>NW_028241517.1:0-499533 GCF_964263255.1 Lissotriton vulgaris
ACACCGAAAGAATGCGGTCGTCGCAGCCGTAGGGACAGAGGATAAGGGCGAGGCGGGGGAGCAGGCGACAGCACACAACGACAGCCAGAATAGATGAGCTGCTCAGACAGCGTCCTTGGGATACCGCACGTGACACGGGGGAGCAGGCGACAGCACACAACGACAGCCAGAATAGATGAGCTGCTCAGACAGCGTCCTTGGGATGCCGCACGTGACACGGGGGAGCAGGCGACAGCACACAACGACAGCCAGAATAGATGAGCTGCTCAGACAGCGTCCTTGGGATACCGCACGTGACACGGAGGAGCAGGCGACAGCACACAACGACAGCCAGAATAGATGAGCTTCTCAGACAGCGTCCTTGGGATACCGCACGGCAGGGACAAGGGGAGCAGGCGAGTGGCCAGCAAGGGTCCAGGGAAGCTGAACGGCACTTGCAGCACGGGCCAGTTCTGAGGGCCGCCCACAAGGTCTGTAGCAAGGGAAGCCTAGAACCTGCAGAACCCGAGACACCTGCAAAATGGGCCATTGCACAAGGTCAGTGCTGTTAGCCAGAAAAGGAGGTAAAATATTGCGACAATGTTTTGATTGATAACAGTCGTAGGTAATAAACAAACATGGGTCTCGGATGACCAGCCAGTAAGTTGCGAAATGTATGATCCATGTTTCAAAAATAAACTACAGCATCTATGCACCATAAACTATTGTCCCCTGAATGATTTGAAAGGGGAATGATGCATTGTATGGCCAAGATGGAAGGGGTGAACTCGCACGCCTGGGAGGGATTCCATATGGTGGATATTGTACGAGGGGTTATAGACCCAACAAGAAAGGATCAGATAAGATGCCGTTGAGTTTGGAGACTGTAGGAGCTTTCAAACCATAGACCGAGGATGGCGGGAGGGTTTATAGATGGGATAAAAAAGGATCATGTGCGGTGCCTTTGACCATAGAGAGGAAGAGGCTGCAAGAGCGGGCATTCTTGTGAGATGTCCATGGCTACAGGGAGGAAGGGACCACAGCTGCTATGAAAACCTACAGAGGAGTAAGCGTCTTCTTACCCCAAGCAGGGGCAGTTTCCACCAGATGCTGATTGCCCTAGAGAGGAAGAGACTGCAAGAGCTTTGAAACCATGGAGCAGAAATGCTAGTAGAGCTTGTCCGCCAAACAAGGGGGACATTCAGCATGAAAAACAGTGCGAGAGTTGGGGAACCAGAGACAAAGGCTACATGAGTCCAATGGGCCTCAGTCAACGCATAGGGTCTGATTTACAAGGGGCCTCGCACTGGCGGTGGACGCCCGCAGTCGCGTGGGCCCATAAAATGTGTGTTTGTAATTTAAACCTTCTTTTTTAACTAGTTCTTACTTAAAGGATGGGACAGATGTGTCTTCGAGATTCCAGGAGGGATGCTTGCCATCGGGTCCTGGATGTTGAGCAATTGCTTAAAGTTAAACTCGGACAAGACCGAGGTTATGACCTTTGGAAATCTCTTGCCGAGATGGTCCTCAGGCTGGTGGCCAAGTGAAATCGGCCCTCTACCGTCCCAGTGGCCAAGGTCAGAAGCCTCGGGGTCATGTTCGACGACAAGCTGATATTTAGACATCAGGTCAATTCTGTGGTATCTGCCTCCTTTCATATGTTAAGGAAATCAAGAAACTACCCCCTTATCTTCCGCCTTCTGCAGGAAAAACGCTGATTTCCACCCTCGTATTCTCTAAATTAGACTACGGCAACTCCCTTTTCCTTAATGCACAAGAACAGGACCTTAACAAATTGCAATCAATTCAGAACTCGGCAGCTAGGCTTCTGCTTGGCATCCCCAAACGTCACCCAACCTCAGCAGCCATCCGTCAATTGCACTGGCTACGGGTCAGAAATAGGATCAAATTCAAGGCCCTTTGCCTCACCTATAAGGCAGTTCATAACGTAGGACCACGATTCCTGAGGAACGCATTTTACATCTATGCTCCCAGCAGACCATTGCGTTCATCCAGCTCCTGTCTCCTTTCAGTCCCCCGCACGAGAACTTCCAAATGGGGAGACAGACGGTTTCTAGTGGCCGACCCTAAGCTTTGGAATTCGCTCCCGTTGTCCATCAGAAGCAGTCCCACTCTCACCACCTTCCGAAAACTTCTTAAGACCTGGTTATTTGACCAATGATTCTTTCAGCGTGCTCTGTCCTGAGAAACACATGCGCCGAGACACCTTCGGGTATTTGCGCGCAATACAAATTGCAAAAACATAAACATAAACATAAAGAATTTTGACAATATTAGAAATGATACAATACGAAGTGTAGGAAATGAAAAGAAATGACCTTGGTCTTCCGCATCCCTTCAACAGGACTCATGCTGACCTAACTTCCAGCACTGTAACCAATCAGTGTTCTTGTATAGCACAGCTCATCACCCGTTATGGTCTCAAGGCGCTGGGGGGAGGGGAGGGGGGGTGGTTCTGCGGCCAGTTCTTGAGGTCCGACCTGAACTGAGGCAGTGACGGTGATTGCCTGAGATGTAGAGGTAGAGAAGTTCCAGGTCTTCGCAGTGAGGTAGGAGAAGGATCTTGCTCGAGCCGAGGTCTAGTGGATCCTTGGGACAGTGGCCAATCAAAATCAGGCAGTGTGTGTCTGAAGGAAAGACACGTTCCTTACTATACCCTCGGCTCTTCTAATTGTCAAAAGTGATGAACAATCACAAATTTTGCGTGCAGGGTAAGTATTTCAATTAGAATGAATTGCACCATTTCCCAACTCTGAAAGAGAGTGTTCTGTGTTTGTAGCTCAGTATTCAGGTTTGCCCGAAATTGAGGGTTTTGGAGTCTGTGTTGTGGTAGAGGGGTTGGTGTGTGTTCATGGGAGCACTGTGGTGGCATGGTGGTGTGCTAGAAGGGTTGACGTGAGTCGATTGTAGCAATGTGGTGTGGTAGCAGAAGGGTTGGCACTTGCGCAACACTTGTTTACATGTGGTCGCCTGGGGAGATTGCAGATGCTCTGTGGTGTGTATGGCTAAAGGTTCCAAATGGTCTAAAAGTCTAAGATTTGTATGTAACATGTTGCAACACATGACGCGACTAAAGTCTACATCATGTACACACTTACGGTGGACAGCCAAACCATACAGAGATTAACAGGGTGAAATAACACGTCACAGAGTTGGTAAATGAGTGAAATGGCATAAATCACAGAGAGATAACTGTGAGCTGGTTAATCCACAGTCAATACAACTGGGCAAAATAACATGTGTTATGTAGAGGAGTTATGTCTGCGATGGTGCAAGCTGTCGAGAGGGTAAGAGTGCAAAAGAACACAAGCTGTAGGGGGGAAACAGGGTGAGATGGCCCAGGCTACAAAGAGGATACGTTTGTGAAATACCATAAGCCATAAAGAAGATGTTAGTGTAAGGAAGAAACAGAGGAAGGGATAACTTTATGAGATGACATAAGCCTTTGAGGGGTTATACAAGTTTATGACAAAATACATAAGAAAGATTACTGTTTGAGAGAAAAGGGCACGTGAGGGACACTCTGAGGTAGAGAGTGTAACTGTGTGAGATGACAAAATCCGCAGAGAGAAAAACTCTCTGTGATTGCACTGGTCACAGAGAGGAAAACTGTGAAATTGCACTGATCACAGACAGCGTGAAATGAAACAGTGGATAAAGGGGTGAAAGGGACACAGATGGCAGGCTGGATAATCGAGTAAGATGACACAAACCATCAACAGGAGAGTGTAAGAGAACACATAGTGCATAGATTATAAGTGGGTTGGAGGAAAATAGATTGAATGGGTGGTAGAAGACAACACAGACTTGCTAAGTGATTGTGAGGTCACAAAGGAAGAGGAAATGTGTAAGAGATAACAAACCAGGCAAAGATTAAGCCTTTGAGGTTACACTGATCTCAGCAGGGATAAGGGTGAGACAATACACTGGCCATGAGGAGTGTGACCATATGAGAGCACATGGGTGATGGAGGAGGCAATGGAATGAGCGAGACCGGGAGAGGGCGCATGAGACTTGGAGCACGCCTAGTACTACTTTGGAAACTACAGGGAATACAACACTTAGCCGCCAGACATCTACAGACCTTCCAATAAGGACCCAAGCCATGGCCAGCTCTCATCTCCCCAACCTGGGACCCAGTGGTAGACCATTCCCTTTTAAAGCAATGGGCTTTGCTCACCGACCATGATTCCGTCAACGAAAGCTCACTCGCTAGTGTCAGGCTAGACCCCTGCACTGGAGTCTGGATCTGTTACTGTTGGTGCCTCAAGACACAAAAGACGGACTTCCTTCTCCGTCCAGTGCACCAAGCCTTGCATCTAAATATCTGTGCCAACAAGGGCCCAGTGCAATGAAGGATTGAGAACATGGCTCTTTCCAACACTTTAACCACAAGATCTGGACATGATCCACGTAAACATTACAAAAATATGCACACCTGTGCTTGCCTTCACACACTCCTTATACCCTGTATAATCCTGGTATGTGCAGTGGCTTCTGTTACGGTCAAACCTACCAAAATTTACCGGGAGAAACGTACCCAGAAAATACCGATAAATGCAGATTTTGGTGTGGAAAGCACCAAAGTCATCAGGTTATGCCCCATTTTGCAGATAAAACTCGCAATAGGCGAACATTATTGCACATGACAGCATATGAATGCCTCAGGGCCAGATTTCATCATGTGACATCATTATCGCACAGGACACCGGTGCACACGTAATGATGCCGCGAATAATGTAAGCCATGCGATGCTCACAGCACGTGTTTGGAGTATATCCCAGAACCTTGCAAACCTAAACCAACACCATCCGCGTAAGGCATTACTACCCCCAACAACATTGCAATCACCCTGATACTGAAGCAAATCAAAGCGCTTCAGGGCCACATTAGGGGCAGGAAGCGCTAAGCAAATGTGGCGATGTAATACAGTGCAATACAAAATATCGCGTGCAGATCTGGAAGGAGCTTTGGGACATTACAACTGACCAGAATGTGCTAAATCAGTGCACTTAACATAACAAATTATGCACAATATACGAATAAAGGCAACTATGCTAAGTTGCTCCTGGGACAAAAGGCTATCTATCTATCTATCTATATATATATATATATATATATATATATATATATATATATATATATATATATATATATATATATATATATATATATGCAAAAACTCCACAGACGCCACTTCCTGATCCACCCAGGACCGGCGAGGCAAAGTAGGAGACGGACCACGTAGTTCACAGGTTCTTCACTTTATTGCAGCTGGTAAAAACAGGAGGGCAATACGCGTTTCGGGCTTCAAGAGCCCTTGTTCACATGCAAAGAACTAGTGCAGCTTTTTGATTTTTATAATCCTCAAGTGACCAGTTTAAACACCGCCCTTCTCCTGGTCACATGACCATAGACATAGACAAAATCTTCTATGAAGTAAAGGTTAATCACTGTGCAAATACGCAAAAAAACGTTCCGGCATGGTTAAACTTTTGTCAGTTAATTTCTTGACAGATAGCATTTATCATTTCATTCATAAAAATAGTTTTATATACACTATTTTAAAGTGCAATTTCATATATATACAAAATTCACATATATATATATATATATATATATATATATATATATATATATATATATATATATATATATATAATACACATCTGAAAAATGCAATATACCTGAATAAATACAAAAAAAGAAGCCAAAAGAACGTTTAAACTCTATAGTAAGATTTCACAATATTGTTTAGGGCGGGTTCAGAATAAAGTGCAAGATACAGTGCTGGACTAGATCAGTGTCTAACTGTGCAAGAGGTGCAAACATACGTGCTGTAGGGAATTATAATATTTAAATTCTAAAAAGTACATGATAAAGTGACCTGTGTGAAAAAGTTTATAAATGCTTAAATAGACAATTGGAAGTCCTCATAATTTTGTCATTTATAAAAAGCATCAATGTAAAATATTTAATACAGGTTTAAAAACATTATCATGTTAAAAAGTGATAAAAACACCCAAATGTACAAAGTGCTAAAAAAATCCTGAATAGTGATAAATATAAATAACTATCTAGAGGTGAGGAGTTGTTGATTAGAATATATATATATATATATATAGAGAGAGAGAGAGCGAGAAGGGGGTGAGTATATACTCATTTCAGACTTTAGGACATTGACGCAAATTTACAAGAAAACAAACCTTTTGACTACTGCACAGAGACATGGCTGACATGGGGGAGTGCACCTCTTACATAAAGATTATTTAATGAACGGGGGGGGGGTCCGAACTTGTCGGATGGCCATAATGAAGGGCCTTGACCCTTCGGACCCCCAGATCAACTGTAAACTGTTGAAATTCCTGACGCTACATGGGAAACGACTTAAATGCCGTTTGATCTCTTCGTGTACAGCATAAATCACGGGATACCCTGGGTAATTTTAGCAGCACTGTGGCACTTTAATGACCAGATAATTAGATGATCAAGATACCTTGGCACTTAAATACTTTTAAGTGGTTTTAGAGCTGGTATTTAATGTACAGTATTTTCTGCTCTACCTGAAGCGAGGCCTATACATTCATTTACGTGTATCCTTGTATTACAGCACTTTAAATACTCTCTAGTGGCTCAAGAGTTGATATTTTAATGTCCGGCAATTTGATACCAGTAGAAGCAAGGAATGCATATTTTTTTTTATGTACCTCACACTTTTAGAGCGCTAAAGTCGATTTAAAAATCTATTGCAGATCACTTAATATTGACGTGTATTCAATTAATATTGGTAAGAACTGTAATTTTCAGGCTAACCAGCAATCAAGTAAAATCAACTAAGATTTTATATGTTTATGAAATTTTACATGTCTGGTAATGTTGTGATCGATTTTTTAAAATAAAAGCATAAAGATTAGAAAGGGAGTTAGGCAAGACTGCGTATTGACCCCTTTCCTTTTTAGCTTTTATATTAATGAGCTAAAGAAATACCTGACAAATGAGGAAGCAGACCCCCCCCCCCATGTGTTCACATCGAACATGGGCTTCGATTGGAATTCATAGAGCACATTATCAAGGCCATTATCGCCGCTTTATCGGCAGTTTCCTGCCGATAAAAGCGGCGATAATGTATCGCCTGTCCTTGATAATATGCCCCCTGGTTATTCGACCATCAATATCGCTGTTACATCTGATCGCCAGTTTATACGGAGTCTCCTCAAGCGGCATGAGACCTTTTTGGTGGTTTGTGCGCTCAATAAGTTCCTTTGACATTTGGTGTATGGAGGATTTGTGTTTTTGTCCCTCCCGAGCAGCAATCTCTCGTCAATAATACTCGAAGAACTAGGATTGCAGTATTTGTGGGACAGAGCAAGGATGGCGCCGACGTTACTTTGGCTACTCTCAGTTTGGTCAAGATCCGAGGTAGCACTGACACAATCCGCTATCAAGGATTGTTTACATTTAGCAGGGACCCATAAGAACAAGTGGCTGACCTATGTGAAGAACGAGCTACGGCCAATAGGTAGGACAGAGTTGGTTACTGATCCGATGTCCATCGACCGCTGGACCAGATTACTGTTAAGGATGGAGCTACGAATACACAAAGTGGAATCCACTCAAAGTGATAGTGATCCCTAAAGTGATGGGGAAACACACAGTGTTGTTTAAATGCCCCTCACACACCAACAGGCCCCTTGGTGTCATGCTTCATCATCGGGGCCTTCGCACCCCTCTACGGGATGCGGCGTGCTACGACTCGCGGATACGCAGGAGCACTTAGAAGTGAACTATGTGTTGGGGTGTGTGTATATAACCAAGGTGTGAGTGAGGTGAGGTGAAAAAAGTGAATAGTTAAAAAATACCTGGCACGTGGGAGGAAAAAATATTTTAATTTAATCCCCGGCTGGTATTGTTAAAAGAAGTGCAGGGCGTGGTTAGGTAGATACGAGTTAAGGTATCGAAAACCACTATTTAAAGTGTCAACATGCTTCGGAGGTCACAGCCTCCTTCTTCAGGACAAGGGTTATGCACTTTCCCTCCCCTTACTCACATGCAGAATGTAAAAGTGTATTAAAAAATTACAAAATTACCACAATGTGTAATATTCCTAACAGTAGGGTGCGAAGGCCCCGATGATGAAGCATGACACCAAGGGGCCTGTTGGTGTGTGAGGGGCATTTAAACAACACTGTGTGTTTCCCCATCACTTTAGGGATCACTATCACTTTGAGTGGATTCCACTTTGTGTATTCATACATTTAGGGAGACTGAATCCACTGACTCTCTCTCTCCCCCCCTCTTGTTAAAATTCAAGGATGGAGCTACTGCATCTGATGGCCAAAAGGAGGTGGGACTGTGAGCAAAAGAAGGGTATGGTGAGGATGCTTTTTCCTTTGTGCCCTACCTAGCTGGGTCTGGTGGCTCAGTGGACTAATGCATCCATTGCAAGGGCCTGTGTTTGACCTCATGGTCACAGGTTCAAATCCCAGAGGGTCCACTCAGCCTTTCATTTATCTGAGTTCGATAAAATGAGTATCACTGAATTGGGTAACAATAAACATCTGTTATTCAGCACCAAGAGACCTCTGGGTGAATGTGCGCTTTACAAATACACATGTTATGCAGCATCGAGCCATGTCTGCTGGCGGTGCCGCGTCACGAGAGATGTCTTCAGTTGAGGTTTAGACTTGGTCTGGCGCACTTTTTGGCGTCTTACCCTTCCAATGTTTTTATTAAGAAAGATTTGGCTCCATGCAATTCAGTTACGCCCCAATCTCAAATGCACATGTTTATATTCAGAGAGCTTATATAGAACAGATAATTCAGATCCTAAAGCCCCTTATGAGGATTTAAAACATTTTAAAGTGCAAAGAGGCTTTTTGGGACCTACAATTGCTCCAGACTGAGTAAGTTTGTATACCCGTATATAGATTTATTGCATGTGTCATTAAACACAGGAAATTAGTTGGGAAATTAGGATGGATTATTTGACCTTACCCTGCTTTAATACCGTTTAAGTGAACCGTGTTATGAGATGTTTTAATTTGTATGTACTAAAGCACTTTATTCGGGCTTGTATTTCAAGATGAACTAAATTGTATATATTTTATGATTACTGGTGTCTATGATCGACATTTTTATTGGCTTTATCTGTATGCTTTTATGATTTGTTTCTAAAACCGAATAAAGTACTTGAATTGAACTGAACATGGCTGACACATGCCTGACACTTCCCCAGCCCTGCCACTCTTTCCCGGTCATCCACTTATAAAGCCTTCATATCTGTGGATCTGTGCCCTACTCACACTCTATTTACAGGAAAGGGTCCTCCATCCCGCCTGTAATAAAAATTAAGCAGGAAGCTCTCTTAGTGAAGTCAAACGCTGCCCCCCTTGGGATCTTAAAATACATTTTTCTGTGCAGACAGACTTCTTCGCCGCAAATTTTAGAGAGAGCTCATAGCGGGCATACATTGATCTGTGTGAGAAATAGAGGCAGGGCACAGCCCCAAAGGAGTCTCAGTCTAATTATACATTTATTTCTGTGTTTGTAGTAATGAACATCATACCAGGAGCTCCCGGGAAGTTTTTAATAGAGTGCTATTAGCTGGAAACAAGAAAGGGGTGTTCTTGAAAGACGGACAGGGTGCAGACAGAGAGACAAACCTGTGGATGGAAATTTACCAGCTCAAGGAGACAGGAAAGTTTACCTCTCTAGGAAATCCAATAACAGGCCTATTCTATACATGCTGATGGATGGATGGATGGATGGATGGATGGATGGATGGATGGATGGATGGATGGATTGGATGGATGGATGGATGGATGGATGGATGGATGGATGGATGGATGGGTGGATGGATGGATGGATAGGTGGGTGGATGGGTGGATAGCCAATCCTTTTTAAGAGCTCACTACAGAATTCCAGAGTTGCTGCCTAGTCCTAACTCCACCCCATTCCTCTGTCTTTCACCGCCCTACACAGTACCGAGGCTGCCTGGTCTTGATTCCACCCCATGCCTCTTTCTTCCACTCCCTACACTTCCGGTCTCTTTGTCCCATAGAAAACAAGGTTCCATAGTCTTGACTCCACCTCATACCTCTTTCCCCTCCACCATGCACTTCCTGCCTCTTTATCTCTCCCTTCAGGGGCCTAATACATCACTCCTTTCACCAATTGTCATATTTTTATCTTTCAAAAATTGTCATTGTTTTATCTCCTTGTCTTTTCTCCCTTTTCTGCCTTTCTCTCTCTTACTTTGGGTCAAAGTCTGATGATGAAATATAAGTCCCCATAAAGGAGTGCGAGCACCCGAAGCACCGGCACAAATGAAGCACCACTCACAGATCATTAACGAATATTAACAGGTTAGCATGAGCAGCAGAGTTAACTTTGAAATATGATCTAGTCAGACGTGTTGATATGTGTCATGTGTATGTCTTCCTTGTTTGCTTGTCCACAGGGGTTTCTGTGATTCCTTTAGGATACCACAGACCACCAACCCAGCAGCCTGTCAGAATGAATGTATACATTCTCAGGAACACAATCAATCAAACCCTGAAACACAAACATTCCTCTAATAAGGAAGTAGAGGACAGCACCCGGACCACCAAGACCCCAAGCAGGCGGACTGACACAGCTGCCCCGGGTTAGCCGCTCAAACAGACCACTGTCCCGCTGCAAGACACCCCTCACAGGCAACCCTAAAATCTCCTCTCCCTCACACGGGTTTGGTCAGCAGGTCACAATTAGCCATTCATTCATTAACAACAGACAAAACCCATCTCCCTGCACAACACCACTCTAGAGGTACATGCATGATCCGTCCATGGACAGCCCACAGATGACCAGCCATGGGTAGACACCTGCCAATCAAGTAAAAGCATGAAAGGGCCACGTGTCACATGCACCACTTCCCATCCCATGTGCTAATGCATGTTTCTATGTGACTTTAAACATCATGGGTTATATTCTTGAGTTTATTTAGTGCTTCCTGGAGAGACAGAGGGTGTGTGTGTGTGTGTGTTTGTATGCTTGCTTGTGTGTCTATGCATCTATGTGTGTACTTGTGTTCATCGTGGTCTATGCTTGCATGTGTAGCTCAACACATTAACAGAGCCGAGTCAGAGCCGAAACAAGAGCTTGGAGCCCGTGCATGAGCCAAACCCTGAAAATAGTTGGCATCTAAATCATGCAACAAAAATCAGTGAAAATATGAAAGTCTCCTTAAACTTAAAAAATGTATTTCTTTATCATGCAGAAGTGTTTCACCTTAACGCATCAGATTATTTTTCCAGCACACACCTGAACGAGGGCACTCTCACATGTAATAACAAAGAAAAAGGAAGCTCTATAAAATGAAATATTTGCCTAGGATCACACAGTTTGGTCTAGCAGGGAAGCCGGGATTGGTTCCAGGTCTTTTTCGTTTCACAGTGTGCAATTCATCTACTAGATGGCTCCTTCTGTCCCTTTTAGCGCCAAACGTTCATGCTTTGTTTTTAATTCTTGGCTCACGATTGTAGCGCATGATTGGCAGGCAGGAACCACATTAAAGCTTGGCTGCTTTTAGCTTCAGGGGGTCAAGAGGACCTCGAGCTGAGCCTGAGTCTGGCCGGAGCTTTAAGAGGCTCGCCGCCCTCTAATCCCTCTGGGTGGGTCTGTGAGCCTGTCCGTGCGTTTGTGCTTCCTCTCTTCTTGCCTGTGCCCCTGTGCGCTCGTGCATCACGCCTGTGCAGTCTGCGTGGCTGCCTGCCCATGTGTGCGGCTCCGATAAGAGGCTGTCACACTTCCTTTGAATTACAGCGCCAAATATGGAAGCCGGCTTTGTTCGCCGCCGCAGCATTCTTGGAAACCGTCCTGCTTCTTAAGAGGGTGGGGTCAGAGGTGATCTATATACACGTCATCATTTCGGTGATATATTTATAAAGCAGCGTGAGCACGTGCGGTGGATAATTCAGCTCCACGCGCAGCCGAAGGGGACACAGGCGCAAGGGTTCCATATGCAAATAATCAGCCATATCACGGTGGGCGCTTGCATAGTGCTTACTCCGCAGTACGCCTGCTTCAATGCTCTAAGGGAGTACAGCGGAGAGAAGGAGGGTGCAGAAGGAGAGGAAACAAGACAGCAAGAATAGAAGGTAGTGGCAGTCGGTTGTATGTCACTAAAACGCGGGCTATTACCACGCGTGCCATTACAACGCTGTTTTTACAACGCAAGTTGTTACAACGACTTGCGCTGTAAGCGCTGGATAGTGGAATAGTTTAATTTTCTATTCCAACTCCAGCCCACGTTACAGTAGGGAAGGTGTTGGAATAGAAAATTAAACTATTCCCTATCCAACAGCGCCCTCCAGCACAAGTCGTTGTAAAGACTTGCGTTGTAAAAGCAGCGCCGTAATGGCAGCGCGTGGTAATACCCGCGTTGTAAAGACTGCTCACCGTGGCAGTCAGAAAACGTGGACATGGCTTAGCCAAATGAGATAGTGACATCTGGAATGAGTGTAGATAACCGGGGCTATTCACAAAGGTAACTTAAACTTGTGAGTAATTTACATGTGTAGTTTACTCTTACACTTTTGAGTAACTTTACTCCTTTTGGCCATTCACAAAATCCGAGTGTATCACACATTTTAATCTTTACACCTCAAGCAATAACAGAAAATAACAGTTTTTCTTTCATTTTAACACCGCAGCAGATCTTAGAAAAAAAAATGTGTGGCCTGCACTCAAAATGCGTGCCAGGAATGGTGACTTTGCCAATGCTTGTTTTCACTTTCATCCCGGGGCTTGACAGTGCCTACCTTAGATTCCTTTCCTGCTCTGGCAGGGAAATTTGTAGACAGAGAAAGTAATCAGATTACAGAACAGCTCTTTTTTATCAGCTCCATGAGCTAAATAGGACAGTTGTGACGAGGGGGGGAGAGGGGGGGGGAGAACGGGACGGATATCACCCTAACAAGAGGATTTGAAATGTATGTACATGCCTGGGCCTGGGTGCCAAACAGCAGCTGAGTGTGGTTCTTGCATGACAAAATAGATCAGGCACCAGTGGCGGCCAGCATGGATCTGGGGTGGTGAGGCAAAGGGGTAAGGAGGTATAATTATTTTAAAAAAACAGAGCAGCCCCGCCCGCCCCATGCTGCCGTACAGGGAAGAATACAATGAGAATAGCATCATGCTATTGTAATTATATTTTTCCTTTCTTTTACTGCTGCACAGCAGCAGTGGGGCAACGCTCCTCCGCCTTAGTGAAGGAGCCGCCACTGTCAGGCAGTGCCTGCTCACATGTGTGAAATGCATGCCCACCGAACCCCACTGGACACAGGACAGCGGTCCAAAAGAACAGCGAGTCCTTGAGCGTGGGGACACATGGCCGCATTACCCATAACTCCCCTCGAAGGGCTGGCCCAGGCCCAACCACGGAAGCAAGCCCTAGAAGAAAGTGGATATTCATTTATGACTTCCCTGGGCCAGAATAAGGAGATGTAGTGGAAAAGCTCGACTCTGAATTATGTCTTCGCGGCCTAGAGTAACCACAAACTAACTCTGGAAATTCAACAAAGAGAACAGAATACCGCTTGAAGCCAAAATCACGGAAAGACTCGTTGAAATGATAAATTCAAATTCCTCTTGTGGTCAAAATGTAATTTTCCACTGTTCTCGGCCTTAGGCAGTCACGTAAAGTTTATTTTAACAGGAATTTTCTGATAACTTTACAACTGCATTTGCTTATAATGAGTGCCGTTGACGTGCTCGAGTTTGGAAGTACACTGCCAACGCCGTCAAGCGGCATCATCGTCGCAGCCTGGGAACAGTTCTGCGTTTGCAGAACAGCTACGGATGGCCATAGGATACGTTCCACCTACATATACACTCCTTCATTTCCCAGAATTCACAGACTTTGGTGGTGGTGTGCGTCCACCGAGAAAGGGATATCCACCGCCAATGGACATTATGAAGTCCTTGTGTTGACTCCAATTTCTGCAGTAGTATAGATACCCCTTGGCGCGTGGAAATAAGGAGGAGAGGTGTGAGCAAACTTGAGGACTACTTTGGGAATGATAGGTAAGTTTCAAAGGACATAAGTACAAATTCATGGTTTTGAAGCAGGAAACACTGGGGCGCGGTGCAAGACAGGAGCTAGGGTGATGGAGTGAGCTTGGCGTTATCTCTTCCAATAACCTCAAAGTTTTAAAAAACTCGAAGTGCATTGAGGCTGTTGACAGCCAAACAGACATGCACACTTACGGGGTCATTAGGATGTCGGGCGGATTGCCTCCGCCAGGCTCGCGGTAGCCACCTCCGGCCTGGCGGAGGCAATCCGCCCGACATCCACTGCCCAATTCCCCCACCATATTAGGATGGCGGGGGGGACAGCGGCGGTGTGAAACACCGCCCACCTGTTTTCCGCCCCGGTCGCCTTGCGGCCGGGGCGGAAAATGTTTAATATGGTGGCGGTGTCTGTTAGACACCGCCAGCCATATTACAAGGGGCAAATTGGCATGCCTTTCCGTGGCGGCAATGCCGCCACGGAAAGGCAGGCGGTCTTCACTCTGGGGGCCACCTGCGGGCCCCCAGAGTGAAGGAGAATGGGGGGATGCACACGGGGGTACCTGTGGTACCCCCCCACATTTACATAATCAAAGCGGAAGGCACCGCGTGGTGCCTGCTGCTTTGGTTATGCAAATGCTGCATATCATTTTCAGTATTGTGGAGGGCGGTGCAGAGAGCACCGCCCGCCACAATACTGAAAATACAGGATGTGCCGGCCACTGTGCCGGGCACATCCTAATTCCCCCTACGAGACCCCCGCACTTCTGGCGGGTGGTCCCGTTCTCCGTTAGGGTGGCGGGCGGACAAAGTCCCCCCGCCATTCTAATGAGCCCCTTAGATTTCTTCACCCCAGCTTTGTTGCCAACCGGGTTGGACAAAAGCTGCAGGCTCCCTGGGCCTGAGCGGGTGTCAGACCAGCCTGCCCCGGCCAATCCCCACGCTGCTCTCATGCTTGATATAGCATGAGAGCAGCATCTGGATTGGGTGGGGAGCCTGTGATTTGTGCCCCAGTGACTGCCGGGAAGAAAAAAGAAGCACAGAGACGGCCGGAAGCATCAGGACAGGTATGTTTTTTAAAAAACCGATGATTGCCCTAATCTCCCGACCCCCACTTTAGTTTTGCGGCAGCCGCCACTGGTAGAGAAAGCTGGAGACTAAGAAAGATCTTTGGGTTTCCAGGAAAAACAGAATTGTGTAGACTACATGTTTCCTGTGTCAAGAATCAATATGTTCATTACAAAAATCATAGACGTACACAAGACTGTAAGACTGTTGATGACTTGACACTCAATGAAAGCCTTTGGAGTCGTTGAGGCTTCACATGCAAGACGCTTATCGGCAGTCGATGCGACAGTGAAGCCTGGGAAGAGGCGTACTGCCCAACAACACGTGTGACTTCATCCAGGTTTATTACTGTGTTAATAACTCATTAGGAGCCTGTTTGTGTCTATGCTCTAGAGGGGTCTGTCATTGTGGGGGTGTTGTCCAATGGGCAAGGTTCTACCTCTACCTCAATTTATAATGAGTCTGGTTGCTCAGAAATGAGCCAGGAGTGGTGACTCGTCATGAGTCAGGCGGCCCTCCAGTGAGCGGGGCATGGGCGCTCATCCTGAGTCAGGCCGAGCAGTGTGTTGGGCATTGAAACTTGAATCGAGTCAAGCGGCCCTCGAGTGAGCGGAGTTTCATTGGTCACTGTGGGCCGTGGAGCTGGTCATCTGATAGTCTTCGTTGTAATCAGTAAATTTCCAGCATTGTCCATGGGCCATCTGAGAGGTCAGCATATGCCTGTCATACAAGCATAAGGTTAGACCTGTGTCTACAGGTCATGGAGTACTGTCAGCTGTGAGGCTTCCCTGAGCTGAGTGAAGCTCCATTTGTGCCCCTGGGGCACTGGGGATAAACAACATCAGAACCTGCCTATGAATACACTTCCATCTGAGTTGATGGGTCACGGACTCTGGTCAACTGTGAAACTAAAGGACTATGGTCCAGATGTAGGTAGGCTATTATCGGCCGTTACCGACCGGTAATAGGCTTTTCCTATGTAGGTAGTATATTTACCGATTCGGTAAATAACGAATCAGTATTTACCGATTCAGTATTTACCAAATCGGTAAATGAGATGTAGGAAGCACTTTAAAGAGTGCTTTTGTGCTTTAAGAATTCGTTGTTTACCACCAACTATTGGTTGGTGGTAAATCGGTCTTTACCGATTCGGTAATTGACATTCATTCCTATGGGCCTCCAGGCCGGTCTTAACAATTCGGTAACTTTTACCGATTTTTTATCTGCATTGCAATTACCCATTCGAAAATACCGAATCGGTAAAATTCGGTATTTTCGAATCAGTAATTTACAATTACCTACATCTAGCCCATAGTTCTCTCTGTGTTTCCGTGTCATGGAGGCTTGCCATGAGTGAGGCCGCCCTCCAGTTACTATGGACAGACCTTTCAATGAGGAAGGGTCTATCTATGTTTATGGGTGAAGGCATCAGGAAGTCAAGTTCTCATTGTGTTGATGGGTCCTGGGGGTGTTTCATAAATGAGGGAGTTGTACCAAAATAGTGTGGTGTTCATAAACACACCTGCACTTAACAACAACCTGTCAAGGTAACCAGGCGTTGGGCTGCAGTAGTAAATCCATGAACACTACTTTGAGAATATGTTAGAAAATATATTGTGCAGTGGATATAAGTGTAGTGCCTTGGTCGTACCCGACACCGGCTTCAAACGCTGGCTCCGGCGGGTGCGACACGCAGTGCTTCTCCTGCGGTGAGGATGTAGGGAATTCCGGCAAGCCACTGCGCTCATCCTGTCTGTTTACCGCATGGCCCCAGGCACACAGGTGCTGCCCTTGGTGCCTCCTTACTGATCCTGGGGGACTTGCTGCAAAGAGGTGCCTTAAGGCAGAACAAGGCCATAGAGACCTGGGAAGTCTGCTCTCTTTGAACTCAAGGACTTATTGCCAGGTGTGCTTCTGCTGAGCCTGACAATAAGAGCAGGTTAATATTCATGACCTTGATATTTAGGCACACAACCATGAGGCTGCCTTTCAAGGGCAAAGTTACACCTTTGTCCCTGGGCCATGGAAGCTTGTCATGAGTGGCGCTGCCTTCTAATGGGCAAGAGTGCGCTTGTTTCTAGGGACCTATAGGCAAAGGAAACAGCCCATATGAGAGAACAACCTGGTATGAATAGTGCTTCATATATTTTTTTAGGCGATGGAAATGGGTCAACATGGTTCAATCTGTGTCTTTGGTCAAGGAAGATGGTTACCATTTTTTATTTTATTCGGTTTTGTATTGCGCTTCTCCACCTTAAATTGTGCGTGAAAGCCTATCAGAGGAAAACCTTTCAAGTTTCGCACAGCAATGGAGTTAGCAGACAAATTACATATTCATCAGATTGGAAGAGCTGCTAAAGACTTAAAGAAATACTTCTTCAAAATCCAGGATGTTGGCAAATAAAAGAGTATGTGAGTACATTGGAAAAACATATACTTTGCCTTCCGATCTGTTAGTCTCTTATCCATGTCTACCAGACATCGGCGACTGCTGTCGATTGAAAAAGGTCACATTAGTGGACTGCAGAAACTTCCCTTCAACGAGGAAGATTCCACCACCTACTCCACGCCATAGACGGCACCATTTGTGAGAAATCCCTCATCCAGGAAGGCCTTATCTGGTTTTATTGAACAGCTAGGTTGGTCAACGTCAGTCTTCATCACAATGCAATGTCGGGAAAGCCGGAAATAAGTGAGTAGTTCAGTTAATCATTCAATCTATTGACATTTCGTTGATCATGCTCACAAAAGAAGAGGCTCGCCAATGAGTTTGATCGACCCAAACCCTCTGGATCCATGAAACTTGCCACGATTGAGACAGTCTTTTAAAAATTGATAATACAATGTAACTTACAGAGGTTTCCAGCCAATATCTCTGTTATAAGTGTCTTTTCAGCCACAGTGATTAATTGTAAGTGACTGTTCTGATAGCTCTCGGTGGAGCTGAAGAGAACCACTGGGGCAGCATCCATGTGACACACCTTGGATGCCACTTGTCAGCTGAGATCGACCACCGGAAAGACATGCAACCGGCTCACCGGAAGCCCATCTACAACTGCAAAACTGTTTGCAAGATTGAGACGTGAATGAATGCACTGTATTGTGGTTGCATTGATATAGCGCTTCATGCCTGCGATGAGAAGCGAAGTACTTTAGTGGACAGGTAGTAGAATGCATCATAGGGAAGTCCTGGGCTGTTGAATTGTTTAATTTTATTTTTAGATCTATAGGAACAATTGTAGGGTAGAGGACGCATCAGGCATGTTGTGTGCAGCCCAGGAGGTTGTTAATGTAAGCATGGTCACTTCTTCCTCCTTCATTCATCTGTAACGCCTTAATGAAACATACATGCAAAGCAAGAACATGGTAAACATGTAGAGATAAAACAAGGAGATGATGGACGGAGCGCTGAAACTTTTCAGACACTCACTCCCAGTCCCAGATCTGGATTGAATCCATCATTGTTCTTTAGCTCACTTTGCCATCCCAGTTTAGACCCAGCCATATGCAAATCCGTCTTGACCCTGTGACTTATGGGAACAGTCCAGCTGAACTGCCAAGCCAGGTCCTCCCCAGACCAGAACCAAGAATTCTGGGATCGGAGGAGGAGCTACAACGGCAAACAAGATGGCTGCTTAGGTTCCCGGCTCCACCGACCTCCGTATTCCGCCACAAGATCCTGCACGATATCCTGATCTTACGCCCAGCCTCTGTTTGGATGAAGTGTTCATCATTCCGATGGTGAAATCCCCAAATTTTTATCGGTTGATTTCACGAACTTACACCGAGTTAAAGATCGTGGCCTGTTCCAGCGGTGAAGCCGGGGCCTCGAGTAACTGCACGGCCAGGTTGCAGTGCAACAACATCGGCTGAGAGACCCTGGCAGGGTCCGGTCAATCGTAGTGCAGACTTTGTCTACGCCCGAATTTGGTAGCGATTGCTTTCCTTACCCAGCGTTGAGAGAGAGGTGACCTGCTGCTGCTGACTGTGGGTGGGGATCCCCATCCCACGGACCCGGTATAGATTCCTGCTGGAGTTCGGCGGGTCGGGACCCCGGACTGCGGTGCTGCGCCGGGTGCACCCGGCTGTGTATAACGACGGGTCACCATCCACGCTTGCCCTCTCATTATCCTGTTTGTCCCCCCCGAAAATGCCAGATTCACCCGGGGAGTCGATTGTGACTGCTACCGAACTTGATTCCATGGATCGAACGGCGTCTGGGCTAACGCTGAGATCAATATTGGTGGAACTTTGGGCGTTTCACTCGCAAGTGGATGTGTTAATGACTAAAATGGATGCAAGTCTGACTGGGATTCTGTTCGAAGTACCGGACCCTGCCCCACGGTTGAACCAGCAAACAACAGCCACTCAAGCCGTGGCCATTTTGACTTCGTGCGAGGACCCCGTGAGGGAACGAGTATGGATGTTGATATCGAAACCAACAGACGGCGCCCTGGAAGATGGTGTCCCCAAGACCATGTGTGTATCACCGTACCTTTCATCACCATTGACTTTGGAGATATTGAATGGCGTTCCCCCCCCGGAAACCTGTCTTGTAAACTCTTCTCTCATCTTGTGGTTTTATCCCCCTTTTCTGGATATTTTATGATCCCGGGGCAAGAAACATCGGGACAGTCCAGCTAAGAGAGGGAAACTTTCCATGCTTGAAGTTCCCGTGGAGTTACTAGCTACATGGGGTAATGGATTGACTTTCGATGCTTTCCCTCTCATCTATGACTTGTTTGTGTGCTCATGGGTTTCGCTAGGGAGGGTTCGGGTGCGGATTCGGAAGGGTCAAGGTTGAGTCAATTGAATTGGGATGGTTTGGAACATTTGTTATGGATGCTTGAACTGTAACTGTTTAATTATAGAAGCTGGGCGGTGTATCACGGTGCCCCCTATTATTTTTTGAAAGAGTAGCTCTACATCCATCTTTTGCGGCAGGGGGTGTCTGTTTTTGGCGGGGGAGACAAGGGGCCGGTAACATCGTATGACTATGCCCTCCTCCGTTCTTCTTCTTTTTCCCTTCCTTTAGGGTTTAGGTTAATGGGGCGACAGGCACGCTCCTAGTGGGGTTAGGCTATAGCCATCGGCAGGGGTGCAGGGTGGGGGGTTGGAGTTTTTATTTTTTTTATTTTGCCTTTTTTATTTTCTATGGCCTTTTTCTCCCTTCCCTATATTCCTTTTGGATCAGTATGGTCTGTTCTTTATTTTTATTTCATTGTAATCTGAATTAGTGCCCATGCTCCTTACGTTAGTCGAACTTCTGGGTGGGCGGGCCCTGAGAACTGGCATTCACGAAAATGTTTATTGTCTTGTTTATTATTCTGATTTATAGCATTAACGCCAGAGTTCCACGAATGGCTGTTTTTACATGCATATCCTGTTTTCTTGGCCTGTCCCCCGTATCCTATTGTTAGATTGTATGGCACCTGATCCGCTAATTTAAATAATATAAAAAAGAAGACCTTTGTTATATCCTGTGATCTACCAATGCGTTCTAATACAAGACCCATCCTGAATCGCTGCCGGACCTCAGGGTTGCCGGCTGAAGAGCTGTGTTGTATCATGATAAATCGAGTTTTACTTCTGTTTAGCGGCGGCCCCTGCGGTTGTAGGCCCGTACTTGTGCTTTATTTAATGCTGCAATAAAGGTTTAAAAAAAAAAGAATCCTGGGATCGGTTTTGGGGTAACATCCCTCATCAGCCAGGCTAGCTTGAATCAAGTCGCAAAACAGAGCAAGGTACCCACGTCTGGCCATACCCTGCCAATTTAGGGTGACCAACGCAAACACAAGGATATGATGGACGAAGCGCTGAAACTTTTCAGACACTCACACGCAGTCACAGATCTGGGTTGAATCCATCATCATTCTTTAGCTCACTTCGCCACCCCAGTTCAGACCCAGCTATATGCAAGTCAGTCTTGACCCTGTTCCTTATAGGAACAGTCCAGCCCGAACTACCAAGCCAGGTCTTCCCTGGACCGGAAACAAGCATCCTGGGACCTGTTTCATGGTAACACCCTGTAAGACAGTGCTCACCTTTTGCATGGTTGCCCCCACTTTTTGCTAAACTAGTCATGTGCCCTGAGTTCCTGCCAAACATGTACCCAGGGCCTATGTTCTTTCCCTAAACTGCATTGAAAATAAAACCCAATTAGCACTCTTTTGGCCACAGGTCGGTCCCTTATAAATGGTACCACAGGTATCAAGGGCACTGTGGCCAGGGAAGGCCTTTAAGGGCTGCAGCGATATTATTGTGCCACCCTTAGAGGCCCTGTACCTTCACACACACACACACTGCCTTTGCAGGTGGAGTGTTGTTTTGAAGAACAAAGTGAAGAGTCGACATGGCACACATCTCTGTGTACCATGCTTAGAACCCACTGCCCTGGCATAGATCAGCCACCCCTCAAGCTGGGTGCACTGTACCAGTGGTGAGGGTACAGGTGCATGAGCCCTGTACCCATACAGTGTATAAGTCAATTCTTAGACATTGTAAGTGCAGTAAATCCATTAAGAGTATATGGTGCTAAGAGTTTTGCATTACGAACTCCACAGTACCATAACGGCTTTAATAAAAACTGGGAAGTTTGGTATCAAACTTATCAGCACATTAAACTCACACTGATGCCAGTGTGGGATTTAATGAAGAATGCACACAGAGGGCATCTTAGAGATGCCCCCTGAAAAACAACCTAACATTAGTGTACAGGCTGAATGGCTACTCACCAGCTGCCACCACCAGACATGTTTCTGGACCCCTGGGTCAAGAGCCTGCTGCTCTCGGGGTCTGAAACAATGCACATCTTGAGGCAGGATGCCAAGCCTCCTCCCCCAGGATGGCCAGGGTCCACGAAGGGGAAGCTTCAAAGGCCTTCTGCCTTTGTGAGCTTTCCCAGGCCCCTTGCTGCTTTCAGAAAGTGGCCCCCACCGGTTCTAACCCCCACTTTGGGCGGGAGTATCGATGAGTAAACCAAGTTAGGAAGGGAGGTGTGCCCACCTTTGCCAACCCCACCCCTCAGGTGGGGGAGGCGAGGTGTAGCACAACTCTCAGTCCCGCCATTTTGCAGATGGAGCAACCCAGCCAACCATAGTGAGGCATATGCCCCCTCCCACTGGAGGGTGGCATCATAGGGGGTGTACCCACCCCAAGGAAAGGACCCATTGGTCCCAACCTTTACCTACCTGTAACACCCCTAAATTTAGTATTATGAGGCTACCCAAAACATTGCCTCCTCAGACAAGAACCGACCAAGAAAGAAAGAAGAAGGACCGAAGAGCTGTGCTGAAACTAAGAAGAGGAGGATGCCCACTGACTTGGCCCCAGCCCTACTGGCCTGTCCCCACCTCAAACCTGCTCCAGCAGAATTCCGGTGTGTCCTGCAGCCAGCAACCTTAAGAACCCCAAGGACCTGCCCTGCCTTCCACAGAAAATACATTGTTTCCCGTGAGCACCGGATTTGCTCACCCGTAGACTCTGGCTCCTGCCAAATCCGCGTGTTTGCACCACTCTGCTCCCTACGCCACGACCCGAGTTCGAGTGGCCCAACACCCGGAGGAGGTCTCCCTAGCAATCCTGACCTGAGATCTGGTGATCTCTGACCCGCCTCAAATCTTCAAGTGAAGTCTGCAGCCTCTTTCTGGAGGATCCCCCGACCAGAGCTAGTAAGAAAACCTGACACCTAACTGCCAAGCCAGGTCTTCCCCGGACCAGAAACAACATCCTGGGACTGGTTTCGGGGTAACACCCCTCATCAGCCAGGCTAGCTTGAATCCAGTTGCAAATTGAGCAAGGGACCCACGTAAGGGCATACCGTACCAACTTACGGTGAACAAAGCAAACACAAGGAGATGATGGACGGAGCGCTGAAACTTTTCAAACACCCACACCCAGTCACAGATCTGGGTTGAGTCCATCATTGTTCTTCAGCTCACTTCTGTGACTGGGGGTGAGTGTCTGAAAAGTTTCAGCGCTCCGCCCATCATCTCCTTGTGTTTGCCTTCATGATGTAGAGACTCTTGGGCCA
Organism: Lissotriton vulgaris; assembly: GCF_964263255.1. NCBI lineage: Eukaryota > Metazoa > Chordata > Amphibia > Caudata > Salamandridae > Lissotriton > Lissotriton vulgaris. Next base: position 23,150 of record NW_028241517.1, read on the forward strand.
AGCCTGCCGTGGTAAGGACTGACCCACATTTCCATCTCCAGCTCAAAAGATAGAGGCGTCCTTGCAGCCCCTCCAATCAAGATGTTTCTGTTCCTCAGCTACCTGCAAGCCAGCAAGATAACTCAGTGTGATGAGTGTCAGCTGCATATGGAAGTGTGGCATCTGCTGACCGCAGGTGCGAATTTCAACAATAGGGTCTTAGGTAGATCCTCTTGAAGTGGATAAAATGTGTATTGTTCAGTTAGGTTCTTTGTAACTTGCTTCTGTGCCCTGCAGGACCAAGTGAACATGAAATAAATACTGAACATAAAAGGCAAATTAATAAATACAGCTATCGCCTTGAAAGTTATGTAACTAAAATTCTTCATCGAACCTTGCCTGTAAAGTTTTGGCATCCTTGACCCAGGTTTTTCCTAGGTTGCGAAAAAGTGAAACTAGTGCTTTGCCCTCCATAACGACGAACCACGAAAAATAACTCAAAAGTTACATTTGAAAGCTAAGCAAATCTCTATAAAGAAATTCTCCCACCCACCCCAGACATGTACTCCAGGTCTAGCTAAGCCCAGATGTCCCTATAGACAAGGCTTTTGGAATTTTTCTATTCGACGGCAGTGGTGTTGTACACGTTCTCTGCATAATTATAGATATGTCACACTTGCCAAATAACCCATCATCTTCAGTATAATGTACAGATTTTCATAAAAAGCTCAAATGCATCAAAAGTTATGATAATCGCCGCAATATATGTTGCTGCTCAGAAATTTGACATTTATCGTGTAGTAACAGGTCAACTTTCTTTTGCTAATGGCTGCATTTAGGTGCTAAGCTGATACTATTGTAGTGCAATTTCTGTCCTGACAGTGTTAACATTGTACAAATGGCAAAATAGTGAAGTAAGGCTGCCACAAAATTTGTCACATTATGCCGCATAATTTGCCTTTTCCTATAAGATCATTTGTTCCTCCATTGCCGCTTAATTTCAGTGATCCTGCTATAGACTTGTGGTCCATATGCGGCCTGCTGATAATATATCGCAGGCCAGCCATATGGCTCATCATCACACACTCACGAAAGAATGTTCCAGAAGCCCCTCTGCCAAGCGTGCAAGTAATCTCGGAGACTAATGAAGAACAGACAAGACACATTCTTCAAAATGTTTCACGTTGGGAAAGCAAGAGGGGTGAGTTGAACATTGGGCACAGGGTGCAGGGAGGAGAAGAGATCCCATAATCCATTGCACCTCTGCCCCTTCACCCCTCCCCTTCTGACAGCCATCACTATTCTATCAGCTCCCACCGCCCAAACTCACCACAGTCACCGACACCTACCACAATCCTCAATACAAGACTCACTACAGCCACCATCACACACAACTAATGATGAGAAACCCATGCCCTGGCAGTGTTAAGAAGTGTAAAGATGTCAAAATAATGAAGTAATACTATCACAAAATATGCAGAATTAACCTACATAATTTGCCTCTTCTTGCCACATAATTTGGAAAACGCTTCTGTATACTTTGGTCCTCCTCTCCCACATACTTCCAGCGGCCCTGCCTGTAGGGCAATGTGGCAGAAGAGATGGACTGATAGGTCAGCGTGTAGGTGTGGTTTTTATTTTCTGGCTTGACAGCGCAGCTGTCACCGTACAGTTATTTGAGCATCACTAGAGAGGGACTTTGGCCCCGCCCACAGGTTGGGAATCAGGAGTACTTGCTTTGATTGGGCAGATGTTTTCTGCTTCCATAAAAAAGTGCTTTCCATCCACCAGCTGTGATCATTATGTTTATTTATCCAGCTGTCTAAGCTTGAACTTTCAGGAGCACACACATGACATTGGGATGCTATTAAAGTGTTTTAGATAACTAGATAATTTATGTTATTTTTCTCTGGCAGCAGAACATATGGGAGGAGGGCAGCCATTAATCCACAATGATTTTTAGGTCTGGCTTGACAATGCAACTGTCACCTGACCCTTTGACCTACACCAATATTATTTTACAGTTCTTTGCTTCCGCTCAAATACATATCAATTTCATGCTTTTTACTTGTAATACCTCACATTATCATACAGCAATTCCTTTAAGCCAGAACTATTGGCATTGCCAATGCTTGTTTTGTCTGTTTGTGGGCCTGTTTAGGGTCTGGTGGGCTGGTTTTACTGCCTCTTTCCCTGATGTTACCACATACATTGCCCGCGGGAAGTACAAATACATGCAGTCTCCCACACCGACAAAACATTAACACAACATGTCTTTACAAGTTCAAAACTGCCACTACTTGCAAATCGGGGCCACCTTTTAGCTATCAGATTTGCCCCTGACAAACACCACAGCCTGACCCCAGCGGCGGCCCTGCCAGCTTCATTGCCACATTTATCCCGGCTGGGAATCTATTCGGAGCAGAGATTGTAAAAATGATAAATGCAGAGGCAGGACTTACCTTCTCTGACCTTTATTAATTAACCACTGGTGATTCCAACCCCTTTGGCACCTCTCCATGGGGAAAATGTTTTTATGTTTTTTTTTCTCATTTCCAGCACTGAGCACAGGAGGAGGACACGAGTTCGGGGCTTACGGCCTCTGCTCCAGCAGTTGGCACGCTCCTGTGCACCATAGCGGCGCTGTTACTGGATGTACTGGCTGCAGCAGCCACTGGGAGCTGGCACTGAGTGCCAGGGGGGGGGGGGGGGGGGGGGCTTCACCCTTTCCCCCTTCTCGACCCACCTAAAACATGCGTCTGCCTGGAAGAGGCGTCTGCGCTCTGCACATGCCCGCACAAGGTACCTGAAATAATTAATTGGCATTTAGCTGGGATTTTCCATGGCATGAACCGACCTCTGTTGATTGAGCGCCCTGGCACGCATCCATGCCAGGCTGGACGGAGCCATGCTCAAGAGAGGGTCTTTCACTCACCCTCTGTCTGCGGCTAACACCTGTGAGAAAAGGCTCTCTGTGGGGTGCAAGGTTAGAAAAAACTGCGAGGGTCTGAGGAGGAGTGTTGTGTGTATGCCCCCGGGCACTGGAGCTCTGCCACCTTCTCTGGCAGGTGGTGCCACCCAACACTCTTCAAGTCTCTCTCCCTCGTTCTCTCTCTTTCTCTCCCTCTCTCTCTCTCTCTCTCTCACTCTCTCTCTCTCTCTCTCTCTCTCTGTCTCTCTCCCTCGTTCTCTCTCTATCTCTCTGTTCTCTTTCTCTCATTCTCTTTCTCTTGCTTTCTGCCTCTTTCTCTCCCGCCTCTCACCCCACATTCCTACCCATTCCTACCCTTTCATCAGTCTTCTATCTTCAGTTACTCACCTGCCTACAACTGCCTTCCGCAATCCCTCGAGAACTTACGTTCTTCACAGGGTCTGGGTACATATAGGTCTCAACACAGCTCAAAAGTCTCTCAGCAACTCACATGTCTCTAACATACTTCCACACCTCATCCATTATCTGCTCACAGCGCCCTTCCTCAGTCTCTAGAGGCAGGCCCGGCTTTAACACTGGTGGCGCCCCCCCATGACCACCTCTGCCACGGATTCCCTCACTTGCACCCTTTAACAGTGCCCCTCAAGTCTCCAGAACCACTGTCTCTCAGATTCATTTAGTTTTATAGCACCACTCATACCAGTGTAAGGTGTCAGAGCACTTTACACCACACATACAGTGGCAACTATATGTGTGTAAATCAGTGTATAGGAAATGTTACATTAGACAGCCCCATAAGGTGTGGTGTAGGAGTGACATGTCTTTGGTACTGCTAGGCAATATAGTTACAGTCCTTATTCTGGAAAAAGCCCAAATTCAGAATTTAAAACATAACATCATTGTTAGGGGTTCTCTTTAATAATAAGAATTGTTTTCTACCCATATGAACTCTTTTGGCAAGATTAGGATAATGACAGACTGTGTAAAAAACATTTAGCTCTAACATATGCCTTGCATTTAGCATGCAGCTCCTTGATGACGGTTAATAGCTCAACGTTCTATATTAGTTGACTTATAAGGACAAGTAACAAAATGAGCTCTCTGACAGAAGCAGTGACCCACTGACCTATTGACCTTACATGCACTTTGTGATCTGCATGGTACACGCTCCTAGCAGCAGGCAGACAAAACTCCCACTAGACAAACCTCCAGGTCTCTTTCCAGTAAGATGATTAATCACAAGAGTTATCTTGTCGTTTTAATTGATACCTGAAAATGGCTAGAGGCCGGGAAGACGGCAGCAGGTGCTTTTAAATGATAATATAATTGCAAAAATGACACCCCTGCCCCAAGTCAGTGCCCAGTGCAGTAGCACCGATCGCACCACCCTAGAGCCGGCCCTGTCTAGAGAGCTCATGCACCTCCAGCAACTTCCCACAGTCTTAAGAGTACTCACATGCCTCAGCCCTCCTCCACAGTTTAAAGAGTACTCTAGTACTTCCAGCACCTTTCCACAGCATCCTAGCCGACTTCCATTGCACACCTCCAACATCCTTCCACAGTCTCTAGAGTACTCACGCACCTCCAACATCCTTCCACTGTCTCTAGAGTACTCACGCACCTCCTACATCCTTCCACAGTCTCTAGAGTACTCACGCACCTCCAATATCCTTCCACAGTCTCTAGAGTACTCACGCACCTCCAACATCCTTCCACTGTCTCTAGAGTACTCACGCACCTCCTACATCCTTCCACAGTCTCTAGAGTACTCACGCACCTCCAATATCCTTCCACAGTCTCTAGAGTACTCACGCACCTCCAACATCCTTCCACTGTCTCTAGAGTACGCACGCACCTCCAACATCCTTCCACAGCCTCTAGAGTACTCACGCACCTCCAACATCCTTCCACAGTCTCTAGAGTACTCACGCACCTCCAACATCCTTCCACTGTCTCTAGAGTATTCACGCACCTCCAACATCCTTCCACTGTCTCTACAGTACTCATGCACCTCCAACATCCTTCCACTGTCTCTAGAGTACTCACGCACCTCCAACATCCGTCCACTGTCTCTAGAGTACTCACGCACCTCAAACATCCTTCCACAGTCTCTAGAGTACTCACGCACCTCCAACATCCTTCCACAGTCTCTAGAGTACTCACACACCTCCAACATCCTTCCACTGTCTCTAGAGTACTCACGCACCTCCAACATCCTTCCACTGTCTCTAGAGTACTCACGCACCTCCAACATCCTTCCACAGTCTCTAGAGTACTCACGCACCTCCAACTTCCTTCCACTGTCTCTGGAGTACTCACACTCCTCCAACATCCTTCAACTGTCTCTAGAGTACTCACACACCTCCAACATCCTTCCACAGTCTCTAGAGTACTCACGCACCTCCAACATCCTTCCACTGTCTCTAGAGTACTCACGCACCTCCAACATCCTTCCACTGTCTCTAGAGTACTCACGCACCTCCTACATCCTTCCACAGTCTCTAGAGTACTCACGCACCTCCAACATCCTTCCACTGTCTCTAGAGTACTCACGCACCTCCAACATCCTTCCACTGTCTCTAGAGTACTCACGCACCTCCAACATCCTTCCACTGTCTCTAGAGTACTCACGCACCTCCAACATCCTTCCACAGTCTCTAGAGTACTCACGCACCTCCAACATCCTTCCACAGTCTCTAGAGCACTCACGCACCTCCAACATCCTTCCACTGCCTCTAGAGTACTCACGCACCTCCAACATCCTTCCACTGTCTCTAGAGTACTCACGCACCTCCAACATCCTTCCACTGTCTCTAGAGTACTCACGCACCTCCAACATCCTTCCACTGTCTCTAGAGTACTCACGCACCTCCTACATCCTTCCACAGTCTCTAGAGTACTGATGCACCTCCAACATCCTTCCACAGTCTCTAGAGTACTCACACTCCTCCAACATCCTTCCACTGTCTCTAGAGTACTCACACTTCTCCAGCATCCTTCCACTGTCTCTAGAGTACTCACACTCCTCCAGCATCCTTCCACTGTCTCTAGAGTACTCACGCACCTCCAACATCCTTCCACTGTCTCTGGAGTACTCACACTCCTCCAACATCCTTCCACTGTCTCTAGAGTACTCACACTCCTCCAACATCCTTCCACTGTCTCTGGAGTACTCACACTCCTCCAACATCCTTCCACTGTCTATAGAGTACTCACACTCCTCCAGCATCCTTCCACTGTCTCTGGCGTACTCACACTCCTTCAGCATCCTTCCACTGTCTCTAGAGTACTCACACTCCTCCAGCATCCTTCCACTGTCTCTAGAGTACTGACGCACCTCCAACATCCTTCCACTGTCTCTAGAGTACTCACACTCCTCCAGCATCCTTCCACTGTCTCTAGAGTACTGACGCACCTCCAACATCCTTCCACTGTCTCTAGAGTACTCACACTCCTCCAGCATCCTTCCACTGTCTCTGGCGTACTCACACTCCTTCAGCATCCTTCCACAGTCTCTAGAGTACTCACGCACCTCCAACATCCTTCCACTGTTTCTCGAGTACTCACACTCCTCCAGCATCCTTCCACAGTATCTAGAGTACTCACACTCCTTCAGCATCCTTCCACTGTCTCTAGAGTACTCACACTCCTCCAGCATCCTTCCACTGTCTCTAGAGTACTCACACTCCTCCAGCATCCTTCCACTGTTTCTAGAGTACTCACACTCCTCCAGCATCCTTCCACAGTCTCTAGAGTACTCACACTCCTCCAGCATCCTTCCACAGTCTCTGGCAGGGGCAGTGGAATAGTGGTGGGGATGGGGGTGCGGTCCACCCCGGGTGGCATGAATTTGGCAGCCACTCTCATCCACTCTTATCTGCGGCTGTGGGGGGTAGCAAACGCAGGATTTGTTCGCCAGCATTCCCCCCCCCATGCTCCTGAGGCCGCCGTGGGGTGGCAAAGGTGGGAACGCCACGGGCGGCAAGAGGCCTAGCTACGCCACTGAGCAGGGGCGGCTCCTCCGCAATGGCGGAGGAGTGTCGCACAGCTGCAAGCAGATGATAAATACAATGATAATAACACATTGTTATTATCATTTCATTTATTTCTGTCTGGGCTGCTTATATCCGACTGGAGGGGCGGACTGGGCCATGGCAGGTAGGAGTACTTATAAGTAAGTGCGCATGTCAGTTTGACCGACCTTTTAACGTCGACCAAACACACATGCTCACTTATGTTTCTCCAAACCTGCTCTGTTCCACAGCCGAGTTGGAGAAAGCCCACGGGCTCCCAGGTATCGTCTGAGCGTTCAAACCAGGCCACTCAGACCGACCCTGGCGCTGCTCTCATGCTATGAGAGTGGCATCTGGATTGGGTGGGGAGCCTGGGCATCCAGGCCCATCCACGTCTGCAGGAGGAGCAGGAGCAACGAGGCGGCCGACAGCTGGAGCTAAGCAGAGGAGCAGGTAGGTGATTTTAAATATGTATTTTGTTTTTATTTCCCAACCCTCCTCTTCGTCCCCTTCCCAGCCGCCCTACCAATTTTGATTGGAGGCAGCCGTCACTGGTCTCTAGCATACTCAAGCACCTCCAGCATCCTTCCAAATCCTTTTGAAGTACTTATGCACCCCAGGAGCCTTCCACAGTCTCTAGAGTACTCACAGACTTCCAGCACTCTTTCTCAGTCTCTAGAGTTTCACACACCTCCATCACTCTTCCAGAGTCCCTAGATTACTAACACATCTCCAGACCCCCTCCACAGTCTCACTAGCACACACACACATCCAGCACCCTTTTGCGGTCTCTCTAGAACTCACAAACCTCCAACATCTTTACTCAGCGTCTTGGTTGTGTAAGCCCCAATATACCTCCACAGTTTCTCATTTACACACATTAGTCTAGCATATCTGCACATCTTCTCGGTTATCCATCTGCCCACATCACACTTCCACAGCCTCTGGGGTACTGATGTACCTCTAATATCCTCACACAATCCCTTTGGTACATAGATGCTTGTAACGTACCTCCGCAGTCTCTCATTTACTCACATTACTCCAGCATACCTCCACGGCTTCTCAGTTACTCATCTGAACACAGGGCTCTCCCAGACTCAATAGTACCCATGCATCTCCAACATCCTTACAAATCTCGAGTACAAAAGTGCCTGCAACATACAGTATTATATTTAACCATAGTTTACTATTGCCATGGCTAACTCTGACTTACTATTTTGTTGGCGCTATGTTCAAATAAGGGCTCCTTGCTTCACAAACTAGCTCCATAATTCAGCAACTGGCTCCCCATTGGACGAGTTAGGCCCCACTTTACCAATCAGCTCCCTATTTTGCAAACTTGCTCTCTCCTTTATGAACTGAGTTTCCAAAATTTTCCAACTGAGTCCCTATTTTAGTAAATAAACCTCTATATTACTCACTGACCCAACAACCTTACAAACTATCTGTGAATTCTATTAACTAGGTTCCCACTCTGCCAAACATCACCATTTCTCTCTCTGTTTTACTAACTGGATCCATCTTCAATCGACTACCCCCCCTCCATCTTAGTCGCTAACACCCCACTTCCAAAACTAGAAACCCTCCTTTACTAACTGCCCGCCCCCACTTTACTAACTAGCTCCATTCTTCAACAATTGTGTTAACTTGCTTCCTTCTTTCTCTTGAGTGTTGAAAATGAAAGTACCCCCCTGCACTCTTCTTGTCTCACTGTCAGTAGCTGCTTTGACACAGTATTTAGATTCATGTAAAACTATATTAAAATAAACCCTTGCAGGGGTACCCCCTGGCCTGCAGCTGGTAATTACCCCCACTCTTCTCATGGGCTCAATTACATTTCTTGTTCCAGATGTTGACTGTTGGGACAGTAGGACAGCTTGTAACCACACATGTTAAAAAGACTTGTGTAAGTAAAGTGAAATTGAAGCAAGCGAATCAGGCAAGCCGCAGAGATGTACTTTGGGTTGTGGGCGCAGTATCGCTTAGATAATCTTCGTGGCAGTGGCATGTCCAATTTTGCAGCTGTCTTAACCTCAAGAACTATGAGGTAATGTGTCCCCAGAGTCAAGATTGAAAGAGCATGTCAAAATACAGTCAATAACAAAGGACCGCCCACTAAAACACATTAAAATGATTTTGTTTCAATTACAAAAGCTCATATTGTTGCACATGTGTGAATTCAAATGTAGAACATCTGGTCACTTTTTAAGTCCTTGTGAGCTATTTCCCAATAAATGGAGACAGATGGCTCAAATAGATGTGGGCTGTGACAGGACAGCTGCCAAAATCTGGCTGCTGTCTGTCCACCCACCTATTGCATCGCAATGGTACTCACTGACAGAGCATCCACTGACTCCGCCCCTAGAGAACCGCTGTAGGGTACAATCGCTGGTGGGACTGACATAGGACCCCTCCCTAATTAGGGTAGCTCCTCCCATGCCATTCCATCATCTTTTTCATGTCCGGTTCTGCCATACCATATCAGTATTGGGCGGTAAAACAGCAAAAATACCCTCCACAAGAGATTTTTCCAAATCTTTGGAACATGGCCAGAAACAGTAAATTTGGCAGACTTGGCCTTAGCTGGTACTACGGAGATGGTTCCCCTGCCATCTCAGCCACATGAAAGTGAGCTGCGAAATAAGGCCTTCACTATGCCCGTGAAGTGGTCCAGCTAAGCATGTTAACACTAGGGGTGTGTGAAATTCGCTTAATTTGCTTTTGCATAGTTACCGAAAAATGTCAGGAAAATTACATGTATTTATGCGAAATGCAGGTCCAACATAAATCGTTATATATTTTTGCAAAAAATTAATCATTGCATCAATTTATGATGCAAGGATGCATTTTGTGTTAAAGAAGTAGCGTGAAAAATACAATTGCTGCACATAATAGGCGTTCACATTCTGGTTGCTCGCATAAAAGTCGATGTCAGTATGAATAATGATACATTCATGTATAAAAACTAAATGACATCTTTATTGACAAATTTGCTCGCTGTGAACTTGCCGTCAACCCGACTCAGAAACACGTAGTCAGGAAGTCTCTTGAGGCCCAGGCCCGAGGTCACTGATGGACATGTCACAGGTGGGGTGGCACATAGCCAGCAGACAAACGCCTGAACAGGAAATCCCAGATCAATCCCACAGATAGGCGCAGTGACACCACAATGGTCCAGGGAGAAAGGCCCCAGGGAAGCACACATTGCCGGAGGGGTGAGTGCGTTCCCAAAACACCATAAAGTCATATGCAACATGAAGTTAGGAACACATGGCCAGTCAGGACACAGCACACACTGTGCACACAGTGATCATGCGCTCTCCATGCCGGACATCTGGACACGTTACCCACTGGCCGCATTGTGTCCATGCAAGGTCGAGGCCCACCTGGATTTAGTGGAGAAGTGTGGCTCACTGGTTAGAGGAGGCAGACCTGGAAGCAGAGGTCAGCCCGGGGCCAGGGTTCAATTCACGGCTCGGCGGGGTCTTGAGTCCTAAAATGTCCATGGACTCGACAATTCTCGCTCCGGTGCCTACTCGATTCACGGGTTCACACTCTGGGCAATAGCTTGCTTAATCTCCACAATGGCCCCTCGTGGCGGGATGCCTGGCTTTCACCTTGCGGATACCCTGCTGAGGTTATCTCACAGGGGAATACCAGGACGGGTTCCCTAAGCAAGCGCTTATAAACCGGTTGGTGATTTGTGCTATATAAATTCCTGTACATTTACATTTACATTTACATTCCTCATCTGATACATTAATTTATGACTCCAAAGACAGAGGTTCACATTTCTTACCAATAAAGGATCGGCTGAACTATTTATTTTATGGCATTCAGTGAACTGTATAAAAACCCATGTTAGACCGATTGTAAATTGAGACAGTCCTCGGACCCTACGACGGTGGCTGAGCCACACTGTTTGATTAAACCAATGGCACTCAAAGTACGGCCCGGGGGTCGCATGCGTCCCTCCTGACCTTTGCATGTGGCCCCCTGGTTAACAGCTGCCGGAGTTGCTGTTTTTGTGTTAAAGAAAGGAAGTAACTCTGAGCCCTGCACTGCTCAACTTTAAGAACATGTTAATTTTTAAAGACATTGTGAAGCAAAAGTGTAAAAATATGATAGTCTCTAGAAATATCTAAAAAAGTGTATTCAATTAACCTGCAGAACCTTTTCACCATAGTTTATCAGATTATATCAGCGTATTGACAAGTATTATTCTAAAAGTGATGATTTTCAAACATAAATTTATAAACATGAATTCTTGCCTCCACACTAACAATAATGCCAATGCTGAACTAAAGAGGCAAATCAGTTATGCACACCTTGCGTGACCTGGGTTCCTAATTTGTGATAATGAAGAAAAAGATGGGAAATTGAAATATAAACAATCGCCTAACGTCACACAATTTAATAAAGTGGGGAAGCTGGGATTAATTTCAGGTTTTCTGGTTTCACATTATGCAATTATGCTTTACTTCACCTACACCCACCGTAACACCAACTTCCCCCACCCAACCTCCACCCCACTGGCATCAATACGGCAACTCAGTCACATCACAGACCAAACTTTTGGCCCCTAGGAAAATGTTTGTGAGTACCCATGAATTAAACAAACTGTTCCTGTTTTGCGAAACGCCTCTTGTTTTTTCAAGGTATTTCATGTTCAAGCGACATCCCCGTTCTCCCGTGATATAATTTTGACATGAACTGTGGCATAACTCCAGATCATGTCATAATTGCAAAATTTCAGGAGATCATTCCCAAAACTATGCGAATTACATTGGCGCAATTATAGTTCGCTGAGGCCTAGTTACCACACACACTTACACGGAGGCATTCACTGCACATTGTCCAGGCACCATGAACAAGTACCACATTTCTTTACTTTTTTAAATTAATTGATCGCCATACGATCAGATTTTGTGGAGGCAAATTGGGTACCTGCAAAGGGAGCGATAGAGGACTAATCACTGTTTGTATCAACTAGAGTGAATTTCTCAAATTGCTTTCTGCTGTGACAGAGAAGCAGCTTTTGTATTTTGTAATTTTAATGGCACATTATGCATTATGGCTAGTGCTTAATTTGAGCAGGTGGTTGATTGCAGGCACTTATTTATGTGGGCCGGCATTTATTTGTCTGCTTCAGACATTTAACTGAAGCGAGAGAGGGAAAAACACTCAAAGTGAAAAGATGGAGGAAGAGAAAGATGGAAAAAAATTATCGGAAATGGAGAAAGCAGGACCCTGCAAGAGTGAGATAAAGGGGGCAGGGAGTGTCTGGCAGTGAGTTAAAGAGGCCTGGGGTGAATTGAAGACTACACAGCTTTGGTATTCGGCCGCACTGGCATTGCATTGCATCGGGACGGGCTGTGGCTAGCAAGGCTTAGGGAACCAGTACTCATTCTTTTGCAAATGAAGCGCTGATTATGGCTTTTTTTTTAACATCAAACTTCCGGTTTGATGCGACTGCCAAGACCATGAAAAAACACCGACCGTCTACAAGCCCTACCTACACCTCAGGAAACCTGTGTCATTGGCAAACTGCACTCTGCTGCTAGAGGCGAAAGTAAAGCAGGAGCAGTGGCACCAGGGCCCAGGGGGCCCATTGAAACCTGATAATGGCTGTACTTACTACCGCAACAGCAGTCAAAGATGCCATTGTCTTGCTTGCACCAGGGCCAATGACAGCCTTGCTGCCTACTGCATAGCGGCGGGGGTCGGAGGCCTACCCTCTCTAGAAACAAGAATCACTAAGTCATAAATGCTGTTTTCTTAGAGTGGCCAGGTGACTCCATGTCACCAGATGCACTTTACCATTCGTGGACTTTGCTTTTACATATCTTTGTTATCAGGTGTGTCGGCCCAGTGAGTCCCTTGCTCACTTTGCCACTGGATTCAAGCAAACCTGGCTGAAGACGGCTGTAATGCCAGAAACAGGTCCTAGGAAGCTTGTTTCCGGTCCAGGGAAGGCATGGCTTGGTAGTTCGGGCTGGACTGTTCCCATGAAGCACAGGGTCAGACTGATTTGCATATGGCCATGTCTGAACTGGGGTGGCAGAGTGGGCTAAAAAACGGTGATGGATTAAACCCAGATCTGTTGACTGGGTGTGAGTGTTTGATTGGTTCAGATGCTCCGTCCATCACCACCCTCTTTTGTACCGCTTTGTTCGCCATAAGTTGGCAGGGTATGCTCAGACGTGAGTGCCTTGCTCACTTTGCCACTGGCTTCAAGCAAGCCTGGCTGAAGACGGCTGTAATGCCAGAAACCGGTCCTGGGAAGATTGAATCCGGTCCAGGGAAGGCATGGCTTGGCAGATCGGGCTGGACTGTTCCCATGAGGCACAGGGTAAGACAGATTTGCATATGGCCATGTCTGAACTGGGGTGGCAGAGTGGGCTAAAGAACGGTGATGGATCAAACCCAGATTTGTTGACTGGGTGTGAGTGTTTGATTGGTTCAGAAGCTCCGTCCATCACCACCCCCTTTTGTACCGCTTTGTTTGCCATAGGTTGGCAGGGTATGCTCAGACGTGAGTCACTTTGCCACTGGATTCAAGCAAGCCTGGCTGAAGACGGCTGTAATGCCAGAAACCGGTCCTAGGAAGCTTGTTTCCGGTCCAGGGAAGGCATGGCTTGGTAGTTCGGCCTGGACTGTTCCCATGAAGCACAGGGTCAGACTGATTTGCATATGGCCATGTCTGAACTGGTGTGGCAGAGTGGGCTAAAGAACGGTGATGGATTAAACCCAGATCTGTTGACTGGGGGTGAGTGTTTGATTGGTTCAGATGCTCCGTCCATCACCACCCCCTTTTGTACCGTGTTGGCCCAGTGGGTCAAGTAAAATGAACCGAGACTGCAACTCCCAGAATGCACTAATATCTAAGGACTTGAATGTAAATGATGCACTGTGTATGGTATGAATGAATGAATGAATAAGTGGTGTCTAAGTGACACAGCACCATCACACCCTATGTTTTGGTGTTCCTCCTTTATGTGTGTTCCGACTCTCCGATAAATGATATCTCACACCAATCCTCTATGGGTCCTGGAGTAGCGGGCTACTCGCTGGAAAAAAACGCTTTGACGCCTCATCAGGGAGTTGTAAGCCCTATACAAATGCAATTACAATACAAGACGATTTCACAGGTGTCACATGGCCCCATGTCATGTGGGTGATTTTCAGCCAATCCTGAACTTTTCAGCCAACAGCACAAAGCATGCTGGGAATCGAAGTTTGAATTTTCCCCTTATATGTCTGAGTCTAAAAGTCCCATCATGCTCAGCGTCATCACTGAAAGTCCAGGGCTGTCTGGAATGCTCCCCATGTCACATGACCCTTTGACATATATGCAGCGTTAATACAGCCTGCTCTGAGCACAGAGGTTTGAGTCATTTGATGGGGAAGGGGGGCTGAATGTTTTCAGAGGGGTGCCTGTGCCCCCCCCCCCCTCCCCTCAGCTCCATTGCTGCTACTGGGCCCTTGAATAGCTGCAGTGATGTTAGCCCTGGAAATGCCAGGAATGTGGTGTTGTGAGTTCCCAGGGCTGGGAATGGTGTCTGCCTTAAAAAGTTCTGATCCTGCCAGCTGAGGGCAAGGGCAGGCCTTGAGCCCAGCACATTTCCCATCCCTCGGGGGAAGCGGTATACGAAGGCAGCAAGGGGCCTGTGAGTCCAGTACTGGCCCCCTTCATGGCCTGCAATGGGTCCAACCCTGATGCCACCAGACCTACCCTCATAGCCCAGAGGGAGGGAGAAGGGACAGAGGCACACAGCCACCAGGCGGCGCCATCATCTATGTGACGTACGTCAAACTGGAAAAGCACGACTACAAGTCCCAGAATGCACAACCCTCACGCAAACGTGACCTGTAGGGTGAGGAGATGACTCCTCGTTGCCGGGACCATGTGGTTACAAAGCTAGTCTTCTAGTCAACACATGGATGCGTTGAGAGGGTTGTCTTTTTAGTGTGTTAAAGGACTGCGCAGAACTACAAAAATGGTGCGCTGGCGAAGGCTACGTCCGGAGCTTCAAAAATCCAAAGTGCATGATAGTAAAAATAATAATTCGGACCATTAAAATTAGTATTAATAATAAGAATAATAGTAATAATTCAGGACAATATTATCTCTATAATAATAAGTATTATAATGATTTTTTTTGATCAATCAATCAAGACATTTGTTAAGCGCACTACATACCCGCAACGGTATTGTGCACCATTATTTTCGGTATTATAATAACAGCAATAATAATAGTTAATAATAAAAATAATAACAAGCTTCCACCTTGGGACTTTGTCCAGCGTGAGCAGGTGTAACAAACATGGCGCCCGCAGGGCAGAGGTCAGTGCCTTCTAGGGCTGCGCTGACGACACGGAGGTCCCAGCCTGCCCCGCGCGGATCTCTACGTTCAGTGGGCGGTCCTACCCCAGCCGAGGCAGGCCATGGCTCCGCTCTCCTGATGGGCCGGCTACCCGCAGACAGACAGGTTAGTGTTTATCTCATCAGCAGTGCTATTGTGCTGGGAAAAGCCCTGCAAAATGGATACTTGTAGGGAAAAAAAAGACAGCAAGTTTGTATAGACTTTCAGAAACGTTGTGTTATGTTAACGAAGATGTGTGTAGCGCACTGATGCCTTTCACATGGCCTGCAGCACCTTCACGGTTCTGGGAATCTCTTTAAACGGCTTCAAGGTGTTCTGTTGTCGATGAAATCCCCATGACTGGCCTCTCTCTGCCATGACATAACTGGCACACATGTATGACCTCTTGGCAGTCTCAGTAGAGAGGCCAAGGAATGAATGGGCATGGCAGTTCAGAGACAGGAGAAGGCTTATTACCTCCTCGTCCTGTCTCCCCGTCCCATTCCTTACAAGTGAGCAGCTAGTCTGCTCCACAGAAACCTATAGCCTAGCTGAGCTGTTTGCACTTCCCCCAAGATGGCGTCACTATCACGTGACAATAAAGGGGGAAGTGCAGCATCGGAACAACCTGAGATTACCAAAGAAAACCCAGAACGAAAACAGACAATCACCCAAAGAAAACCCAAACCAGGGAGGGAGGGAAGGGCTCAGGAATGGGACGGGGAGACCAGGACTCGGAGTAATGGATATTACCGGTGAGTAACCGGGCCTTATGTTGCACTGGCTGACAGTTTGAGGAAATGGTCTGTTGTGGAACACTTTGCGTTTCAATGTTCGCATACTAGTGCCTTCATTGGGGCAAGTGCTCCGAGGAGCTTTTTTTTCAATATTCCCCGAGTTGTCTATTAAAGTGTAATAATTTAGACGGGCATGAATAATAATCTGTTCCCACGGCCCCTCCCAGTCTTAGTTTCCTCTTCAGCTGTGTCGGTTCCCCTTCTCTCTCACCCTTGATGCCAACATTTTACGTCACTCCTGTCAGACAGCTGTGCCTACATCTGCTTTCCTGCCCTCGTCACAGCGCGCCAAGTCGGTCTTAAACGAGGACCACGCGTGGGAGCAAAACATCAAGTGTCAAGGAACCGTCTGCGAAAAGATTAGAGGAGGAAGAAAAGGCCTTAACCTGTAGAGGACGGGTTTACACAAGGGCGTAGCTGCCATTAGTTTAGCAGGTGTAGTGGCACCAGGTGGCCAGGAGTGGGGCCGTAATTGGGGTTGCGCCCCAATTACGGCCTTCTTTTACTACCCAAATGAGTGATGGGGAAGATTTCTTGACTTACATAATAAACATAACATGTATTTGTAAAGCGCACGTTCACCCAAGGATATCTAGGCACTCAATAAGAGATATTTGTTACCCAGCTCAGTGGTACTAATTTTATCGACCTCAGAAGGATGAAAGGCTGAGTGGCCCCGCCGGGATTTGATTCTGTGACCATGAGGTCGAACACAGGTCCCTACCATTAGTCCACTAAGCCACCTGAACCGGCATCATTAGGACCCATGGCACTTGCACTGGCCAATGGGCTTCAATTGCGCCGGCCCCCTCCTCAGGTGCTCCCTCTTTTGGGGCTCCAGTCTTAACCCCATCGTTCGCACTTAAGCGAGCCCAGGGACCGGTCATAAACATGCACACAGTTTGCTCCACAGTACACAAACAATCGCTATTTGCTCCACAGATGAGGCGTCTGAAATTTACAAATGTAAGTCTGAATTTCTCCAATTTAGTGCATGAACCTCAGACAGAGCAAATTGCAAACCGACGTTTCCAACTTATTCTGCCTAAAGTTCATCCAAATGTGTTCGATTTCATGTCTTAGTTTAAGAACGTTGTTAACTCTAAGATTTAGTTTGTGAATTCCATAATTGGCTGAGCAACACACCGATCCCTCTTTAAATGGAATCACTATTGGCCACCAGAATTTAAATAGTCCCCTTATGTAAAAATAATATGAAATGTTCTAGCTCGTGTGCCTGTGAAGCAAAAACAGAACATACAGAACTTACTATTAAAAACAGTTTATTGAATACACAAGAACGCTATGCAAATAATACCATATAGTAATGACTTTAAGAGCGTATAAAAATTAAATTGATCTTAACGGGCTGTCCTAATTCGCCAATCCTGGAAATGTGTCAATAACATGACAGAGAATGCTTTTAAAATCCAAAAGAATGACAAACGTTTCTGGGTTATAATTTACAATCCATTTTACTAGACGGTCTCTAGTTTAATTAGGGGAAATTGATAAATTTTGAATGCCAGCGATTCAAATAAATTGGAAACATGTTTGGTTGATTTTTGCAGAAATTAGATATTTATGATTGAGAAGCAATCTTTGAAAATTTCATTTTTTTCACCATTTTCTAAAAGAGGCGCAAGCTAGCAGAGCACTACTCTGCTTTTCTACATCTTCATGTTTGTTGTACCATTTTTCTCACAGGGCGACCATGAAAACATCTCATGGCATGGCCTTGGTGCCATAGGTGGAAAACAAAATGCACCTATTTTGCACATGCTACAAGCACAATTTGCTCTTTTAATTTTGTCTCAATATTAATGCTGTTTGGAGAATTTGACTCAATGTATCCACCCAAGTAAATGGGGTGTCTCGTCTCCCTACGCAATGCCACATTCCTTTAATTTCATCCTTTTCATGATGGAGGGGCGCTGAGATTCCTTAGGTCTGGTCACTGTGTGCACTTAGCTAAACGACTTCATGTCACATGTCCAATCCCATCTACACCACACACATCATTCTTTCTTCTTGTGGGACAGCCTCAGCATGCCTCAAGCCCACGATATAAGGGTCTTGCTGTGTTTCTGTGCAAATGAAATCCGCCAACACTGTTTTACATGTAGCTTGTTATTCTGATGGGACTTTAACTATTGCTAGTTTCCGTTACGTTGGCTAGGATACAAGCGGGTAGGTCAGTCTGGCACTGCTCAGTAAAACAGGATTGGTGGATAGAATGGGTGTTCTCAAGGCTGAATAGACATTTCATTAAGCGCTGAGGGCAGTTCTCCACCACAAACCTCCACTCTGGTTGTCCGGTGAGCTGCTAGTCCAGCGTGGCCATGCAGTTATTGGAAATTGCTGTTTGGGCACTGAACTATATGTCAAGCATACAACGAACCGAGGTTCTAATAGTAATGAAACACTAACTGAAACAAATCGCCATCTACAGACACCAATAATCAGATCCAAGTTGTAACTAGAATATCTTCACTGCAGGTCAATGAAAGCACAAAAACCCAGGAGCCAATCAATGGATCTTCTAGAAACCATTTGTAAAATGTCAAAATACATCCACAGGATGTTTGGGGCCCCTTTGGGCTGGATCATGTCCTAGCAGTTCTGATAAGGTTGCTCCTTTTAGGGCAGGGCTAAGATTAACTTGCTTTTGGTTTGGACATTTGTGTTTGCCACAGAAAAAGCTACAAAATGATGGAATGGATTACTTTCAGGTAAACTCTGAGTGGTTAAGGCTGAGTAAACATTACAACCCATCATATTTTTCTTGGTTAACCAACTGGAATTAGTCAACTGGGATTGTCACCTAGGACAGTTTTAATTGTTCTAAACAAGCCTTTTCTTTTATCATCCGATATATTTAGAAACCATCAGAAACACAGGGGTTCGGTCTCCAAGAAAACCATCGCCAGTCCTCGGCTGAAAGATCACCCCATTGGTGACCAAAATCACACACTTAAAATAGACAAGTGGAACAACAAATCGAACAGCAAATGCCCCTTCTGGCTGTGGCACCAAACACCATACCCCTGTAAACTTGGCACTGGGGAGAAAAGCAGGGGAAATCGGCTTTGTACCCTATATGCTGCTTGCAAAGAGTAAACCTATTTAACTCGCATCCATAATAGAGCAAGATTTTTGCAACGGGTTAAGAAAGAGGAAACGAATTGTGAAATGACTGCAACAATAGATGACACATAAAATACGCATGAGCCATCTTACAAGCGTCATAGGGTTTAAAGAAAAAAACAGGAATAAAGTGGTTTGCCCCATTTTTGCTGATTACGGTAAAGAAAGTGATTTTTCCTCAAACGAAATCCCCTGTTAAAAAAGTGGAGAAAATATTTCTCCCCACTTTTAATGATGGTCAATGAAGCAAAACATTGCAAAATCAGTTTGTAGTTGTTTCCCCGCTGCAAAGCTTTCGTTTAGGTGTTATTTATTAAAAGACAATTCCATGTTGTATTATGTTACTCTGCGGTGTGCTATGTTACGTTATATTATGTTGAACTTCGAATTTGGGGCAGATGAGCGGACTCCCTTTTAATACATTTGTAACAAAATGTATACAGGTAAGTGGTGCAATAGAGTGAATCCTTCTGAGTATGAGGAAATCTTCAACTTTCCAACAAGCGCTGACCTCAGGGACGTCTCCCAACTTTTCTTCTTTTCTTGAGTTTTCAAAAAAAACTTTATTGAAATTGTCATATGTTTTATATCATTCGGGTGTTTCTTGATGACAGTCGTTATTACTTCATAACAATAGGTTCCAAGAAACGTGGTTATAAACATTCAATTATGCCCAATGCATTTCAGGCGATGTGCCCTTCTTCAGGGGATGTACAGATATAAAGTTTCAATCAGTTCTCTAAGGTACGAGCTCGTACCTTGTAAGAACGACCGTATACGCCTGCCGCCTTCTAACACGGTTTACAATTACAGTGGTCTACCAGGCCAAATATATTTTATTTAGCGTGCACATGGGAGACGCGCCTCAATCCCTGAGGTCATCGCTTGTTGGAACAATATATGATATCATTAGTGATGTAGCTAGAACATGTGCCACCCCATGGCGGTCCTTGCGTTTGCCTCCTGCGGTGGCTGCATGTAGGAGGGGGGGGGGCGGAGGCACCTGCCCCCAAAACTCGTGCTGAGTGGAGAGGACTTAAATGCTGCGTCCCTCCTTGCTACGCCACTGTATGTTATGTTACGTTATGCTATGCTATGCCATATTACGTTACGTTATGACTATTTTTCTTGACTCCCCCCCACCCCCGCCAGATCATATCCTAATCCTATAATGGGATGGGAAGGAAGGGGTTAGTAAGAGAAGTGGCCTTTTTAGGGGCCAGGTGGTGGTATCTCTGTCCAAGTGTCTTTTAGGCCTTGATGGAGGTTTGGCGGAGTATTTGCATAGGCCGCTGTGAGGTCACAATTCCCAGAGAAAAAAAACAAAACAGGATGTAGTGTTATGGGCTCAGAGCTGTTAAAGCTGGAACTGGAGAAGTACGTTTGAGTTCCGGCTTCAGCTCAACATCCAGTGACTCTGGGCAAATCACTTAATCTACCTAAAGCCACATTAATTTGATCTTGTGCAAACTAGTTAGTGCTCAAGGTAATTACTCCAAAGGGCCAAGTTCAGGCTACATAAAGCTACAAAAAAATACTAACCATGGGGAATGCGGGCCACTTTTTTGGGAGTGCCTGGGTCTAATTGTGGTCCTAATCCGACCCTGCCTGCCGGAGGGAGAGGGGTGTTAGCCCTCAATGGCGGCTCAAAGTGGGAGAGCTGCGGGCCGGTGGTGCGGATCGGGGGAGGGGCGGGGTGGGGCAGGGTGGGTGTGGGGTAGTGGAGTCGGACATACGACGGCCAGGAGTTAAGTAAGTAAATAAATAAATACAACTATTTACCTTGCACTCGCTGCATCACCAACTCGCCCCCACCCAACTTCCCCCCACCCCCTGCTACGCCACTGACCCCTACCACATTTAAAGTGAACAAGGTGCATGAATAGTCCCAGCCTCTACGGGGTGGGGGTGGGTGGGTGGTATGGCAAACCAGTCCTGAATCCTCACTTTTGGAGAACTGTCAACGCTCCTCTGTTCTCCGCTCATGGAAGAGGTGTGGCGCAGCGGCCAGGGTGCCTGACTCCGGACCACGGGGTTCACGGTTCAATACCCGGTGCCGGCGGCAGGTTAGCCCAGCACCATGTGACCCTGGACAATAGCTCGCTTAATCTTCCTGATGGCCCCCAGCGCCAGGACACCTCTTTGGAGGTTGTTGTGCGCTTTACAAATGCTGGTATTTCTCTGCTTTGGTCTTTTTTTGCATCTCGACCCAAACGTTTCCACTTGTCCCTCAAACTGCCCAAAATTGTAAAACTGTCTGGCCTAAACGTTTTTTTAACTGGGTTTCTGTGTTTTGACACTGCAACCGAGGAGGTGCCTATAAAAAATAATATTCATCTGAAAAAACTTTTAGGGGAAGAATGTGGCAACACTGTGACCAGATGTGGAAGTGAGAACCACAGACCCAGAAGCAGCAGTTGTTGGAGGGCAGGTCATTGAGGGCACGGATGCAGAAGAGGAGACATTTTTTAGAAAAAGTCTATGCCACACCATATGATCAAACACAAGACATTTTTACAGTTAAAGTAAGGAAAGTCTTATTGAATTAAGTGAAATCGTTTGCTTGATTATTACGAATGATTTTAGAGAATGTAGATTTTATAGGCTGATGAATTGAGTTTTAAAAGTATATTTATATTGTGTTTTATAGTGTGTATTTTTGCATTTGAATTTTATCCTGTTTTAAGAATCCTTGTTTAAAAGATTAAGGTCTAAATAAGCATATTTTTTGTAACTGAGAAAAAAACATGAGGCAATATACAACATACAATGCAATATACAAAACAGAAATTATAATATTACACTGCAACAAAACCTAATGCACCAAACCACCACAAATCACTGTAAAATAATACACCATTCTTTTTAAGAAGAACTGTGTTGTTCTTTGTCTGGCGGAGTATTATGTTACAGTGATTTGTGGCGGTGTGGCGCAGAGCCTCACCTGCTTCCAGGTCACCCCAAAACAGACTCACGGAACTTTCTCCTGCCGCACCTGCAGCTTCACCTGTGACAGAACCACCAAACCTCCAAGGACTGGACCCAACCACCTCCGCTGCATAATCCTCAACACCCGCTCCGCACGCAAACACGCCGTCAAGCTCTGGAATCTGCTCGACACCTCCGCCCCAGACGTGGCCTTCCTGACCGAGACCTGGTGGAATGACTCCTTGGCGCCCGACATCGCCATAGCCATCCCGGACAGCTACAAGATCACCCGCAGGGATTGCGCCAACGGAACCGGAGGAGGAATAGCCATCGTCCACAAGTCCACCCGCAAGGTCGCCACCCACGCAGACGACACCCTCCACACAGCCAAACACCTGCACTTCCGGATCCACACCGACCCAAAGACCACCCTCAGAGGAACACTCATCTACAGACCCCCCAGACCCTGGGCTCAGTTCAGCGACTCCATCGCCGACCTCGCCAGCACCCACAAACTCGCCTCCACGGACTACATCCTCCTCGGGGACCTGAACTTCCACCTCGAGAACAACAATGATGCCAACTCTGCCACCCTGATCGACAACCTTGCCAACCTCGGCCTCAAACAACTCGTCACCGCACCCACCAATGCCGCCGGCCACACGCTGGACCCCGTCTTCTCCACAGGCACCCACATCGCCTTCGACCACACCACCGAACTCCACTGGACCGACCACCGCTGCATTAATTTCACCTTCAAGAAACCAACCACGCACCACCGCCTCCAACAGCTGCCTCGCCGCTGCTGGAGCAAAGTCACCGAAGACCGGCTGATCACCACCCTCGACCAGAACCCACCCACCGACCCCGCCAACCCAGACGCCGCAGCCCGCAACCTCAGACAGTGGATCGACGACTGCGCCAACACCCTCGCCCCGCTCAAGAAACACTCCAACAGCCACGCCAGCAAGAGAGCCACCTGGTTCACCAACGAGCTCCGGACCTCCAAACGCGCATTCCGGAAACTGGAGAAAATATGGCTCCATGAACCTACACCGGACAACCACGCAGCCCACAAGGACGCCACCCGCAGACATCACCACCTCATCAGATTAGCCAAGAGATCCTCCTTCAAAGACCGCTTGGATAACAACGCACATGACAGCAAAGAGCTCTTCAGCATCGTAAAGCAACTCTCCAACCTCAGCCCCAACGCCAACGACATCCCGCCCTCACAAGAACTGTGCAACTCGCTGGCTATCTTCTTCCACCGCAAGATTGCTGACATCCACGACAGCTTCAACACCACAACCGCCCTGACTACGCCAGACTCCACCTCCCCTGTGAACACCACCAGCGCCAACCGCCTGACCTCCTGGTCCAACATCAACGACGACGAGACACGCAAGGTCATGAACTCCATCCACTCAGGATCTCCGTCAGACCTGTGCCCACACCCCATATTCAACAAAGCAGGCGCAGCCATTGCACCCCAACTACGGAAGGTCATCAACATCTCCTCCGAAACAGCGACATTCCCGGAAAGCTGGAAGCACGCCAAAATCGACTCCCTCCTCAAGAAGCCCAAGGCGGACCCCAAGGACCTCAAGAACTCCCGGCCCATCTCCCTGCCCCCATTCCCGGCAAAGGTCATTGAGAAAATCGTCAACAGGTAATTGGCCCGCCACCTGGAAGACAACATCATCTTGGACCCGTCCCAGTCTGGATTCAGACATAACCACAGCACCGAGACAGCCCTCATCGCCGCCACTGACGACATCAGGCGCCAACTAGACAACGGCGAAACATCAGCCCTCATCCTCCTGGACCTGTCAGCCGCCTTCGACACGATCTGCCATCGCACTCTAAAGACACGCCTCCCAGAATCCGGAATCAAAGAGGAGGC
This sequence comes from Lissotriton vulgaris, assembly GCF_964263255.1. Taxonomy (NCBI): domain Eukaryota; kingdom Metazoa; phylum Chordata; class Amphibia; order Caudata; family Salamandridae; genus Lissotriton; species Lissotriton vulgaris. Next base: position 47,218 of record NW_028241517.1, read on the forward strand.
CCTTGACTGGACCACGTCCTTCCTCTCCGGCAGAACCCAGAGCGTCCGCCTCCCACCCTTCCGATCCGAAGCCACCAACATCATCTGCGGCATCCCCCAGGGCTCATACCTCAGCCCAACGCTGTTCAACATTTACATGGCCCCCCTCGCACAAGTGTCCCGCCATCACAACCTCAACATCATCTCCTACGCCGATGACACCCAGCTCATCATCTCCCTCACCAAGGACCCACACACCGCCAAAACCAACTTCCACGAGGGAATGAAGGCCGTCGCCGACTGGATGAGGAGCAACCTTCTGAAACTGAACTCGGACAAAACGGAGGTACTCATTCTCGGACCCAGCCCCTCAGCCTGGGACGACTCCTGGTGGCCAACCACACTGGGAACAGCACCGACACCCACAGACCATGCACGCAACCTAGGATTCATCCTCGACTCCTCCCTCTCCATGGCTTAGCAGGTCAACACCGTCTCCTCCTCCTGCGACAACACCCTCTGCATGCTCCGCAGGATCTACAAGTGGATCCTGACCGAAACAAGAAGAACGGTGACACAGGACCTCGTCAGCAGCAGACTGGACTACGGCAATGCACTCTACGCAGGAATCCCAGCCAAACACCTACAACGACTACAACGCATCCAAAACGCCTCCGCCCGACTAATGGTCAACGTCCCTCGCCGCAGCCACATCACCCCCCACCTTAGAGACCTACACTGGCTCCCCGTTGACAAGAGGCTCACCTTCAAGCTCCTCACCCACGCACACAAAGCACAACGCCGGACCAGCCTACCTTAACAGCCGACTCAGCTTCTACACCCCCGCGCGCCAGCTCCGCACCTCCAGCCTCGCCCTCGCCACTGTCCCCCGCATCCAACGAACAACCTCCGGCGGCAGATCCTTTTCCTACCTCGCCGCCAAGACCTGGAACACCCTCCCCACCCACCTACGACAGACCCAAGACCTACTCGCCTTCAGAAGACTCCTCAAGACCTGGCTCTTCGAGCAGTAGCAGCACCCCCTCCCCTCAGCGCCTTGAGACCCTCACGGGTAAGTAGCCCGCTCTACAAGTACTCTTATTGATTGATTGATTGGTATTCTCACAATAAAACTCAGTGATGCTTGTTTTTGTCAGAGAGGCGCTACATATAAAACTGAAAATAAATAAAGACATCCCGAAGGCTGATATACAAATATTAAGATTAATCCGGTGGAATGGCCCCTTCGCTGCTCACGCCATAAAAGGTCATTAACCGTCCTGACCAGTCCACTAGTCCAAGTAAAGGGGAGTAATAAGTTATTACAAAATCTCATCATAGGCTCACTTTATTAAATACATTAGCCACCCCATTTTCATATTGACTCATAATATACATCCATCTAATCTTCTTCTATATAAATAGACAATAATTAAAAAGTTTTATTAAGCATCTAGAGTGAAAAAATATATTTTAGAAGTTTGGATTCAGATTATGTGCGCTGAGTAACTCATTGCAGCAGGACGTATTTACTTCTAATCGGGGGAGACCATTTGGAACTATTAGTGTATAGGAATGTATTGAGTCGACATGGTAAGAACGTAGAATTGAAAATTGTGTGATGTTCTTGTTGAATTTTTTTAACCCCTCCCCTGCTGATGACGGAACCGCTTCGTCATCAGCTGCGGTGGCACTGTGCTGATGACGGAGCAGTTCCGTCATGGCCCGCCCGCCGCTCATGCGCGGTGCGAATTCCGCGCCTGCACTGAGCATTCAATTGAGCGGGCGGGGCCATGACGCAACCGCTCCCTCACAAGCACAGCGCAACCGACGCTGGTGATGGAGCGGTTCCGTCACCAGCATGCGCCCGCCGCTCTACCGCCCTGCCCCCTTAGCACTGCGGCGGAATAGCCGCCGCAGTGAAGGGGTTATTTAGATACAAATAGATACATTTTGTAAGAAATTTGAGGTAGAATCATAACCTGGCAGCCTCGGTATTCGTGAGATAAAGAGACAGGAGGTGCGGGGTGGTGGGACAAGGAGGTGGAATCAAGACTAGGCAGCTTTATTATTGGGCAATATATGTCACTTGCACTTATATTTTCTACAAATTAAGCACTCGTACCATGATAACTTTTCAGGACTGATACGGCAAATAATGTACCTACAATTAATCTGAATAGGAATTATTTACCAAGCCAACGTTATCCTGAAAATGTGCCTGGGGCCGGGCCCTCCTGGACCAGCGTTGGACACCCCTGCTATACATACCAGAAGCACATTGTCTTCCAGTGAACTTAAGACAAAAATATGTTTTCAAGAGTTCAGCTGGCAGGGAAGGCACAGCATGGACACTGCCACCTATCTCCCGGAGACTCAAATTACTATTTGGGGAGGAGGACATGGTGGAGAGGGGCTCATGCAATTCAATTTTAGATTTTTGTAGCCTTGGAAGTGAAGTGCTATGTTGCACGGGTGGAAGTTTACTTTTGTGCACGCCTGTCTCTGAGTTAGTTTGAAACACAGAACTTGAAGCCGGCAGACTCGCTCCAAGTTAGAGGCAGCTTGAAGATGAACGGGTTATCTCTCACCTCTCTGAGCAATGAATTTGTAAAAGTTTCACTAAATTCTCCCTTTCTTGCTTCAACCACGACGACAGAAAAGGTCTAACCGGAAGGACGTGATGCGGCAATAAATAAAGGAAGCAGAGTTTATAAAAGTTAAGACATGAAAGCGCATTTTTAAAAGGATCCACATAAAAAAAATCAGCGAATACAATGTAGTCTACGAAATTTAGGGGAACCAGAGGAACTGTCGACTCACTGTGGTGGCAGAGACTCGAGAAGTTCGTATGACTCATCCTGAGCTAAGCAGAGAAACAACATCTGTCTAAAAGAACAAACCATCCAGAAGAGAAAGCACATCTGTGGTACCCTGTGGATTCGTGTAAAGTGCCTCGAAGAGATGGGCGCTATGGTCTCCATGTGTATCTGTCTCTTGCGAGGAGTCTAACCAGTGCAGGCTTTTAAAGGCACCATCTGGGCCCCCCTCACTAGGAAAGCACCCCCATATATCACTTCCAGGGGAGGCTGATGGAAGGGGTCTTTCTATACGGCTAGCCCTCCTCTGTGGTACATGCATGTTTTTCTCTTGTTCGTGTTACTTTCTTCATGAAAAGTTGGGTTCAGTACGGACTCCTCCAAAAACCTTATTAGAAAAGACATCTTCTTGGCCCGGAAGAGGAACAGACCTTGAGCATCTTCACAGCATGTCTATGTCTCAGTGGAAGGCATTATTTAAGGATGGGCGGCAGGGATTCATTGGCACACCTGGTAAGGCACCTAGAACAGAGGGTGCAGGGGAGCCACGCGGACATGCATTACTATCGCGATACCATGCATAGATGGATTTGCATTTCTTGCACGCCCCTGCAAACAGTAGCGTACTCACCGTCATTTGGGCCCTAGCGCAAAGAAGGAAACAGCCTCCCCTAGCTACTGTTTAAATGATAAAATACAGCAATAGTCAAGGTTCAGTCGTCCCCGGCACCACTGCACCTGCTGCACAATGGAGGTTAAGCCCCCGCTGCAGGCAGGCTAGCATGTACACTGACCCAGGAGTCTGGAAATGGCAGAGTGAAAGACAAGCAGAAATGTGGCTGTTATTGGTGCAGCAGGTGCAGTGGCACCGGGGAAGAAGGAAGTGTGAAGCCTCCTGCACTCCAAATATAGTACCCAACCAAGGCCAGAAGATGCCATTTCCATGTTTGCAGCAGGGCCCCTGGTACCCTTGCTACAAACCACGAGGCAAGGTAAGAAAACCAGCTCGTTATTAATAATTTAAAAACACAAATACAGACCGCATTCTGCACAATAAACACCACCAGACCCACCCAGGTCTGCAGTTTATTGCGCACTTCGAAATACGTGACCCGGTTAACAGAGTTTCTTCTATTAGTAGATGTGACTTACTTCTGTAGTAGTCCCTGCTTAGTTGCAAATTTCAGGAGTAAAGCAGCCGTACTACAACAGTAAGACACAGCAAAATGTGTGTGAATCGAGCTCCTTGTCTCCAGGTTTACACGTTAACTCAGTACAACTGCCCCCTATTCATACCTCCTGCATCAATTGTATTTAATTAATGGATAACACAGACACATCTTGAATACACCACAAACTCCCAAAGAAAGGCCCTCGTTAGAGAGTTTGAAAACAGACCCGAACCAAGAGACGACAATAAACCAGTGCACATTTTAACACACAGAAAAAGGATCTCGAAGGTTAAAATAGAAAACTAGATATGATATAAAAATTAAATTGACAGAAGATGAAAGAAATTAAGAGTGCATCCCTCTGCTCCAAGACCCCTGACCCCACACCCTGGATCTAGCTGTGTCCAGCTGGGAATACATTGCTGGAAAAGCAGGAGGAAACAGCAGACACCAAATGTGTGATAACCACGACGTTATCTGATAACGGCATGCGTGTGTGTGTGTGTGCGTGTGTGTAGGGGGGGGTGTGGGGGGGCGGGGGTCGACTATTTATACAGTGTCTTAGGGTTTCTATTGCCACCTTTTCAATAGTCACATGGCTATTCCTACTCGGCTGCTGGCTAACACGTCACCTTTTGAATAAACATTTATAAAAACGAGTGGCTCAAAGGATTATCCTGCTGCTATATTAATGTAACACGTGCATCTGTTTGTCATTACTGTTGACCCTTCGTTACTGAGTTTAATCCTCCTGCGCACACTCGAGTTTCAGATTTATGTAGGCTTCGGTTTCCCTTACTTCCTCCTTCTTAACCACTAGACACTAAAGCTTTTAAGAGAACTTGTAAACTGCACTTTCTTTGCTCGTCATCTCCACGCAGTGCTTGTTTATTTTAGATTGTGATGTGCGCAGGATATGACAGTTCCACATACTACAGGGGATGTGATCCAAATGGTAAATTCTTATCCTGCTCGTGTGATCCTGGGCAAATTGCTTGAAATCCGTGTGCCTCAGACCCTCAGCTGCCAAAACTGGGAATACAGAGAAGGAGGTTCACCCCAAGTGTTAAGAGCCATATTAAAAGACGAGCCCTTTCCGTGGGCATTTGAATGACAGGTTGGCACTGTAGTTGACATATATATGATGACGCTGGAGGCCTTGGCCATTCGTTCATACTTACTATTTTTCTTAACCAGACTATATGCAGGTTAGTATCAAGCTGAATTGTTCCAATGCCCCTCGATAAAGGTTGGGGGGGCGGGTGCATTTACTTAGGTTTTGTGCCGGTGCTCGCATGGCGCAACGCCACACAATGCATTGCATAGGCTAGCCTTTAAAAGCCAAGGAGCACAATTTGCACAGCGTTGCACGAGCGCCAACACCACCCTTAGTGAATACCCACCGAAGCTTAAACTACCATCTTATCCATCTCCAGCTGGGAGAAGACCAGCTCTCTGAACCTGAATGCGAACAATTAGCAGGTCTTGGGACTTGGTAAACCCCATGCCGTGGACTTCTACCTGGTGGCCACCAGTTTTGGGCGACCACCTGCAGCAGCTTCCAAGGTCCCCAGTCTTTGCGTTTTGATTATTCCTGTGTTTTATGTGGTTCTTCTGTTAAATGAGGTGGTCTTTACTTGTTTCCAACATCTCAAACCCCTCCATGGGAGTATTCCCTCCTTCACCCTGATCACCATGGGTTAGGTGGCTCAGGCTACAGTATCTACCCACTTAGACCAAGTCAACTCCCTTTACCTGGTTCTCCTTCAGCATCTTCTTCCCTTGCTCTCAATTTTTAAACACCACGTCGCTTGGCCTGTCCAATGGCTATCCAGGTTTTGTCCCATTTCTTCTCACTTGATCAAGCTGCATTGGCTCCTGTTCACGATGGACATCGCCTTTAACGGGGACATCGGGAATATAATGTTCTCTTCTCCCAGTGCTGCATCTCTAACAATCGCCAACAATGGGCGTTCCAGAATGTTTCTTTGTTTGATGACGTCACCTTGGGTTTTGAGATGTACTGTGACATCATTCAATGGAAAGCCCTTTTAAGGCGCTTTATTCATACCACCATGCTATTTCGGCCAGAGGTCCTGTTTTCCTGCCCAGCAGCAGCACCACTTACCTTCCTGCTAGAACATGGCTTTCCACTTCTCTCGTGGGCCTTAAGGACCCTAAATTCAGTTACATTCGCGTCGGTGGCGGGTCATTCTCTGTCATCACCCCAAAACTATGGCACTGCACTTCCCTTACCTCACAGCCAATCAAACTTGAGGGAATCAGTGAAAACCGGACCTGAGCCGCATCTAGTGCCCTCCTCCGCTGTTTCCTCTAGCTTTGCTCTATCTGCACCAGGACACCCTTTAGGAATGTGTGCGCCCAATTAAAAGTTCATTTGTTTCTTCATACATCAGCCAATAAATGGAGGATAGTGAATTATTTCAATATTAACTTTTCTACAATCGCCTGGAATATTTTGACCAACGTTTAAGCATCCAAGGAGCCTGATTGTCCTCTAACTTTTTCTGTACCTAGCCGGCAGATCCTAAAATTTACATGTCAAGAGCCAAATAAAATGAGTCTAACATTAAGAGAATATATCAATGTATGGGTCAAAAATGGATGTCTAAATACAAGGGAGACATAGCCTAGTCCCAGATAAAAGATGGTGAGATGCTAAAGGTGAAAAACAGATAAGCAGGTTACTCAATATGCTAGTGCTTAATTTGGGCCGGTGGTTGCAGATGGAGGGAACCAGCTCCTATTTTGTATCCCTGGGATTTAATTTTTAGCCTCTGCTTCGGACCCAGATAAAGCAGAAAGGGACAGACAGAGAAGTATGAGGGGGAATCATGGAGAGGCAACCTTGGTGTTCATGAGATAAAGAGACGGGAAGTGTGGGGGGGTGGAAGAAAGAGGCGTGAGGTGGAATCAAGAGCAGGCAGCCTTGCTTTTCGGCAACACCGGTATTTAGGAGTGCCGGTGGTATGCTCCTAAGGAAAACTGTGGACCCCTAGACTAAATTAATATATTTATTTATGAAAATTAAGCTCTGTATTTACCCCAAATCACAGTAATCAGACTCACAATTTCCAAAAGGTTCCTATTGCTCCCCAAAAATGGACCGACCGACTCTTGTACGTAAAATAATGTACGATTGCACACACCACCAGAATACGGATTTGTAAGGACCCGGAGTTGCACCCAAGTCGTCCTAAAAAATGTGTGTAGAGGAGATGACGAAAGCTAAACTCAGGGTGTACGGCACCGGATCCCTAGTGCCTGGCATTAAATGATTAAATAAAGGTTCTGCAATGACATAATTCTTTCACTTATACACTTCATTTATTTAAAAAATAGAACCTGCCTCTCTGTATAAAGTCGACTCGATTTTAAAAAGATTTTCTTGTGATTTACTCTAATAAAACTCCTTGCTTACTCCTGAAATTAAGAAGTAAGCCAACTGTAGTACACTTCCTCAATGCAAATCATCTGTGAATCGAGCCCCGTGGTTTATAGAAGTTTACATTTTTAAGGTGCTGAATGTTTAAGACTGTTTTGGCAAGCAGACGATTTGAAACCTCAACTTTTTCTTGCATTCTGTTTTCCGTTGTCATTCGCATCTCAAGTGTGTTGAGGCTATCCAAATCAAACCACAAACCTTAAATTGGAATTAAACTAGAAATGTGAACAGCTATGAGTAGGAGGCTTTATTTTGTTTATATGTTCATGAAGAATGCGTCTTATCTTCTAAAGTGGGTTAAATTGTTTTTTATTTTATGTGCCATTTCGGGAGGTTGTTGGACATTCAGTCCTAATGTTTTCAAGGCAAGGGAAGGGATGTATGCACATTTAGACCGGCACATATGCACCCTCGGCTGATATCAATCAGCCGGTACTGATATACCTAAACCAATTAAATCAGAAAATAGAAGCGCAGGACCTTTTTTTTTTTAAAGTTCAAGCTATAAATTTTTTTATTATTCTTCTCTTCTGTAAAAATATACTTGGTCAATACATGTTTCGCGAGTCAAGTGCTTCTTCAGGGCCACAGAATGTCTCGTCAAACATTGCGTAACTGTACTGAGGAATACCAAGTTCTTGGCACTCAAAGGACTATTTCTAGTACGATTACTCATTAGCAGCCGAAAAGTATCCGGCGCCGTGGTGGATCCTTGTTTTATCTACTAATGAGTGATCCCACGGAGTGTGTTTTTTATAAGACATTATACGGTCTGGTAGAAGCGATTGACTCGTGAAACAAAAAAAGTCAAGACGCTACGATAGCCAAGAACAAACTCTGAAACTCTGGTGCAACCCAACAGACCCAAGCATGGCTACTAACAGATGGCAAGAGTAGACCCTCTGTGGCCCCCAAAAGACTAACACACAGAACTCAAGAAACCTCACATAGCCCAGGACTGACCATCATATAACTGTCAACAGACCCTCACATACTTGACAGACCCTCACACACTTCGATAGACCTTCACACGTACCTCCAGAGACCTCCAGAGACCTTTATGGAGCCTAGAACAGACCATCTTATAGAGCCCCCAAAAGAACCTCGCATAACTCATCAAACTCACACATACCTCAACCCACCCTCACTGAGCCCAGAGAGACCTCCACATAGCTTAACACCCATACCTGAATAGACTCTCACAGAACCCTACGCAGACCTTCACTTAACCCTAAGCAGACCTTCACTCAGACCTTCACAGACCTTCACTTAACCCCAAGCAGACCTTCACTTAACCCCAAGCAGACCTTCACTTAACCCCAAGCAGACCTTCACTTAACCCCAAGCAGACCTTCACATAACCCCAGGCAGACCTTCACTTAACCCTAAGCAGACCTTCACTTAACCCTAAGCAGACCTTCACTTAACCCTAAGCATACCTTCACTTAACCCCAAGCAGACCTTCACTTAACCCCAAGCAGACCTTCACATAACCCCAGGCAGACCTTCACTTAACCCTAAGCAGACCTTCACTTAACCCTAAGCAGACCTTCACTTACCCCTAAGCAGACCTTCACTTACCCCTAAGCAGACCTTCACATAACCCCAGGCAGACCTTCACTTAACCCTAAGCAGACCTTCACTTAACCCTAAGCAGACCTTCACTTACCCCTAAGCAGACCTTCACTTAACCCTAAGCAGACCTTCACTTAACCCTAAGCAGACCTTCACTTATCCCTAAGCAGACCTTCACATAACCTCAAGCAGACCTTCACATAACCCCAAGCAGACCTTCACTTAACCCTAAGCAGATCTTCACTTAACCCTAAGCAGACCTTCACTTAATCCTACGCAGACCTTCACATAACCCCAAGCAGACCTTCACTTAACCCTAAGCAGGCCTTCACTTAACACTAAGCAGACCTTCACTTAACCCTAAGCAGACCTTCACTTAATCCTACGCATACCTTCACTTAACCCTAAGCAGACCTTCACTTAACCCTAAGCAGACCTTCACTTAATCCTACGCATACCTTCACTTAACCCTAAGCAGACCTTCACTTAACCCTAAGCAGACCTTCACTTAACCCTAAGCAGACCTTCACTTAACCCTAAGCAGACCTTCACATAACCCCAAGCAGACCTTCACTTAACCCTAAGCAGACCTTCACATAACCCTAAGCAGACCTTCACTTAACCCCAAGCAGACCTTCACATAACCCCAAGCAGACCTTCACTTAATCCTACGCAGACCTTCACTTAACCCCAAGCAGACCTTCACTTAATCCTACGCATACCTTCACTTAATCCTACGCATACCTTCACTTAACCCTAAGCAGACCTTCACTTAACCCTAAGCAGACCTTCACTTAACCCTAAGCAGGCCTTCACTTAACCCTAAGCAGACCTTCACTTAACACTAAGCAGACCTTCACTTAACCCTAAGCAGACCTTCACTTAATCCTACGCATACCTTCACTTAACCCTAAGCAGACCTTCACTTAACCCTAAGCAGACCTTCACTTAATCCTACGCATACCTTCACTTAACCCTAAGCAGACCTTCACTTAACCCTAAGCAGACCTTCACTTAACCCTAAGCAGGCCTTCACTTAACACTAAGCAGACCTTCACTTAACCCCAAGCAGACCTTCACTTAACCCTAAGCAGACCTTCACTTAATCCTACGCATACCTTCACTTAACCCTAAGCAGACCTTCACTTAACCCTAAGCAGACCTTCACTTAACCCTAAGCAGGCCTTCACTTAACCCTAAGCAGACCTTCACTTAACCCTAAGCAGACCCTCCCATAACCCCCAGGCTAAGCAGGACCTCACACCGAACAAAAGTCCATCACATCCCGGAAAGGTCTTGCATATAGCCCTTAACAGACCCAGACTGACAAGCAAGCACCTGGAAGCTTCTGAGTTTAGGCGCTGTAACTATGAAGCGTGGCCATCTTCAGACATCTGTCAACCCATCCGTATGCTTCCGTGTAAGGTGCCCTCCGAGGGTGTAACTATACAGAAGGATCCCAAAGTGCAGGCAAAGCAAAATACAACGATGAGCAAAGAGAACACTTTACATCAAATGTCGAAAGGACAAAGAGTTCGTGCTGCTCACGAGCTGATGGATAAGCAAGAGGCCACTCGCCCAAAAACCAGGAGAAGGGAGAGAGTGCTGCGCCTACCTGAGCTGCCAGCGCCGAGTCCATTCAACAAGCAAGGGCTTTGTGGAGATGAGTCCAATATCACAGAGAGTGTCGGCGAGAAATTGAGCAGAGCAGCACCGAGGAAGTTCCCGTCGTAATCTCAGAGGCACAGCCACTAAACTGCAACACTAGCGTGCATCTGTAGTCATGATACCCCCTCTCTCTCCCCCACCCCCAGCCACTCCCCTCCAGACCATGCCGCCACTCTCTGTTCTGGACCCAGAGGGTGCAGACAGCAGCCCAGACCGCCCGTCAGACACGCACGACCGCAGCATGAAAGACGCACGTGTGTTAAAAGGAGGAACCAGTACCTTCTTTCCCTGGTCGGTGCTCACATCCCCAGGGGGTCCCTCTCCGCGAGGACAGGGGGCAGGGCTGCGAGGAGGGCTGGCGCGCGCTGCTGGTGAAACACTGCAGCTCTGTGCCTCGCTGCCTGCTGGCAGTGTGTGTATATATAGCCGGTGTTTGTCTGTGAGTCTGTGTGTCTGTGCGTGAGAGAGAGGGGAAGGTCTGTGAATAAGTCCGCTACCCCGGGACTTTCTGTCCTGCGCCCCTTTCCCAAACTGCCATGAGACAAGCGGGCATTGCAAAAACGCATCGGTTGCCTGAGTCAGGCTCTGTGCGAGCCCCGTCAGCCGGGGAGGGGTACAACTTAAGCCGGAGGGCGGGAATGAGCCCCCGGAGTCAGGAGTGCCCCCCCCCCCCTGCCGGGATGAGCAGGCTCCATGGCAGCCTTAGGAAGTGTGAGAGAAACCGCCTCCTCCTCCCGGGAGCTGCTGTGTCCGGGAGATAAGAGACATTTTAAAACAAGCACTGGCAAAGACCAGAGGTCTGACCTTTCACTGCACCTTTTATGTCATGCTCATAGTGCAGACAGAAACACAGGCGGCTGGTGAATGCATCACTCTTTGTGTCAAGGGCTCGGTGCAGCCAGATGCAGAAACTGATCTTCAAACGGCACTTGTGCTGTGCTTAGAGCAGCAAGGCGCACGAACATAGTGCCAATGTCTAAGTCAAAAGTTAAAAGTATTGGCATTGTTAATGGCAAAGCTATTCATTTTGGTATTTTCAAAACCAACACATAAATAAAAAGTTTGTCATTTACAAGACCAGTAGCTCAAACTTTCCTCATGCGAGACCTATTGCATTGCAAATGCTTGTTTTCTTTGCGCACGAACTGTTTGTCATGCATGATCTTTCCTTCATATAATTTCCTTTATAATTTGTTATGCTATTCGTGATTTCCTCTCATTTATTGTTATGTATATTTAGCTTTGATTACTGGAAAGCGCTCTGATATCCGCAAGGATCTTGTCCGCGCTACATAAAACCTTCAAAATAAAATTAAATAAAAAATATCGGCAACACGCCCAACCCGCAAACACAGCAATAGCATAATAAAGAACGCATAAGACACATTGGTTGTTGGAGAAAACATTGCTGCAGGTTTATTTTGCATAAGAAATATTCCAGCATGGTGGGTTAACTTACGGGCGATCCAAGGGCAGGCAGCCCCTATGCTGCCTGCCCACCTGATGAGCCAAATTGCACCGTGGCATAACCAATCGGAGCAGACCATTTTTGGGGATTACCCCTTACATCCTGTGGACTACCAGTCCAACCATTTACGCACGCCCCTTAAGGGGGTGGAACGTATCCAGGCAAGCCCCCGGTTGCTCAGGTTTACAACCACCCGAAGGACTAACAGGGCGCCGCCGTTCCTCCAGGGTCCTGCCGTAAGGACCTCCTGGGGCTATTTGGCATTTGCACCCTTCTTCTGGTCCTGAAGAGGGTACCCCTATGTACCATTCAGCCTCTGGATTGCTCTGTAACTCCGCCACAGCTCTTTGTGTGGCACACGTCATACCCAGGGCGCCCCACCAAGGAAGGCATTCTTACGTGCACCCTGCTGACTCTAGGGCATCACCCAGGTCCAACAAAACCTGGACCTGGCCAATTCCCATTTACCTCTGCCATGGTTACCAGTCCTATTGGCTGGACAATTCACATCTACCTGTGCAGGTGCTTCCCGGCCCTATCAGGGAAACCTTGCGATGTAGCACTAAAGAAACCATGCCGAGGGGCATGGCCAAGATGGCGGCGGAGTAGGACGTGCTTCTGTGTCCCTCCGGCGCCTGGCCGTTCTTAGCATTGCATAGCACCCTTTTCGGGGCCCGGTTGCCGACGTTCGTGAGCCTTTACCTCTCCCTGAGGCGGTGTGACCTGCTGCCGGTGCTCAGCCTTCCAGCCCACGACGAACCAGGGGCTGCTCTTGGTGCGGCCCGCAACGTGGCGGCCATCGGCCTGTGACGCGGAGCTGCCGCAGGGTCCTCCCGAGTGTGGACGCTGATCGGGGAAGCACCTGGGGCCCCATCGGCGAGTCGGAGAGGTGACCGGAGAAGAGGGCGGCGCCAGACGGCGCTCTGCAGCGGTGCCCCAGTGGAGAACGGGGAAACGAGCGCCCAGCGTGGAAGGAGCGTGGTCCCCGGCCCGGCGGACTACGCAAGGCCGTGACAATTCACATCTACCTGTGCAGGTGCTTCCCGGCCCTATCAGGGAAACCTTGCGATGTAGCACTAAAGAAACCATGCCGAGGGGCATGGCCAAGATGGCGGCGGAGTAGGACGTGCTTCTGTGTCCCTCCGGCGCCTGGCCGTTCTTAGCATTGCATAGCACCCTTTTCGGGGCCCGGTTGCCGACGTTCGTGAGCCTTTACCTCTCCCTGAGGCGGTGTGACCTGCTGCCGGTGCTCAGCCTTCCAGCCGACGACGAACCAGGGGCTGCTCTTGGTGCGGCCCGCAACGTGGCGGCCATCGGCCTGTGACGCGGAGCTGCCGCAGGGTCCTCCCGAGTGTGGACGCTGATCGGGGAAGCACCTGGGGCCCCATCGGCGAGTCGGAGAGGTGACCGGAGAAGAGGGCGGCGCCAGACGGCGCTCTGCAGCGGTGCCCCAGTGGAGAACGGGGAAACGAGCGCCCAGCGTGGAAGGAGCGTGGTCCCCGGCCCGGCGGACTACGCAAGGCCGTGACTTCTGGGCCTGCACGGCCCGGACGAGTCTACGGGGAGGAGCGGAGTGATCGAAGGAACGCCGCCCGGTGGGGAGCTCCAGCGGGTGCGAGTATCGGCGGTCTTGAACCCGTGGGCATCCTGCCCCATACACGACCTGCCACGGATCGGAGAGGCTCTTAAGGGCTTGGATGCCGGATTCTCATTGCCAGTGAGTGCTAGGACTGGGCCCAGCCATTCGAGTGTGTGAGAGGTGTACCTCGGTTGAACTGCCCTGCGAGCGGTGGTGCTGAGCTGCCCACGCTGAGTCTGGACCTTTAGGGCCTACAGAGGCCTCCATCGCTTGCGCTGGTGGGCCCTGGTTGGTGCGCGCTGTGCCCCCACCCGCATGGTATCGTTCCGCACGCCGGCCCTGATTATTGCTCGACCGGGTGGCTGTTGGAGCTGCGGAGTGCCCCGTTGAAACGAAGGACTGCCGGTGCCGGCCTCTCTGCCTGGTGAGTGCCGAGCTTGGAGGCCTCGAAGTGAAGTGAGGTGTGTTGGACTGGTGTGAGGTCTTGCTGGACGCGTGGGCAGCGGGGTCTGGCTGCATGGGTGGTGCTGCGGTCCCCTCTGGGTCGGGAGTGTAGTGCGAAGGAGAGGCCCACTGTGACCTGCCATGGCAGCGGCTAGGCTAAAGAAAGACAAGCTGGGCAAGGACGGCTTGCCGAAGAGTGCAGTGCAGGCCGTGTCTCCAGTAGCTGACAAGTCCCCGGGTCGGAGTCAGGTGGAGGAGCCCGTGACCAAAGCCTTTATGCTGGAACTCTTTGCGGCAATCAAGGAGGACATTGCGGGGCTGCGCACTCAGCTGGCCGCAGACCTGAGGGATGTTCGAAGGGACGTAGACGATATTGGAGAGCGCATAGCCACGCTGGAAGGGCACGACCTTGAGACGGGGGGCGACATACATCAGCTTCAGCAGGACGTCATCAGACTGACCGAACAGAATCTCGACCTTCAGGCCCACGCGGAGGATTTGGAGAACCGGTCCCGACGCAACAATATCCGGATCAGAGCGGTGCCGTGGAAGGACGAGGGAGCAGATCTACGAGAGTATGTCGAGACCCTCTTTAAACAAATCCTGCAGGACGAGGAGGTGTCGGAGATTCGTATGGACAGAGCGCACCGTGTGGGTCTGCCGAAGGGTACAAAGGCACCACCACCGGACATCCTCGTCTGCGTGCATGATTTTCAACTGAAGGAACGCATCCTCAGGAAGGCGCGCGAGGTCGTCCCTCTGCAGTTCCGTGGACACAATCCGGTGCTCTTCCAGGATTTGGCAGCGTCGACGCTGCAGAAACGCAGAGACTTCAAATCGGTCACGTCACATCTACGTGATCACAACATCGCATATACATGGGGTCATCCGTTCAGACTAATTTTCCGCTGGCAAAATAAATTGGTTCAGGTCCGTTCGCTCACAGATGCCATGGACCTCCTGGGCATAGAACAGACGGAGCCAGAGTCCGCTGGCGGTAGCGGGACCTTCAGGCGACGACAACGTTCAGCGGATTGGCAGAAAGTAGGCCGCTCTGTACCCAAGAAAGGGCCTGATCCCTCAGTATGTCTCCAGGAGAGGGGTGCAGCTGTAGCCTCCGTGGCCCTGGTTACGGAGGCAGCTCCAGATGACGTTCCAGAGGTGCCGTGAAGCCCGGGAGGGTACATTGCTGGCTTCGGAGGGGGGCATCCCCTGAAGGTACTCTAGTATGTCCTGCTGGATGAGTGAGTCCCGTATCGGGAATTGGAAGACTATCGACTGGTACCTCTTCCCCTTGCCTTTGTGGCCTGTATTACGAACTTTCGTATCTTGCTTTGTCTTTTTCTGCTCCCTGTTTGGTTCTGTTACGGGGGGTTCGGTGTGCGTGTTGGGGGGGGGGAGGGGTGGGTTGGGGGCGGGGACTCCGCATCAGACCTCTGCCGATTGTGTATGATTGTGCATTTTTGCTGCTTCCCTTCATGTTGATTGGTGTGTGCGCAAGGAATGTGAGCCGGCTGCGCTTTGCCCTGGAATCGCACTGGAAAACTTGCTATGCTGATCTGGTTGGAGTGGGATGGCTAGGGAACTGTAGGTGGTGAGCCTCAATGTCCGGGGGCTAAACAACCCAGTGAAACGCTCTGCTGTCCTGTCCCTCCTTGAACAATCCGGGGGAGACGTATGCCTTTTGCAGGAGACGCACCTCCTCCACAAGGATGAGTGTAGAATGCATGACAGGAGATTCCCTCTTCAGTTGTGGTCCTCGGGCCCTGCTAAGAAGAACGGAGTGCCCCTCCTTTTCAGCTCCCGGATGCGGTGTAAGGTTTTGACCCATCTTGTAGATGTACGGGGGAGATTTCTTGCGGTGCGGGTGCAATGGGGGGATACGATTTTCACCATTGGGTCCCTGTACGCACCGAATACACGGAAGGAGCCTTTTCTGCGTACAGCTCTGGCCCAGGTCTTTGCTTCCCCTGATGCTCTCCTCTTGGTGGGGGGGGGGGACTTTAATCTTGTAATGGATGAGACTCTCGATAGATCGGCGAATAGGCTGCACCACTCAGGGATCTGGTCTGCAGAGGGGAAGCAATGGTTGACGGATGGTGGTTTGCATGATGTGTGGCGGCTGCAACACCCCCAGGAGCGCGACTACACATACTACTCGGCCGCACATCAAACATACGCGCGCCTTGACCACTTTTTGGCTTCTTCTGCCCTGCTGCCCCACCTCCGAGACACTGGCATTGCCCCTCGATCCCTCTCGGATCAGGCGCCCCTGACGGTCACGATTACCCTGTGCGGCATGCGACCTCCCTCAGCTGGCTGGCGGCTTCGCGACTCCATGCTTAACGCTGACTCTGTAGTGGCAAAGATTAGAGACACTATCACACATTACTTCGCCGAGAACTCAATCGGGGATACTGCGATAGCATCTATTTGGGAGGCATTGAAGCTGGTGGTTAGGGGGGACTTCATTGCTTTAGCGGCCACGTATGCCAAGCTTCGTAGAGATAAAAGAGAGGAGCTGGAGGGGGAAGTGCGGGGCTTAGAATCTATCCATAAACGGACTGGGGCGCGCAGGGTCTGGAGGGAGCTCGAGATCAAGAGACGCATGCTGAAGCATCTGGATCTCGATAGAGCGGAACACGCGCTGCTGCACCTGCGTCACAAGTTCTACCTGAGTGGGGACAAGGGTGGTAAAATGCTAGCACATCGTTTGGGGCCCAGGCCCAATCCCATGCCATCACGGAAATCCGCGATCGCCAATCCGTGACACCTACCACTGACTCCGAGATCGTTGCGGCCTTCCGCCGTTTTAACAAACCTTGTACACAAAGGAAGGCACGCCGCCCGTAGCTGGTGACCGGTACATTGAGGCGGCTGGCATTACGCCCTTATTTGAGAATGCGGTCGAGGACTTGAACATGGAGATCCGCGTGGAGGAGGTTATCTCTGCCATTGCCCGGATAAAGTTAGCTAAATCCCCCGGGCCCGATGGCTTCTCCGCACTTTTTTATAAAACCTTTTGCCGGGAACTGGCCCCGTTTTTGACCCGCCTCTTTAATTCGTTCCTGGACACGGGTTCGGTCATGCCCTCTATGTCTGATGCTGCCATAACGGTCATTCTTAAGCCTGGCAAGGACCCTGCTGATTGTAGTTCTTATCGACCAATCTCCCTCCTCAACGTCGATGCCAAGCTATTTGCGGGTATCCTGGCGGCACGGCTTCGCCCTCTCCTGGATGGTGTGGTTGAGCCGGACCAGTCGGGCTTCGTTCCTACCCGTCAGGACAGTGACAACTCCAAGAGATTGGTGCACCTGCTGGATGGAGTCCACCGCGCGAAGACGCAGGCCTTCCTCCTATCCATATATGCGGAGAAGGCCTTTGACAGGATTGAGTGGGGGTTCCTTTTCCGAGTATTGCATGCTTTTGGTCTTAAGGGTAATTTTTTGCGCTGGGTTCAGGCCCTCTATGAGTCTCCAAGGGCGGTCCTGCGTGTCAATGGCTGTAGGTCGGAACCATTTTCTATCACCAGGGGGACGCGGCAAGGGTGTCCCCTTTCCCCGCTCCTATTTGCGTTTTATATGGAGCCCTTTGCCCAACGTGTCAGGTCCCACCCCGACATTGCGGGCATTTGATTTGGGGCTGACGAGCATAAAATCAGTTTGTACGCGGATTATGTTATTCTGGCTCTACGGAACCCCGCTGCCTCTTTACGCTGCCTCTCTGCGGAGATTCAGGCTTTTCATGACGCGGCGGGCTTTAAGGTTAATTTTACCAAATCTGAAATCTTAAACATCCCTTTCCCGCCGGAGGAAGTGGCTGACCTGCAACGGGATTTTGACTTCCGCTGGACGCAGTCTGACATCACATATCTGGGCATCCGCCTTGGTTCGACTGTGTCCCAGATGCTTTCCTTAAACTACACCAAGCTGATAGAACAGACCACCAAATCCATCTCCGCCTGGTAGGGCCTCAACTTGGCCTGGCTTGGCAGATTGGCAGCTATTAAAATGACTCTTCTGCCCAGAATACTTTACGTTTTTCAAATGCTGCCCCTGACACCACCAAGGGGAGCTCTGAAGAAACTCCAGGGCTTGTTGAATAGGTTCTTCTGGGACAACAAGCGGCCCCGGGCAGCGTTTGCAATGACCGCACTCCTGAAAGCAGCTGGTGGTTTGAGTTTCCCTCATCTCTCAGCTTATTTCCAGGCGTCCTGCCTTAGCTACGTGGTTGAATGGAACAGACCTGAATCAAGCAAGCATTGGTTGTTCATGGACCAGACTGTGGCGGGTTGCAACATTTGGCAGGAACTCTGGGTTGCCTCGCAAAGATAGGGCAATGGGGCTATACTCCTCGCCGGTGACCTTCCCTTCACCCATGACGCCGATTGTAGACAACCCCGCCTTCCCCCTTGGCCGTGCATCACTGGTCTTCCATCGCTGGTGGGAGATGGGTTGTAAGAGGGTGGGTATGCTTTTTGATCTAGAGGGACTAGTCCCTTTTTCGGAACTACGATCGGACCATTCCCTGCTGGACGAGTCGGATGGTTTTTATTATGCGCAGGTAGTACACTGGGTGATGCGTCCGGCTAATGTGGTGTTAATGTTGCGTTCCCTCACGGCTTTCGAGCGCTGGCTCCTGCGCAAAAAAGACGATCGGAGCCTTATCTCTGAACTATATGCCATGATGTTGCGCGACCCGCGGCGGCAGCGTACAAAGGCGCAAGTGCGTTGGGATTTGGATCTGGGGCGTCCACTCTCGCAGAGAGAGTGGGAGCAGGTATTCTATCGCGCGTACCACACTACTGCTAACACGGCGGGTACGGAGTCGGCCTACAAACTGGCGACGTACTGGTACTATACACCACCGCGCTTTGCATCCTGGGACAAGGCTAAATTCAGTCTCTGCTGGAGGGGGTGCGGTATGTCGGGTAATCTCCTGCACCTGTTGTGGCGCTGCCCTAAGCTAGAACGATACTGGAAAACGATTCTTGATGAACTGGATGCTGCGTTCCAGATCACATTGCCTAGGTTCCCCGAGCACACACTGCTGTGCCTCCCACATCCCTCTTGTTTTCCCATGCGCACGCTGCTAGGACGACAAATTGCGCTAGGGCTACTGACTGTGCGACAGGTCCTGCTGGCACTATGGGGCTCCCCGGACGTCCCGGATTTGCGTGACTGGTTGATGCACCTGTGGCATGCCTTGGCGATGGAACGTCTTTCCCTGAATATGGATGGCAAAGGGTCCGAATATGCTACTCTGTGGGCCCCGTTTTTGCGACTTCTGTCTAAGGATCTTAGAGAAGTTACATGTCCGAAGTACTTACAAATCCTACAGCTCATCCCCTTGGATCCGATGGGTGCTGTGCCGGAGCCCTAGTTTCTAGGGGCGGATCTATCTGGGTCAGAGAGGTGTGTATTGTACACTTAGCTTGGCTTACGGTTGATGCGGAGTGGGGCGGGAGGGAGAGGGGGGATGGGGGGGTCGGCTAGGGGGGAATGGGTGGAGGGGGGCGTGGGGGGGTGTTTCCTCTGTTTCTTTTTTGGTTCTTGTTGGATCTTTCCTCTATGAAAATTGCGGACTCCGCTTTGCCGTGGGGGGTGGCGATGGTTTTTACTACGCGGGACCGCCCTCCGGGTTGTAGGTCCAGACGCTGTGTTTAATTCTTGCTTGCTTACGCCCTGTCGGCGAGTTGATGTAGGCAGATGGGCTGTGTATGATGCTAACTGGCCGCATAATAAAATGTTTGACTCTAAAGAAACCATGCCTAATTCACGGAACCCTTCAGATTTTATATTATTTTGAATTAGTGATGAACAAAGCCCTTATGCTTGGTGTGCTTGCGAATGGCATATTTACCGTTCCGTAGGAAAGTTTGCTGGCCTCCACTTAACTTGGGAACTACTGTTCTGTTTTAACCAAAACCTTATCTATCCCCAGAGCATGTTCCATGGCTTCACCGGGGTTGCAGCAGCTGCTCTCTACTTTACCTCTTTCCAGTAAGAAATCCCTATTGTGCCCTTTGCGCCAATAAAGGCCTTCTTGTTTGGTGTTACCGCGCCACGAGTTTACCCATTCCGGCCAGTCCCGGGTATAAAGCCTCGCTGGTAATCATGGTGGAGTTCGCCTACCGGCCGTAGGTATAATTGTTAACAGTTATTAATTGTGGCCGCACAATTCCCTTATCGCTACCCGCTGACCTCCGAGTATGGGTGTAGAGCGCCGGCTAGCGATATTACCGCAGGGATTAAAACTACTGCTCACCTATGGACCAAGCTTGGATGAGCGGGGGAGGTAAATATACATAGGCCCCGCCCACTCGGCACGCCGGAAATGACGACCGGAAGTTCCGGATCCCAGAGGTCCAGAAACTAGCCCGTCGGGTTTGTGCCTAATGTGGCACTAAATTGTCCTCCCTCCTATGGGGGCCCCTGCATGGGTAGTCTCATTGTAATAGGGTGTACACATTCGGTCTGTAGAGGTATACACATACATGTTGCATTTCTATCATATGTGTAATGTAGGAAATACATATACAGCAAGCAAATATGGGGCTATGTGCATACTATGCTGAGCTTGTGCAGACACACACATAGAGTGCAAGTGGCGCACTGTTTGCATTAAGTGCTGACTGCATCTCTCTCTCACACATGCTACAAACTTTGCTATTAAGAACTCTTTGCATCATGTATTTATGCATTCGACTGTAAGCACTACACTATGTACATCATGTATTTATTTATTTTTGTGTTTTATAGAGCGCAAACTTGACCCATGAGGGTATCAGAGCGCTTTACAAGGTATGCAGTGGTGAACAAAAACAAAGTTTAAAGTGCAGAAATATACATAATCAACAGATAGGATGGCAGGGGCGGGGTGCTGAGAACAAAGGGAAAGAGGGGGATACAGGTGAATGGTTCAAATCACCGTAAGAGTCAGTAAAAACAAAGGTCCCACCTATTCTCGGCGGGGAGAATTGGTGATCTGGGGAAGAGGCGATAGTCCTAGATTCATCTGTCACAATGTGGTGGATGAGGGCAGGCCTTAGATGAGGAATTTACCCATGAGGAAGGTTTTGGCCTCTTTTTTGAAACGTGCTAGAGAATGGATTCTTCTGATAGCAGGTAGGAAAGAGTTCCATATTCTTAGTTGCTGTTGTACACACTTCTCCAATACTTTGGCTAACAGCAGGATATTGGAGATATGTCTGAGGTTGTCGGGGGAAGCTGGATCCAGTGATGGTTTTTTCAGAATAGGGAGGACTTGGCCGGCTTTTAAAGGGTCCGGAATCAAACCCTGCTGGAGAGAGGCATTGATTATTGCAGCCCAGCAGGGAACAATGGATTGGGAGGCAGCAGCGAAGCAGTTTGAGAGTAGCGGGTCATTAAAGTGGTTATTTGGGTTTAAGTTAGAAAGGATTTTGGAGATGGAGTCTTCGTTATAGTATTCAAAGTCAGTCCAGCTGGCTTGGTTTTTAGGTGGTGCCGGAGGGGGTGGTGAAGAAAAAGGAGGCAGGTCAGGAAGGGGATGAGAGTAAGTGGTGGTACTGAGTTAAATTCCTAATGCCCTGGTTTTATCAGCGAAGAAAGAGGAGAATTCCTCTGATGATATTAGGGATTTGGTGGATTCTTTCGGTGTTTTAGCCAGTTTATTCGATTGGAGTTTGACCAGTTCAAAGAGCTTGCAAGGTCTATTCTTGGTGTTCACCAATTCAGATCTGAAGTATTTCTTTTTTGGAATGGAGGATGTGCTTCTTGTAGGCGTTTCTCACCTGGCGGAGAAGTTTTAGATGCGTTGCCTCCAGATTCTTTCCGATTGCCGTAGGGATCTTCTCTCCATGTTGAGGGAAAAAGGGAACCAGGGGTTTCTGTCCTTGATTTGTGTACTTTTTAGTTTTAGAGGGGCAAGGTTGTCCAGAATGTTTGAGATGGACGACACGTAATGTTCATTGAGGTCGCTGACCGTGGATATGTGCGAGGGGGGAGGTCAGATTTGCAGCGAGCCTCTAGTTTCATAAGGTCGAGGTTCTTGGTGTCTCTGGTCCAGCGTTTGGGAATTACCGGTTGTGACGTCTTTGTCTTGTGGGTAAAATGAAAGAGATGGAGTGATGGTCAGACCAGTCACATGGGTCTATGGAGATGAGCTTGACTGAGGATTCCTTAGAAATGATCCAGTCAAGGGTGGCCCCCTTTGAGTGGGTTGGCAGTGAGCAGGCTTGAGTCAGGGCTTGGTCAGTTAGGAGGTCTTTGATGGTGTTGACGTAGGGATCTTTGATGTCATTCCAGTGCAGGTTGAAATCACCCAGGAAAATCTCTCTGGCATTGGAGGAAATCTTAGTTGTGATGATTTCCAAGAGGTGATCAGTGACAGAGTCATTAGAACCTGGAGGGTGGTAAAAAATGTGCAAGTTACAAAGGTGTAATGAGTTTCTGCAAATGCAGAGTGCGAGGTATTCGCAGGAGTCGGTGGAGTCCGCCAAGAGTTCTGTGACAAGCAGGGAGGATCGGTAGATGCAGGCAATGCCTCCTCCTTTCCTGTTAGAATGTCTGTCCAGCCTGGCGATGTTGTGGTTGGGAGGGACTAATCAGTCCAGGCAGGGGGAAGAGTATTCATTGAGCCAGGATTCGGTTAGTATAGCTAGGTCTAGGTTTTTGTTCAGGATGAGGTCAGCGATATCAGCGGCATGCTTGACTGCTGAACGGCAGTTGATTAAAAGACCAGCTAGGGGGGGTCTGGGGGAGTGTTAGGAGTCTGGATGGACAGAGATACAGGCGCAAGGTTGCTTTTTACCACACTTCTGTTATGGAGGGTAGCTGGCCTATTGGGGTTGATGGTGACCATGCTGATGGGGTGTTTAGGATTTATATCTAGTGGATGGGGTTCTTGGAGGATGGATAGGATTTCGTTACCCGTGAGGTCTAGGGGGTTAGAGGTGGCGGTGGGAGAATTGTAAGAGAGTGCGAGCTCTCGGGAATCCTCCTCTGAGATGATGCAAGGTTGTTTGCGCGGACGAAGATGTCTCAGAGGTAGAGGGAGTGGGGGCTTGGGCGGCTCGGTGTTCGGTGGGGGGAGGTATGAGGTGGCTTGAGGCTAGCAAGGGATAGCTCGGCAAGGTGAAGGCGGTTCATGAGGTCCGGAATGGAGCTATGAATGATCTAAGTGAGTTTAGCCACTCTGGAGTGCAGAGTTTCGAGATCAGTATAAGCTGGGGGTGCTAGAAGGCAGGGGTTCAATGGTTCAGGAGCAGTCCGGGGGCATGTAATGGTGGAATGGGAGATAGATTGGTTTGAGCAGACTTCAGGGTCTTTGGAGGAGTACCAAGCTCGCAGTTATGGTGAATGGCTGGCGGGGAAAGGTCGGAGGTCTAGGGGCGGTTCTGTTAGTGGTGCTAGAGGATGAACTAGAATGGCTAGCTCTATCGGATACAGGGGTCTTTGGGAGTGTATCAGACTCCCCACCAGTGGGTGGCGCTGGGTGGGAGGAGATCAAAGGTGTAGGGGAGAAAGTGTAACCAGGGACAGGAGACATGTTGGGGGGGATAGGATGACCTGAGAAAGAGGCCCTTGGGGGGTTGCTATGTGGATGGCTAGGTATGTTAGGCTGGCAGGATGGCGAGACAGATAAGAACTTTAAGCACTGCTCTTTTTGCGTCGTGTGCCGAGTGTATGCATACAAAGTACAGACTGTAAGCACTGCACTGGTTGCATCATGTCTTTAGTATATGCAATAAACAGAAGACACATAAGAACTGTAAGCACTGCACTTTTCAGTTCTCGCCTAGGGAGCGATGTCTTTAATGTAAGCACTGCACTTGTGCGTCAAGTGCTCATGGAATGCAAGCACAGCACAAACTGTAAGAACTGCACTGTTTGCATCCTGTATTTAAAGTATGCACTACACATAAGAACTGTAAGCATTGTACTATTTGTACCATGCCCTCAGTGAATGCAGGCACAGTACAGACTGTATGCACTGCACTGTTTGCATCATGTATTTAGTGTATGCAGTGAACATAAGATACATAAGAACTGTAAGCACTGCACTTTTTAGGTCTCGCCTAGGCAGCGCTTGTGCTGTCTCTTTGATACTTGCTGTATTCAGTTATGGACTTTAAGCTCCGCCCATTTTCTGCCCATCTTTTCAATTGGCTCCTGTTACTGTCCTTTGTAATGGTGGCTTTTGATTTGTGAATAGGTTTACTAGTCTCTCCTTAGTACCTCCTTTTCTAATGTTGTAACCTCCCGTGAGGTCTGCCCCTCTTACATGTGTTGTTACTCGGTATGTTTTATTTACAGTCAGTGAGCAGCATTATCTCAAATTACTTTCTCCAACGTGATGTTGCAGGCAAGACCCACTCTCCTGCAAAGTAATTACTTTTTTTCCTTGTAGCGCAGCATTCCCTGTTTGGACTTTAACAGTGGCGACCACACAACTTTTCATTTGTTGTGCGTGACTCGCTCAACTCTATTTTTGCAACATTGTATGTATTTTTATTTCATCTTTAACAATGGCGGGCGCATGTGTACTTTTCAAAATGCGCGGCTTGCCTGGCATGCACCTCTGATGAAACTTGTTAGTTTCCCAAAAATATTTGTTTATTTTTTTGCAACATGGCACGCTTTAACAATAGTGGCTGCGCACCTTGCTTTTCTTTGGCTTAAGCAGAGAGTGACTAGTCCCTTGCCACAGCTTGAGGAGTCCTCAAAACACACCCTAGAATTCTGCTCCCCGCTCTCCTCCAGGGCAGTCAACACTGCCTCACAGCCCCGCCAGCACCGCAACTGCTCGGCACGGTGTTACCATTCCCTCCACCCACAATACGCCCAGCTCAAGTTCCGACATCCTGGGAGCCTTAAACTGTTCCAGTTTTAAACTTCGTTTGAAGGCTGAATTTGCATCTTGCCTGAGCATGCATCCTGGCTGGGTCTGACTATTTCATTAAAAGGTAGGCAAGTTTTCTTTTTATTAATAGTTTATAATACTGTTTTAAAATATCACTGCATGGAACTTGCCATATAACATAACATAACATATATTGTATTTTACAAATAGAACAAATATACCTTCGCCAAACAACTCATTTTTTTTATTTATTGACTTCTGTAACGATGGCGGCACGCCATGATTTAGCTTTAAAGGATCTAAGCTGGGCGTGCTGCCATTGCTAAAAATGTCGATAAATAAAAAAATAAAGGGAGGCGGACGCCGCATTTCATTTCTATTTGCAAAGTCTATAGATCTGCATTTAACTAATGCGAGACCTATTGCATTGCAAATGCTTGTTGCATCATGTACTTAGAGAATGCACTAAATATAGGACACACAAGAAGTGTAAGTGCTTCTGTTTTTGTATCATGTGCAGATAGTGTACATTTCTGCACTATTTGCATGAAGGGCTCACGGAATGCAGGCACAGTACAGACTGCATGCACTGCACTGTTTGCATTGTCTTTAGTGTATGCACTACTCATGAAACACATAAGAACTGTAAGCACTGCACTATTTTAAGCCTGGTAATAATTTTAATTACGCTGTAGTAGTTTGAGCAGTTTTAATATTTCTGCGATACTCTTTGACACGGTATGACCAACAATTACGCAATTACACCACCTTGTGCAATTAAGAGT
The DNA here is from genome assembly GCF_964263255.1 of Lissotriton vulgaris. NCBI lineage: Eukaryota > Metazoa > Chordata > Amphibia > Caudata > Salamandridae > Lissotriton > Lissotriton vulgaris. The sequence continues at coordinate 73,018 of NW_028241517.1, forward strand.
AATTTGGGGGGAAGATAAGTGCAAAAATAACAAATTGCTGTTCTTGTTGTTTTGAACTTTGTGCTAATAAAATAGCATTAAATGCCAGGAGTAAGTTGGAAGCAAAATTGTGGTGCTATTTTTGTTCTGTTGCATTCAGTGGTATTTCTTGAGTCCATTTTGGATGCACGTGCGTATTTTTGTACTGAGAAAATAACCCGAAGTGCCAAATTACTCTTCTTGTGTAATTAGGTGGAATCTCGTGTAATTTTGCGGTAAATCCACATAATGACACTATAGCAAATTATAGGAGTTACACCCAGCCCTATTCTATATGTGAGATGCTGATAGTGCATGCAGGAACATTTACAAGTGGAGAGTTGTGGCGCCACGGCCAGGGCGACTGACGCTGGGATCTGGGGATCACGGTTCGATCCCCGGCGCTGGTGGCAGATTAGCCCAGCTCCATGTGACTCTGGGCAATAGCTTGCTTAATCTTCACGATGGCACTCAGAGCCTGGAGACCATTACGGGTGATTATTCGTGCTTTAGAAATGTGGATTATTATTATTATTACAAGTAGGAGCTCCTACCAACCAGGGCTGGTAAACGTTACTTTTCACGAATGGTTCTTTCAACCCTGAATGAAGAAACTTTGGCCTGTTCGAGGGAAGACCCGTATCAAAGTTTTGTAATATACCGCGTTGGAATTCAGCAGGTCCGGATACAATTCTGGTTGAAATACATAAACTCTGTCTGCAGGTATTTCCTCTCTGATTAGAAACTTGCCCCCAGGTTTTCTGCTCTTCTTTAGTTCACCTTCCTGCCATTCAGCTTAATTATAGTTTGGAAGTCGTGCCCCTCCCACCGCTCTTTTTCTCTGGTTAATTGGAAAATAAAATCCAGATGCATCCTATTCCAAGCAATAGGCCTGCATCTTGCAGAGGAGGGCACCATCTTTGGTGGACATCCTCACACCTGCAGCCAGGACACCATCAGACTAAGAAAGGTAGGACCGAGACAGGCCTTTCCTGCCTGTGCACCCAGGATCTGGAACAACATCCTTGTATCCATCAAGATCTCCAGTGTCAGTAGTGTCCGGGAGTCAGGTGATCATTCGACTGTGTGTCCTCAGGTGTCTCCCTGAGCCCTTATGTTTCACCTAAGATCCATAAACGTAGAACAATGTGTGGCCCGGTATTTCTAATGGGGAAGTGAAACTACAAATCCCAGAATGCTTGGTGTGGTTGACTGACAACAGAATATCATGCTGACTCTAGGGAAGATGACAGCCATACCTTATTATTATGTTTAATCAATCAATCAATCAATCAATCAATCAGGAGTTTGTTAAAGCGCGACTACTCACCCGTCTCAAGGCGCTAGGGGTGGGGGGGTGGGGGGGTCTGTCGAAGAGCCAGGTTTTGAGGTTTCTTGAGAAGATGGGGAGCGATGTTGTCTGTCTGAGGTGGAGCGGAAGGGCTCCACCTCAGACAGACAATGTGTTTAAAAGGTCTCACCTTAAATATGAAAGTGAGGCTTTCATAAACTACAACTTATTCTGCTTTGGGTTTGAAACAGTTGCTTAATCAGTGCATTTCGGGATCTGTGATCGTGCACTAATACTACGGATACCAGAACACAATGCTTATTTTTTTGTGTGAATGTTTCTATGAAGGCACACACTGCATGAAAACAAACACTGTTTAAAAGCTAATGTATATATATATATATATATATATATATATATATATATATATATATATATATATATATATATATATATACATCACCTACTGGCAGTCACCAGTAGATAGTTATAGTTAGAACCTAGTTTCTATAGACAAAGCGTTTTTTGTTTTGCTAATAACTTTGGCACCGTTTAACGAATCTTCACGAAATTTTCAAAAGTAGTACGCCAATCACTTTAGCTACAATCTGTAAAGTTTCAGGGTGATTCGTGAAGCGGGGCTGAGGAAAAGGGAGGAGTGGGTCCGAAAACATGCTTTCCCCATGCAATTTCCCATAGAGATTTTGAAGCTGCTGACCGGAATTACACCAACTTTGGCAGAAAACTAGATCTTGGCCCAGAAAGATCTCTTTTTGTAGTTTTGGAGTTATTAAAGAAAAAAGATTTAAAGATATCTAGGGACACAAATCCTCGGCAGATCTGACAGATCTCAAAATGAGATCTGATTGGCTGTCAGCCATCTTGAGAGTCGAACTCCATGGTGTCCTAAGATAAAAGATTTAAAAAATAAGACAAGGGGCAGGGTAGAAATACCCTGACCTCATAGGCCTGGTGGTGGGATCCAACAGGGACCACACCGGAGGCCCAAAACGTTTTTATTTTTTTATTTTACTGTGAATTTGCAGGGGGTTTACGGGGCAAAAAAAAACGCTTCCTTTTTTTGGCCCCCTGGGTGGGGGAATATATAATATATTTTATAATAGGGACGGGAACACGGGACCCTTTCCCTAGACCAATTATGGCCCTGGGTTCCCCATCCCCTTGGCTCACCATGTACTATAAAGGGAGGGGGGCCCGAGGACCCATACCCCGGGACTCATCCGTGTAATAGAAGGGGAATGGGGGCTCGCAGCCCTCCTTCCCGGACTGATTTCGGTCCCGGGAACCCCATCCCCGGCTGAGTCGTATGAAAAGATGGGGGCACGCCATTTTAAAAGCAAATACAAAACTGTAATGATTCAATGTTCAACTACAATTGCATATCTGTGTAAAGCCTTGCATTTGAAAGTATATTTTACCTACCAGTGCCAAGTTCTGATTGGCTCTACAAATAAAACAGAATTATACCTGTTTTATACGTACCTAATTGGTCTGGATTCAGACTCTGAGTGTGTGTAATCAGTCCTTGATTGAGTGACTACAATAAATGCTGAACACACCCTCCTGCAAAGCCTAACTGCTCAACCACACTACCACAAAGAGAGCTGTTAGTACTTATCTACTTTAGCCTCTGCTATACCTCTGGGGACCCACTGGACTCTGCACACTATACCGCACTTTGGTATAGTACACACGGAGCCAGCTTCCTACAGGAAGTAATCTAATACTGCCCCTGTTGGAGGTCTATAGATTTAAGTGTTTGCTAGGGTTGACCTATTGAGCAGCCATATGTGGATATCGGGACAGCTCAAAACTGCAACTGGAGGAGCATTGTTTTTGTAGAAGATTATCGTGTCTTAGCCCAAGCAGCTCACAATGTTTAATTCATGAAGAACTTGGTTTATCATACGTAGAAGACCATATCAAAGCTGCCCGCCCAAATTGTGGTGGGCAGTGTGGAGCAATCAACACACGTCCCTTCATCAAGAGGTGATCTTAGATTGTTTAAACCATGATAATGGGCCTAAGATCTCTTGGTTGGGTTATACAAAGAGAACTGCAGAGGATCTGGGAAGGCCTGATCTGTTTTCTGCTCCCGAAAGGCTGGTCAGGATGAGAGGAGTAAGATTAAGGTGCTATTTATAAGATCTGCTTTGGTTACTAGGAAGCAAAGAGTTTTGGAACGATCCACAATGAAAGAATACCTTGTGACGGCATTGAGCCTTACCGCTCCTTGGTAAGAAATTTCTGGGAATGGTCTTTGTCAACCAAGTTTCGGGCAGGCTCAATTCGAAGCTATCTTTCCTTTCCGCCAGGCCAGTATGATGTAAAAAGTGTATTAGTATGCCCTTGCGACAACTCTTCTCTGCAGACACAAGTGCACTATATCTTCTTTGATGCTGTTTATGAGCCTTTTAGGCATAGTTACTTATCACCTATTCTTAAAGTCTATGGGTGTACGGCAATACAGACCGGATTATATTTTTTTCCGCATGATGTCTGAGCAGGCCGGTTGCTAAGCAGTGGAAGGATTTTTTAAAATGTGCCGTGAGTTGGCGTAACTCGATGAACATTTAGGTACTTTCATGTCTGTATTTTATCATCTGTTATTTATGACGGAAAGTTTTATTTTAGATTTTTATTATGTATTTATGTATGTTTGTGTCTTTTATGGTCGCATCATGGCCGAATAAAGACAAAGAACACAACCTATGTATAGCATATATAATTTTATTTAAAAAAACAAGTCTTGGCTAACAGACCTAAGCTAGATTTGGATGTAATATTCTAATCTGGTACAGGAAAAGTATTTATTACATTTTATGTGGAGCAAAACATCACAAAACAGCTTTGGAGCACTTGAGAATTCCTAGAGGCAATAGACTAAGAGAAGCTTCAAAAGTTATGTTGTTAAGAACGAGAATAGGAACTGTGCAGTGGCTGTGCACCATGGCTTTGGAGTAAGCAAATTACTTAACAGTTCTGGGTAGGTGAAGTTTTGTTCATGTGGTCTGTCATCTAGAAGCGTACGCCTCTTACACTGAGCATTTTGCATCATCATTGTGTTGCTCTGGCTATAGATGGCATTGGATGGAGGGCCTGTTTCAAGCAGTGGCTCAGTGACCTTGAAAGGACTTAGCGCAAAGATGCAAGGTCAACCGCATTCACAGTTGGTGCAACTCATCGGTACTACAACATCCACTTGGCGAACCGTAGATAACCGCAGCACAGTTACTGGTCTACGAACCTTCAAAGCTACTCCGTACATCGTTTCTGTTCGAAATGATACTGATGATAACAAATATATAAAGTAAAATAAAGGATGCTGGCTAGGGTGATCATGTGGCTACAGGCCTCCGGGACATCTCTTCTCCATTCCTGGACTTTACTTTGACATATCACTGTTCTCCGGTGTTACTCCAACTGGCTCAATTAAAATTAACCAAGACTGCAACTCCCTGAAAGTGCTGACACGTTGAATCAAAACCCAGAATTGGAAAAGTTGTGTCCTGGTGACATGGAGTCAGCTAGTTAGTCTTATCCAGGCCCAGGCCTGGCAGGTTTTAAAGTTGTGAGAAAGCACTTTAATTACATTTTCTAATTAATATAAGGAAGTAAAGTCAGGCAGAAGGCAGACGTTGGCTCTGGTTTGAAACTCAACATAGGTCTTGTTCCTATGATTTTATTGGACCAGTGCTCCTGCTTGGTAATCGATTCTTTAGAGAGAATACCATGGCGTAACAATTCAATTCAACTTGGCAACCAGGAATTCCTTGGGGGGCTGCAAAAAAGGGGTGCTTTCGTGACTGATGGAATTTACTTAAAGTTAGTGCTGACTCTACGTTTTTTGAGGACCATCAGCACTGCTTATCCACATTTCAGGACAAAATGGCATCTAGTTATTTGCAGGTCAATGAAAATAAAATGGAGCTGATTCTTTTTGTCCTTGACGGCAGATACTCAAACTGCTCCCTTCCACTTATTGTAACTTGGACTCGTCCACCTTATCTTCCTCCTTCCCTTTTCACCCCTCTGTTCATTGTCCACTTAGAATGTTCCACTGGAAGCTCATTTAGAATGCTCCTATGAGGCTTTGGGGGGATGACAGCTGGACCTGAGGGAAGAGCTAGGAGACGTGTGTTAATAAACACTTGGAGTTTTTTACTGCCCATCTCTGGAGTCTACTCCTTTTACTTCACCCCTACTTACTAAAGCTCTTACAACCTCATACTAAATTAAAAACCCTAGATGCACATGTGGAACTGGCATCCCTAGAACCTCACATTGGGACAGTGTCAAGCGCCCCTTGTTTTAGTTTTATAGATGTTGTTGGTTCGGTCTTTCTTAGTAGGTAAGCACTGGGCCTTAGTCCTGAGTTCTAGATTCATCTCTTTCTTTGGAGCAATTCAAGTCCTAGGGCTAGCTGTTGGTTCATCCCTTTACTCCTTATTGGCTAGCTCTGGTGGCTTAGTGGATTAATGCACCCACTGTGGAGGCCTGTGTTTGACTTCATGGTCACACTTCAACTCGCAGTGGGCCCTCTCAGCCTTTCATCCTTCTGGGCATCAACATTCCAATGTTTGTTCACAACTGTTTCTGTGAACAAAGGCTCCTCTGGGCCAGAGGGGATTTCAACACCCTTGGGCTCCGTGAGACCTTTGTTTTACAAACTAGAACATTCTGCCCTCGAGGGGCGGAATGTTCTTATAGTTTTAATAGAGCCTTCGGCGCGGGCCTTTAACGGCCAGTAGATTTGGCTATGGCGGGCTCTAAGGCCATATTGGAGCCTGTTCTGCCTGCTTACCGCGTTTATTGGGAATGTGGGGACTACTGCTATCAGGGAAGTCCTGGTGGCAGACAAAGCCCAAACAGGAAAAGTCCATCACTGCCACCCACTCCCTGTGTATGTGGGAACATTCGTTTTGTTTTTTCCGATTTGGTGATCTGTCTTCAGAGAAAACAAAACAATTCAACGGTCCGGCAAGCTGGCATTGCCTTACGGTGTCAGAAATGATGAACATGACGTTCCCAGGCAGTAAAAATGTACATCAGAAGGCCAGTCCTAAACACATGGATGGTCCTTCTGACACCCTAACTGGCGGTGCTGTGGTGGCTGGACACCTAATCGTAATCGACCCCCACCTCTGAATGAGACAGAGAACCATATGTTTATGATGGGGCACCCACTTAGCCAGACCCAAAATGATTCCCTCTGTTTTTATACTGTAATGCCAGGTTCTCATTTTTAGTGGTAACATTTTTGGGACACAAACATCAATTTATCATTTTCATCAAGCATCCACACGTACCACAGCCACACACGGGTACAATTTGTGTTATATGCCCAAGTATCACAATCTGAGGCCACAGATTCCCAAAATATGGCAATAATTACCATCATTATGGCAGGATTATCATAATATTTAGAATTGGCACCATCAAAGTTCTCAATTTAGGCCTCAAATTACCGCCTTTATAGCACTGCTTGCGTTTTTCCTGGAACTGACACCCTAGTTGCACATGGTACCCCAGGCTTTGCCACCATTATTCCAGGGTCAACACTCTTGCAAGGGTGGCAAGGGGACTTAAATGTCCAACTTGCGCAAAACATTATTAGCGTTATGCCAGGGCCAGCTACACCATGGATGGGCACCATGATGCAAGGACTGCCTTCAGTGTGTCAGCAATTACCATACTTATGCCAAGCACAGAGCACTACCAGGAGTGAGCTCCACCAGTAAGCCAAAAATGACTTCCATTAAGTTAAGGCTATCCACACACAAGAGTTGGGTAGTGAGTAGGAATGCCCACCTTATGCCAAGTCTTGCCACCACTTTGCCATGGTCTGCAATCCCAAAAGAAGCTTATATTTGAGATCAAATAGGCAATTCGGTTTATGGCGTGCACGAAACACATCGGGCCCGATTCACAAAGATAAAATACGACGAAAGTCTAACTTTACGACTTTCGGTTTTCACAAAGGGCATTTACTACTAGTAAATGACCTTTGTGAATATCGAAAGTCGTAAAGTTCAACTTTTGGCATTCACAAAGGGCATTTACGAGTAGTAAAAGTCGTGAAGTTAGACTTTCGTCTCAGTTTACTTTTGTGAATTGGGCCCATCCACCATAAGAATGAAGGAAATGTATGGTGTGGTGCACACGGGGAACTGAATCACATTGGGCTCCATCAGTTTTTGAGAGATGGTCTGGCTGGGACAGGGAGACATATAGTGATCGGCACAAGGCCACACAAATTGTCCGCCTGGGAGAGCTGGGACTCGTGTGCTAGTTTGAAACTGCATATAACTTAACTACCAGGACCTAGAACTGGGAGGGAGTGTCCATGCTGCAGCACCTCTCACCACTGATTTACAAATGATATTTTAAATCATGAATTCGACACCCCCTTCTCTTAGGGTGCTTTAGCCCCACTCTACATACTCGTTCACAGTAGGTTCACGATGTAGGGGAAAACTAAGCACCACTGTCAGCCATATTGTTCATCCCTGCATCACATGGAGATTGCACATACATTCATTTGAGGGATTATAAATGAGTTGTCTGCAGACAGTCCTGGAATTTGCCTTGGACTTCTTGCTTTCCGTAAAAGGACGTCGACGGAAAAGAATGAAAAGTATGTGATTTCTAACAGGAGGGGTCGTGGGAGGAGCCTACTTCCTCTCTACTACCGGAAACGCAGTGATGCATGGGGAAGGCATAGGGTCTTGTGTGTGACTGACGCTGTTTGCGCAGGTGCACACGCCTGGGCAGTTGGAGCGAGGACGGGGGCGTGGGAGTCGGGGAGCTGTAATTATCCTCATAAAAATGGAAAAGAGACAGAGATGGAAAAGCAAAGCCCACATTGTAACCAGTTATTTTGGTGACAGTACACAGCGCCCACGGGAGTGTTCAAAACTTTCCAATTCTGTTGTGAAACTCCAAATAGAGGGTGGGGTTAGGAAATGAACTCTGCAGTATACCAAAGACAGGGATGCTGGGGGTGCTGTGTGGAGAAGTTTGTACTGAGGCAAAATGTGTTTTTAGACTGGTTGTTTAAATACATTTGCCAGCAAATGTAGGTTTAGCCTTGACTCCGTATCACGAGGCACAGTGTTGCAATGCTGCATGTTCCTCTGAGAACATAATGCATTCTGGGAGTTGTAGTCTTGCCTCATATTCATAGAAACAATTCGACTAGGTAGCTAGTTAGAATGGTGTGTGATGGGAAAGCCCATGACTGAAGAGGTGTGTTTGCAGGGGCAATTGGATAGGAGCGGTAAGAGTATCACGTGTGTCACATGTGTAGGTGACTGAACATTGGAAATCTAAAGGGGACCAGAGTGTGAGGATAAGATCAAGGCAAAGTTCCCATCAAGCTAGATGGGGTGTTGCCGTTTCGTGTATTCAGTCATGAAAATAATGGTGTATGAGTTCCTCAATCTGTATTATCGAGGCCTTCCTGAAACTGTGGTGCATGGACAGTGGGATGCTGTTTGTCCTGTGGAAATGAGCAGGTTCCTTTGCAAGATGGCTGTAGAACGCCAGTGCATGACATGATACCATCCGAGGGCCAATCGGCTAATGGAAAGAGAAAACCACATATGTGGAGGAAGGCGGGTGCTACTGTGTTTCCTCAGTAAGTGATGGAACAGATTTTGTGTGTGTGTACAGTAACAGAGGCATGAAGAGAGTGAAGAATAAAAAAGAGTGCTGTAAGCAAACAACATGATTACAACTAAGCTTGCAAAATTGGGATTAGGTGGTGGTGCAATGGCCTGGATGTGTTAGGAAAGGGAACTCAAGGTTGTCTAAGGGAAGTGCGTACAAGTGTTGTTTGTTTGGTAAATGGAGGAAAGTAGATAATGGCGAAGTTGAGCAAAGTCAAGGTGAAGATGGGACTTTTAGGCTTGAGTGCAGAGGATGTATCAAGGTTTAACCCCTTCCGTGCGGGCGGTTTTCCCCGCCCATGCTGACTCCGCCTTGCGCGGGCGGAGTCATGACGGAACGGTTCCGTCATCCGCACAGCTCACCCGTAGTGCATGACGGAACCGTTCCGTCAGCAGCATGGAAGGGGTTAATACACAATTTCACTAGCAGTGGAGCTGTTATCCTTGACAACTGTTTTACAGGTAAAAAGACATACCTTATGTAAATCCTTGAATCTGTGAAGCAAGTGTTAGCACTCAGAGAAAAGCAGCCAGGAACAGGAGTAATAGAGACGTGTAGACAATTGACGGGGTACCAAGCTAATCGGGTGATGTTCGAGAAATGATGAACTAGATTTTCTGGAAACTCAATTCATAAGTAAGGTGAATGTAAATGGAAGAAATCTAATGTCAAATACACATGGATATACATTTTAATCGAATACCATGTTTCAAAGAATTACTGAGTAACAATCCTGTGGTGTTTTCCCTAGTACAGAAGCGTAATTGGAATATTGTTCTCTTATATACTATATCATTTCCAGTCTACAGCACAGGGCTGGAATTTATCTGTTGTGGAAAGCAGTTATTTGCAATTATTCTGTAGCTAAACGTGCACTGTTGTTTACGTTACGCAGAGGTTTTGTGGTTCTTGAATTTTGTGTTGATAGCCTTCATATAAACTTGGATATTCTGTTTAGCATACACTTGTGCTTCTTGAAGATACTGGGTTAATACTTTGGTTATCAGAAAATAGGTGAACTGAGTTAACAGCACCTTGATAAAAGCCTTGTATACATTATATTGTTGAAACCCATGTGAATGTATGTGTGCTGTTAATATTTGCAAATCCAGCAGATGGTCTAGGTATTGGCCAGTGGTTTAACACTTGGCTCTCTCTCTGGCCATCCATCTGAGGATGATGCTTGGGTGAGACAAAGATTCATGCTTATTAATGTACTTAAAGTGCACAAGAATCTAGGGGGCCCATTAGGATGACGGGCGGACTTTGTCTGCCCGTCATCCTACCGGTGATTGGGACCGCCCGCCATAAGGGCGGGGGTCCCGTGGGGGCTATTAGGATGTGCCCGCCACAGTGGCGGGCACATCCTGTAGTTGTAGCATTGTGGCGGGCGGTGCACTCTGCACCGCCCGCCACAATGCAAAAAATGCATTTTTACATTTGCATATGCAAAGCGGCAGGCACCGCGCGGTGCCTGCCGCTTTGTATATGCAAATGAAGGGGGGTACCATAGGTACCCCCCCTGTGCACCCCCACCTCGGCCTTCAACATGGGGGCCCGCAGGGGCCCCCAATGGCAACGACCGCCTGCCTTTCCGTGGCGGGATCGCCGCCGAGGAAAGGCATCTATAACCACACATGCAAATATGGCTGGCGGTGTCTGATAGACACCGCCACCATATGAACCCTTTTCCCCCCCTGCCGCAAGGCAACTGGGGCGGAAAAGTGGCGGGCGGTGTTTGCCACCGCTGCGGTCCCCCCGCCATTGTAATGTGGCGGGGGGGGAAAGGGCGCCGGGCGGGCATTTCTGTCAGGCGGATCGCCACCGCCCGACATCATAATGGAGCCCTAGCTGTCTCAACCCCCATGTTTGACCCCAGGACCTGCAGTGTCTTAAATTTATCTTTGTACTCTTTTTCATCGGGCCACTATATCTATTTTGCCCTTTGGAAGTGGTAATGTTCAGCAGTCTTAGTACCATAGCACTGCAGTAAATGTTGTAACCTTTGTCTCCTGAGTTTGTCAACATCGACATGTCCCATTGCATAAATATCAGTTGTCAACTGTGGTTAAATAGGAAGAAGCTCATATTACTTGCAAGTTTTAAGGCTCTTGTGAATCTATCACCAAAGCCTCTTCCAAAAGACTGGAATGACTGACTGCCGGGAAATGAATATGGGAGAACACAAATAAAGCTACAGGTTTGTATACACTACTGCGTTCCAGACGAGTTAGGCATCTGCTTTCACATGCTTCTTCCATGATGGAAAAATGGCGGTAGAAAAAAAAATGCAAAAAACAGCATTCAGCAAACATGACGATTGTAGGAACGTAGGATCCTTCTGGCATAGTTACCCCCACTTTTTGCCTGGTGTCAGTGTGTTTGGACAGAAGTACTCTGGGATCCTGCTAATCAGGACCCCAGTGTCTGTGCTATCTTTCCTAAATTCACTGGGAAGTACTCTGTACACCCCACAATTGGTATATTAGTGTACACCTGTAAGTCCAGAGTGTATCTCCCATGAGATGCAGCATGTATTGTGCCACCCATGGGAGCCCATGCAAACTGTGCCTGCCGGTCTGTCATTGCAGCATGTGTGAAATAGTGCATGCACCTTTCACTTCAGATTTAAGGTTTTCCTTATATCCTGGTCACTGCACTTAAAAGCTTTAAGTCACCCCTAAGGTAGGCCGTACAGCCCACAGACAGGGTGCATGGTTCTATGTGTGAGGGTGCCCTTGCAGGAGCAGAGACATCCCTACAAACCCCGGAGTCCATTTTCTGACTTTGTAAGTGCGGGGAAGCCATTTTAAGGTATGTAGTAGACACTGGCAAAGTCGAGATGTCCAGCAACAAAATGGCTTCACTCAACCTGGTCATGTTTGGTATAAAACATGTTACAATCATGCCACTGCACCGATTCCAGTGCTAGTTGCCTGATCCCATGTACTGGGGGCTCCCTAGAGGAACCCCTCTCCCCCATGTCTATCTATGTAGCCTTGCAGAGTTTGCGTACAAGCCAGTGCTGTGCTCCTGAGCTAAACTTGGACAGATGAAAGCAGAACAAAGGATTTGCTGCAGAGGACAGGTGTAGCTACCTCTCCTTTTGAAATAGATGTCTTGGGCCAGGGTGAGGTTGCTACCAGACAGTTTTGAAGGGTACATTTAGTGCCCTTCTTGCATAAACCAGTTTGCCCCTTGGCTCCTGCTCTGGCACGAAACTACACAAAGGACAAGGGCGTGCCCATGCCCCTGTCCAGATCCTTCCCTGGGTGGTGCCAGAGCCCTGACAGGTAATCACTTGATTCTGCGATCTTAGATGGGCAGGCCTCTAGGAGCATCTGACTGGTCAGTCCACCAGAGTAGCATAAAGAACAATTGATGGACAGAATGCAAAACAATGTCATACATTCACCCAGTACAGAGATAAGGGCCTAAATCCATTGTTTTTTTTGCAAACCACGCCATTCCAGTTTGAACCCAGCCATATGCAAATCAGTCTTGATCCTGCACCCAATGGGAACAGTCCAGGAGTGATAAATGGCTTTTGTCATTTTACAGCTCGGCAAGGACAGCACTGTGTTTGTCCTATGCTTAACCCCTTCGATGCTCAGCTCATCATGAGGTACACCTCTAGTGTGCTCATGACGAGCTGAGCTCGTCATGAACAATGGGAGTTCTTCATCACCAGCACCGGAGGGGAATACCATCAGCATCGATGGTGTTAAAGACTTTGCTGGAGAAATGGCAAAAGACTTTGTCCTTTTCTATCTCGGCGTGGATGGCACTATGCTAATCCTATGCTTAAAGACTTTGATAGAAAAACAGACATTTGAGGTGAGCAGATCTAGAGTGTCGCTGGTGTTGAGAGTGCTCTAACAGGAGCTGCTTTCCACCTAAACTGAGAACTACCCAGAGTTCTCTTCTTTTTTTTGCATAATTTATGCGTCACTCTATGCCTGAAAGGGTTTTGTTTTGACTTATACTGGGTGCTCCCTTGTGTCTGGACACAGCTATACCTCTCTGAAGAGCTCTAGTTAGAGCAAAACACTGTGTCAGGGATTGCCTATACTCATTCAGGTTGGCTTGAGTTGGTATTTTACCATTTCAAAGCTGTAATACTGTGCCTGGAGTGATAAATGGCTTTTGTCATTTTACAGCTCGGCAAGGACAGCACTGTGTTAGTCCTATGCTTAAAGACTTTGCTGTAGAAATGGAAAAAGACTTTGTCCTTTTCTATCTCCGCGTGGATGGCACTGTGCTAATCCTATGCTTAAAGACTTTGATAGAAAAACAGACATTTGAGGTGAGCAGATTTAGAGTGTCGCTGGTGTTGAGAGTGCTCTAACAGGAACTGCTTTCCACCTAAACTGAGAACTACCCAGAGTTCTCTTCTTCTTTTTTGCATATTTTATGCATCACTCTATGCCTGAAAGGGTTTTGTTTTGAGATATATATATATATATATCACTCCCAGCAATCCCTCACGACCTCCAGTTACGGCGAAATGAGAGAGACGGGCCACAAGGTTCTCTGCAGAAAGGTACTTTATTTTAGTCTTTCCGCTCTGCTGCGAAGCGTTTAGAGCACAGCAGTGCTCTTGATCACACACAGAATTGCAACAATGCCGTATATACACATACACACACACAAAGGCAGCATATTAACCACATCAACACTACACATAATCCAACTCGAGCAACAGGGAATTTCGTGTCTGGACTGCATCAGAATCCCCAAGACCAGTTCTTGTAGACACCTGAGATCCAATAACACTGCAAGGATGTACATTTATAAAAGCCTCGCTATATAAATCTATATTGCATAACATAAACATAACAACACATAACATTAAAGTGGGTAGGGAATCTTCTGCAGATGTTCGCCATCCAGAAGAATGGTTGTTCATCAGCTTCGGTCAGCACTGATGGATATTTTATTATCACCCGTGATTTATTTTTATCCATGGAAAAACGTCCCAGATCGAGCTATATACAAACATTTCGACTTTCAGGGTGTGCAATGCAAATTTCTCCAGTTTCACATATGAATAATGAACTCCTTAAAACATCAGGCGCATGTTCATCCTTGCCAGCGTGCAAAGTACAGAATCTTGTCCAAATTGACAACACGAAAGCAGCCAAAAATCTAAGAATTTAGCTAAACCGAATGTTCTACAGTTGGAGCGAAAACCTGCTGCAAAAAAATCCAGAAAATATAATGGAAAAAGAAAAAGGAAAAACTGAGCTACATTCCTTTGGAAGAGATTTTATCACAGGACAAGTGAAGATCACTGCTATGTCCCCGCCATTGTAAAAGCCATGATCAGCATCATCGAACCACATTAGCATGAGAGGCAACATTAAATAGGATAAGTTCACTCCTGCACCCATGCTTTAGACCGCATATTCAGCAAGGAAAAAAATAAATGGGTGTAGGAATTTGAAGTCAATTGTAGACTAGGTTAATTAAAGCTGATAAGCTTCAACAGCTTTAAGCACTGTCCAAAACAATGATCGGATAAAATTCTAACCAACCTATGGTCACGAGTCCTACTCCAACCTAAAGCACAAACTTGAAAAAATTGAAGCTCAAAATTCGTAAACTATGTTGAGACAGTCTACTCTGATGTACAAGCAATATACAGTGCATAAAATAACCCAGTTTGTTTAGTTACACAACCAAACAGTTGCGGCTGGTGACATTTGAAAGTGGCGGGGCGTAAAAGTTGTGGACGGCGCACTGTGGGGAGCAAGCTGAAGGAGTCCTAAATGTCAGAATGTCACGTCTCTAGAAGCAACCCGAACAACAATATATTGTTTATCAGACATCATCTAAAGAAATATCCGCCACTAACTAAACGAATATACTTTGTATTCGATTCGTCGTCAGACAACACTTCCTGTTCTAATGTGTGCTATCAGGCCAGCTATACGAACATCCCACACCCTAAACACTAAGCATTGGTTTCTAGGCGCGGTTCTCCTCTACCTCGACTTAAAGACAAGAGTTTAGAGAAATTTGACCAATGGGAGCATCTCGGTTTAAGGGCCTGGTGGGGAGCGAGCGTTTAGTGTAGAAAAGGCTCGGTGTCCATAGGGAATCTGGCTCTTTCAAGGCTAGGACTGTATGAAATGTTTGTAAACCCGCAAAGTTGTTCAGTGTTCCTGATTTTCACCCTCAGCAAAGTTTACAATTCCTGACAGGAACCGAAGCTCACACCGGCTGCAGACTTCGCAATCAGGGGCGTTACGTAGGCATAGTCCTTTCAAAGGCAGGGGTAAAGTCAATAAACTTAACTTACCTTCATTCCCGCCTTCAAGTTCCGACTCCAGACTCCCGAGTCCCGACTCCCGCCGCCGTCCTGTTCTTGAATTTCCCATGGTGCTCGTCGTCACGCTCACGCAGGCAGCCTCCCTCTCCTCCACCACCTAGCACAGCGCTGTGATTGGTTCGGCCGGCTGCCCCAACCACATCATTTCTCTCTGTATGCTGCAGCATACAGAGAGCAGGGAGAGTGGGAGGGGTTACTCGAGGGCAGGGGGGAGCGGCTTGCCCACTGTTCTTAATACAGTTAATACTGTCTGTTTGGACAGCCCCTCAGGCTGCCCAAACAGACAGTATTAACAACTGTGGGAAAGCCACTCCCCCTGTCCTTGAGTAACACCGCCCACTCTCCCAACCAGGAACTTCTGCTTTCTCGCCGTGCGAGAAGGCAGAAACAAATGGTAGTTATCTACTATTTGTTTCTGCCTTCTCGCCCCAAACGCCCCCATGGAGGATCCGCCACTGCAACCAAAGCATGCCCGATGCACTACTCATGACATCACAGATGACACCACAAATGACATTAACATCACCGGTGACATCACATTTGACAGCAATCACATACAGCAGCTAGATAGCCTCACAGGCATTATGTATAGAAGAAAGACTGCTGCAGTTTAAAGTAATGGATGTCCTTACATGCATCAAAAGGAACAGTAAACCAGCTGTACTGCTGTCAGCAGCTAGAACATAGAACACAGTCCTTAGAACATTTTACATACAGAAAAAAGACTGGTGCAATTCTACTCACATATAACAGATATCCTATCATACATAGTAACAGAAAATAATGTGTTACTTATCTGTAATTTTTGTTCTCCAGTATTGGTATCTTTCAGAGATTCACATCTCGTGTTGCGTGTTACCTTGACATGCGCCGGGACGCCCCTTGGCTGGGGCAGCTGTGCGCACTACAAATCCACGTAACATAACATAACATGCTTGAATCATCCCGTCAAGGTGGGAGTCCCACAGTACATTCTAAAGCTTTGGAAATAGTATACATAGCTTACAATGGCAAAATACATTGATTTGTATTTCTTATCTACATCATGTGAACGTTTGAGTTGTGGCACCCTAGGCAAAAACACTCCCATTTCAGGTGATAAGGTTTGCTCGTCGCATTAGCTCTGGCTGGATCACTGACATAATATCGATTACATTAATATAGAATTACAAAAATATCGAGAATAAAATATCGAATACAAAAATATCGAATTCCTATCTACAAACAGGTAAGTACAAAAATATCGAATCAAAAATATCGTTTAAAAAAATATAATTAGTGAAAATATCGATTTTTTTAAATGTCTTGAAAATAATTTAAAATGAATGAAATATTAAAAATAAATAACTAGCCTATACTTAAAAATACTTAAATAACCTTAAAATAATTAAATAATTAATTTAAGTTATAAAAAAACATACAATTAAATTTTTTAAAACCTATATATATTAACATAATATTAATAAAAAATATACAATATTTTTACCGTAGGATAGCGGGAGGGTAAAATTTACTATTACCACTCCAGTGAGTGCAACAGTAGGGAAAGCGTTGGATAGCATAGGGGTAAAAATGACTATTCCCACTCCAGTGAGTGCAAAAATAGGGAAAGCGTTGGATAGCGTAGGGGTAAAAATTACTATTCCCACTCCAGTGAGTGCAACAGTAGGGATAGCGTTGGGGTAAAAATTACTATTCCCACTCCAGAGAGTGCAACAGTAAGGAAAGGAAATATTTAATATTTTAATAACAATAAATTAAATATCAAGACCAATAAAAAATTAAGTCATTACAAATTTAATATAATATAATAATTAATCAAATAAAATACAAATAACTATTCATTATTAAAATGTATTACCTATTAATACAAATTAATTACCAATTACCAATTAATTAATTATCAATTCAAAATTAATTATCAATTAATTCAAAATAAATACCAATAAAGAAATTAAAATATTTAATTAATTACAATTAAATTACTTCCCACCCTATTCCCCTATAAACCCACAACCCGCTACAGAATTAAATTACAGAAAAATTAAATAACATAAAATTCATTACTGAAAATAAATTATAATAAAAATATACACTTTTCACACATATACTAACATACAAACACTTAAAAAATTCGATATATTTTAATACCTATATTATATACTTCGATATTTTGACTTTCTATATTTATAAAATCGATATTAAATTACTTACCTTAAATTTGATAATTTTGTTGACTATATTCTGTTCATTCGATATTTTGTCCATTCTATATTTTTACTTCAATATTAATGTCAGTCGATATTTTGAATTCGATATTTTTTGTAGTTACTGCTCTGGCTCGTGCAAGGATATCCCTGCAGTCCTATTGGATAGCTAAGTGCTGAAGCTCATGGTATTCAGGTGCCAGGCCGATAAGTGCAGAGAAGTTGGGTTCAGATGAAGGACCTGCTTGCGGTTCATTGACAAAAAACCTTCTGGGGCTCCAGTTGAATGTGACTGTCCTCTGATAACAGTGTTGTCTGGGCCACAATGAAGTAATGACTATTCGGCGGCATCGTTCTCTTTTCCTTTTCCTGAGAAGTCTGGGAACAAGAGGGATTGGGGGAAAAGGGTACACAAAGATCCCCATCTTATCAAAAAATCATTCCCTCACAGCCCTTCTTGAGGTTCCCAGCTTGCGTAAAAACAGCATTTCCGGTTCTCTAGAGATGCAAAGAGATTCCATTTTGGCCTGCCCCACTGTTGGAATATGGTGTTCGTTGTGGATTGATTCAGCCCCTGTTCACGACAGCTCCGACTTGTTCTGCTTAAAGTATCCGCCAAACTTGCTGACCCCGACAGATGTTCTGCTCTTATGGTCACTTGATGCGCTAATACACATTTCCATATTTCCTGCCCCTTCTATGACAGGATCTGAGCTCATGTACTTTCTTGTCTGTTGAGGTTGTTTAGTCCATTCGTATCAATACTGAGGATCCCTGAATACTCAACAAGAAAGCTTGTAGGGAAAGTGAGATTGCCCTAAATTACAGGATATTTATGTGCATTTTCAACTGTGTCTGACTCTATTTGCCATTTATTTAGAGTTCCTGCAAATGGGCTCCGCAGCCTTCTAGAGCAACATCTGTTGTAATGACATATTCAGGAATTGGAGACAGGAGCATTATCCCAGATGAGAGATTGTCAGAGTTTATCCACCAAGGAAGTGCTTTTATCATAGTTGGCATGAGTTGGATGATATCATCAAATCAGCCTTCTATCTGAACCCATTGTGCGTTTAATTCCTCCTGAAAAAATCTTATTCTTAGACGAGCACAAGGCACTTGGAGAATGTCCAATGACATGATGCCGAGAAATGATTTGAGAAGGCGAACCGAAGCGGACTTTCTTTTTGAGAGAGTTTGAGCCAGCGTCATACGTTTCTTCTGTCTGTGGACAAGAATGTCTTGCCTTGTAATATATCTAGGATTGCTCCCAGAATATGTATCTTCCCTGAGGAAGAGAGGAAAGACTTTTGATAATTGACTGTTAGCCCCAGGGATTGGAATGTCTGCAGGCATTCTGCTTTTATGCCTTTTGGCAAGTAATCCAGATATGTGGCTTTGTCCAACCACATCTGTATTCATATTTGTCCAAGATTACTAGCAAATTCGCTGCCCTGACAGTCGTGCCCAGCATGACTGAGAACTGACAAAAAATCAAAACCCTGAGCAGCAATCATGTAATCGAGCACAAATAAGTCCGCACAGTAGTCTTCAAAGTTGATCTTCTTTGCACTTTATTCCATATCTTGTTTGTATATAAATAAGCACTTCAATCTTCATCTACTACAAATAGCCACAGATTATGCCAACACGTGTTTTGCCTTTATGGATTTAACCATAAACTTCTTCAGAGCTAGAACAAACAAATACATCAGCTACATTTCAACATGTACAACCCATTTCTAGTGATTAGTCCCAAAGTGCTACACCAAGTAATATACATACATAATCGTGCTACGGCAATGCCGTAATACCTCAAACTGGACGATAAGGTCCACGCTACATCTTACAAATAGACAAGACATAAAAATATTAATAGGTGTGATTACGGTCCTACATGGATGCCATATTGAAACATATCACTATGTATTAATACCAAACCAGGTACGCACTAACAATCGTATTTAAATATGAATTAAGAATATACTTATTTGATGGAGAAAAAAACAAGACTGAGAACCAATATTGTCAAGGTGTCTGCTTTACTTGTCACTTGGTGTTGAAATTGGTATGTACCCTTCGACTTTGCTGAGCGCATTAGGTTATTCGCGCTCCTAGCTTCTATCATTCTGAGAGAGCTGGCGATTTTAATACCATCTCCCTTTTTTGTATTTTGGTTTAATACTTTATGTCTTGACCCCTGTTTTTACATTCTGTCATTTGCGCATACCTGCACTGTAACTGTGTAGCTCACCGCTGCTTTAGCGGGTCCTTTCCTGGTGCACTCGATCTTTTGACGCCATTTTGGGGGTAGAAAGGGACGTCTTGCGGGCGCCATTTTGGGGAGCATTTTAGTGCTCCAGCGGCCATGCTTGAACCCTACTTAAACCAGTTATGCTAGCGCGCAGCGATTGCGCTCAGCGGGCGCGCCATAATCGCGCCGGAGTAGTGCCAGAGTCCTGCCCGTCAGCGCTAAGGAATCGCTGTGTGCTAGGGATGCTGTACCTCATAGGCTTTTAGGAGGTATGTATTCTAGGAAGGAGTTACTTAGGATTCGGCAATCATCCCCACTTTGTGACCATGCTTCTCTTGATCCACTTTTCGGCCCTTGTCAGTGTGCATGTGGTAAACTGGCGCTTCCGCCCCCTGCCCCTATCGCAACCTTTACTTAGTCTCTTCCTGTTGTATTTCCATCTATTGAGTCTTCCACCCCCTTCGAGATCTACAAATCTGGCATCTTAATGTTAGATCTCTGGTCAAACATTACTCGGTCATTTACAATCTATTATCTGAAGAGGCCCGGATATTTTTCTCATGACTGAAACATGGCTGCATGATGAGGCTACGACTGTATTGAACCTTGCACTTCCTTCCGAATATTCCATCTATACTAATAATCGTAACTCAAGGGGAGGGGGTATTGCCTTGGTAGTTAAATCATGCTATCCTTGTGTCTAGAAGAACTTGGACATAGACGGATGTGAAAGTGCACATTTTTGAATCACGATTAGTCATCATTTTACTTTTTCTGGACTTCTGATCTATGGACCCCCAGGCAATGATATTACTTTTAGAATGGCTCTTCGAGATATTGTGAGCTCTCTTGCGATTGGCTCTGCAAATTTCAGCGTTGTTAGTGACCTTAATCTGCATTTTGACCTTCCTCATATTCCAGCTATTAGTAGTACCCTTGCAGATTTGGAGGCGCTGCAGCTTAATCAGGTGGTCACCCACCCTACGCATGTGGGCGGACATATTCTGGATCCCATATTTACAAACCTGACAGCGGCTAAGGCCTTGCCGCCGAGGACGGTAGCTTGGTCTGATCGTTTTCTGGTGGAACTCCATCTTACGATTAAGGATCTCCCTTTCAAACCCTTAGATAGAGTCGTTCTTAAACGTCCTTGGAAGAAATTAAAGCTGGATGATTTCCATCGATTGCTTAGTGGCTATCCGCTTGGCCCGTTCAATGATGTTGAGTCGGGCTACGATCTTTTCTGTGATTGGATCTCCCAAGCACTGGATTCTTTGATCCCTGCGGCATGGAGTAAATGTCGCTCCTTAGAACCCAGCCCTTGGTTTGACAGCACTCTTTTGCTTTTAAAAAAATGTGTAAACAAGCAGAAAGAGACTGGCGTAAGACCTATGAGGCTGGTAAAAAAACGTATTACTTGGCTAAAGTCAAAAGCTATCATAGAGCCATATGTAGGGCCCGTGCAGCTTACTATTCCCAAGAGTTTAGAAGTAGCTCCAATCCCACGAAGCTGATCTTTAAAGTTCTAAAAGACCTGACTGTCAAAAGAGCCCCAGCAGCTGAGATTTGTTCATTGTCCCACTGTGAAGATCTAGCTACCTTCTTTCTAGAAAAGATATATACTATCTATCGTTCTTTTCCTAGTACCAGTTCTTTGAATGAAGACCAGAGGCCTAATCCTATTACTAACTTGGTCTTATCCATACTCCCTAGTATCTCGGAGGAAGAGTTTGGTAGGCTGGCGATCAAAGTTAAATCCGGGTCCCCTGCAGACCCACTTAGACCAGCGCAGTTTAGAGAGTCGGCTACATTATGCCTTCCCCCTGTATGTCAACTTGTCAACTTATCATTTTCTTCAGGCATAGTACCTCCTAAGTGGAAACAAGCTTACGTCACCCCTATTCTGAAGAAACCTACATTAGACCCTCTCAAGCTAGAGAATTATCGACCCATTTCCCTTCTCCCATGGGCCGCGAAGGTTGCTGAGGCCCATGCTAATGGTATTCTGTCTAATAATCTGCAGACTGCCAAGATTCTGGATTCCTCCCAGAATGGATTCCGTGCGGGACATAGCACCGAGACTGCCCTTCTCTCCATGACGGAACATCTGCGTCTCGTGCTGGATTCAGGTCGAACTGCGGCACTGGTGTTACTCGACCTCAGTGCCGCGATCGACACTGTCTCCCACGCGATACTACTGCAGCGACTGGGAGAAGCAGGTGGTTCGGATGTAGCACTGGATTAGTTTCGGTCATTTCTAACAGGTCGTACTTTTAAGGTCGCTACACCGCCCTTTGAGCCTAAACCCCATGCTATTGAACAGGGAGTACCTCAGGGCTCGGCACTTAGCCCCACGCTGTTCAATCTTTATGTGCAGCCGCTAGCTGAGGTCGCCAAGCGTTGGGACTTGACTATGGTCTCCTACGCCGATAAGGCGGTTACACTTAGCGGGGACTCTGACCTTGAGGCTTCCAGGTTTCGAGATGGTCTTACAGCAGTGGCTGGTTGGATGACTGCTAATTGTTTACAGCTTAATGCTAAGAAAACTGAGGTTTTAATCGTTGGTAAGCATAGCAACCTCTGGGGCGATAAGTGGTGGCCCTCAGAAGTAGGTTCAACTCCCACTCCGGCATCTGAGGTTAAAAACTTGGGGGTCTGGTTAGACCCCGCCCTCAGTTTTTCCGGTCATACAAAAAAAGTGGCTGCCACTCGCTTCGGGATACTACGTGGACTTAGGCCAATTTTAAAAATTTTTGATGCCCCCACCAGGCAGCTGATAATTCAGGGCACTATCCTGTCACGGCTTGACTTCGCTAGTTCGCTCCTGCTGGGGGCTAATCAGGCGGAAGTCATCCGGATGCAGCGCATACAGAACGCTGCAGCCAGAGCCTTGATAGGTTTACCTAGGTTCTGTTCAGCCAAGGAAACCATTCGGAAACTCCACTGGCTACCTATGACACAAAGGATTGAATTTAAGACATTATGTCTTTCCTTTAAAATTCTTAAATTCTCCTCTCCCCAGATTCTTGAGCATCTCCTTACCCTTTATGTTCACTCCCGGCACCTGAGGTCACTGGGGCAAAACCTGGCCATAGTCCCACGATTTAAATGCTGTAGGGCGGGAGGGCGTTCTTTCCGCGTCTTGGCGGCAAAGCTCTGGAACTCCAGCCCACATTTGTGCTCTGGACGAGCTGCTTGCATTTAGGAGGGCCATTAAAACTTTCCTTTTCCCTCCTGGATCCCAATGACTGTTTTACTGTTAATTCATTCTTTCTGCTCTTTTTCTCGGTTGTGTTCCTTCATCCAGATAAAGCGCCGGGACGCCCCTTTGCTGGGGCAGCCGTGCGCTATAGAAGTTGAAATAACGTAACATAACATAACATAACATAACATAACATGTACTGACCTTTAGATCGGCGCTGAACAGCCTGCATAATGACAGAGGGTGGTTTTGGATGTCCACCAGATATGCCGGTGACTCTTCAGGCACTTTATACTTTTTATCAATTTTTGGCAGAGTCGCTGTAATTGTGGCACAAATTATCATTATTATTTTTATTAATTCCTCCCAGATATAGTCTACTACAAAGATTGGTCTGTTTCCTGTGATTGTTCTTTAAAATCATATAGGAAACAATCCGATTGTTTTATGGTGATCGGAAGCTGGTTGCTCTCTCCATGAGCTTATGGAAACCACCAATATCCTCCGGTGGAGAATCCACAGATTGTGGTGCTGGAGGCAAAGGTGTGGGGATGAGGTAATTGTCCTATTCATTGGCTATAGATTGGGTATCTTGATTTTACCCTTCTCTCTATCATTATACAAGGAAGATGGTTCATCTCGAGGAGGAATGGCAATGTTTGACACTTGGGCATAGGCTCGGATGATCTTGGTGCAGAAAGTGGTGGATGCATTAGTGACGATTGTGCCCCTGCCAGTGTAAGGACATGCTCATGATAGTCCTGCAAAATCCCTGTAGATCCTGTACTGTGGCTTCGGGAACCTGAATCATGGCCTCAGGTGTTGGAGGAGTAATGAAATGATGTACCTGCTCCAAATATTGCCTTGGCTTTTCGATATATTGCTGTCTCTGATATGCGTGCTCATATTGGTCCCCTTCATTCTCACTGTCCTGGTACTTTACATAAAGCTCTGGTGGACTATGAGTTGTCTCACAGTGCCCATCATCGTCTTCTTCAAACTCATCCACATCAAATAAGTCATTTGCTGGCAACGGCGACACCTTGCTAAAAGAGGTGTTCCCTGGGCACAAAATATCCTGTGCTGACCTCATTCACTGTGTCTTAGATGGTAGGGCCAACGGTACAGTAGTAAAATCCAGCATCAGAAATAACATGGTTGGCTTTTTCCCTTTCATTATCTACAACGAAGTTGTCTTCTCCCCTGGATGTCCTGTCAACGGTCTCGTTGACAAAGTCTTCGGAGGTGCTGTCGTCAATGGCGTTGGTGTGGCCTTTGACAGTGTTAGTATGGTTGTCGCTGATGAGATTGTCATCAGCCATGGAGTTGTCGTTATCGATGAAGTTGTCGATGAGGTGATCGTCATCGATGGAGTGGTGGGGGACAACGTGGTTGCAGTTGTGACGTCTTCGCCTGCATTGCCATCTACGGTGATTTTGACAGCATTACCGCTGTCGACGAGTTTCTCATCAGCAGCTTGTGCTTCACCATAGCTGGTTCTGAAGAAGATTTTTCAGATTTCAATGCCAGAGCTGAAGATGGAGTTATAGGCTCAGAATTTTCCTCTGAGGAAGGTCATTCTCTTTTTGTCTGAGAGGTGCCTTTTGAAGACCCATAGTGTCTTTTTTAGGGCTTCCCGTGCTTCTCTGGTGACACCTGTCATGACCTCTCTCTTTTTATTGACTTTTGTTTTGAGGCAAGAGAATTCTCACTGTTCTCTTCCTCAGAAACAACAGTTGTTTTAGCCTTACATTCCTGGAGTCCTAATAAAAGCCTCCTCTCTCTATCTTTGAGAGTTTTGGAAGAATATGTTCTAAAAATCATATATTCCTTTACCTTGAGGACGGGATGAAGGCAGTAGATACACTCCTTATGAGGATCTTCCGAGTGCAGCCTCCTCTTTCTACAGGTCCCACAAAGTCTACAGAGAAATATCTTCAAGGGTTCCAGCATGTTGATGTCAGGTGTTCAATAATAACACAGCAGAAGTAATCTGGATAACCAAATCTGGATGCAAGCTAAAGAGCTGAGTAGAGCTCAGGGAGACTCCCTTTCCCACGATGTGCGGTAGAAGATCTGAGGGAAGATGCCTCTTCTGGGAGTGTTCTAAGGGTGCTATCGCCTAATTAGCTGGAATTTGTTTCTTTATAAATAAGGCTCCCAGTTTTCCTTTTTTACAGATTTTTACAGATAAATTAGACAGAAAACCATGTGTTTCCTGTCTGTATTTATTTTTAAAAGCTGAAAAATACAGACAATTGTGCTTCTTGTGAGTGACTCTCCATGCTGTCTTTCATTAATTCTAGTCAATAGCTGAGCAGATAGACATCATGGGGAGTTAAAAAAAATTAAATTTCCTTAAATACAGGGGTATGGTAATACATATTTGTATGTAATGCTAATATTTACCTGTGGGTGTAGTGTTTTGTTATATTTGGTTGCCTATTTAGCTAAAACGCGGCAGGTATCAAAGTATGTGTCAGGATTCGGACTGTCCGGTAAGCGCTGACTCGAATCGCGCTACACCCGGAAGTATGAGGCAAAAAACTACGTTTCCCAGCATGCTCGGGATGCACGCTGTACTTGCGCCGTGAGACACGCAGCAGAGGAAACAAAACTCTTTCCGGGGATTGCATTGCTGCCGATAATTCTCTTGAAAGTTTCCTAGTCGGTATGTAGCAATCTTATGGGAAGCGGTAAGAGCTCTTCTGTTATTTGCTATTCCCGCATTTCTTTGGTCCTGGAAGGGGTACGCTGTACTCCCATTGCCGTTGGGTGCACTTCTGTTATTTGGCGAGAGGCACGCCCTGCATGAAACCGATGTAGCTGGAATTAAGTATTCGGTTTCGGTGAACTCTCTCGGCTGAGCGAGTTCTCGCTTCCCCGTTGGAGGAGACAGCCATTCCGCCGTCTTGTTGCGGGGAAGGTTGTGGTGCTATTGAGTTTCCCCATTAGAAGAGACATTGGTTCCTAGTCTCTTGCGGGGAAACTATTACTTTGTACAGTAACGCCCGGGGCGTTTTGGGCTCATAACAGTTCCCTGTAAAATACCACGGAGAACACCATTTCTTGGCCATCCTAGCAGTGTTGCTGGGAACATTACGGATATCTGTAACAATATTGTGGTACAGACATAGTTAAGAGTTATTAACCTTGTCTGCTGTTGAAATTTGATTTATTTCTACAATCCTTATATTTATCCTATCACAGGAGAGAGGAGCACAGGGTATCATATCGGTGGGACTTTACAAACTACAGAATATCGCACAGACTGTCTTGGGTATGTTGTAGAACAGAAACAATCATATATGCTGGTAGAAATAGAGTCTGTAGTTCCAATGGGTTATTTTGTTTCTCATTACAGTTTGTAAAAGTCTGGTATCACCCTACTCTCTCCTTGCATCGAAAGACAACAGTATTTTCCTTTACAGGTAGGAGAGTAGACTAGTGGACATTCATGTCAGGAGGGAGGGACTAAGGGAACAAGATAGTGTTATGATCCACAGATACTTATAGTATGTTCCTTGTGTCTTTTGTTGTCTTTAACAGGTCTCCCTCCCTGCTGTTCCCATCCTTTCCTTTCCTCGCTTGACTATCCCGGTAGTCTGTGTAATTATACTTCAGACTCTGGGGCCGTCGAGAGGTGGACCCCTTATAGCATCGGCACAATCCCGAAGATTCTGGAAGGAGGAGCCTGACAGTATGAGTGCATGTTTATCAGTTAAATAAGCGTGGAAATGTACCATTTTACTTCTCCATTTATTCTTAAAACACAAAATAAATATGGAAAAATACCAATAAAATGGGCAAAAAATAAATATGGATAAATACAGAGGGAAATGTAAAAATAAAATACCGTAAAACCTGGGCCCTATTTATAAATGATACAGATAAGCTATAAAAATCAATGTATTTTGCCATTGTAAGCTATGTATACTACTTCCACTGCTTTAGAATGTACCATGGGACTCCCATCTCGATGATGGGGGTGATTCAAACATGGGAATCTTTAAAAGATCCAATACTGGAGAATACTGCAGTTCTGCTGTCAGCAGCTAGATGTTCCTAGAACATATTCTATGGAGAAGAAAGACTGGTGCAGTTCTACTCACAAATACCAGATATCTTCACATACACAGTACCAAAAATATTGCAGTACTGCTGTCTGCAACTAGATTTCCTCACAGAGATTACATGAACAAAAAAGGCTGCTGCAGTTACTCCCTGATTTATTTGATAGCCTCTCAAACAGTTAATGTAGCTTGTTTTGCCACTTCCAAAAATTAGATGCTCTGCAGGAAAAAAGGGTATTGCAGTTAAACTCACAAGTAACAGATACCCTTGCAAACCTTACAATCAGTTGTAAGGCTGCAGTAACACTGTCAGAAACCAGGTGTCCCAGTAGTAATTATATTGACAGTACTTGCTGGGACTGAAATGCTTACCCACAGTTCTAATCTTTAAACACAATAAAAGCATTTGTAAGTTTGCTTTACTCATGTCCGCATTGAGATGCCTTAGCAGAGGTTACTTAAAAGAAAAATTATGTTTCTTTGAAGTTAAACACAATCTCCCTTTCAACCGTATTTTTAAAGGAATTTGTTAAGTTTTTCTACTACACATGTTCCTTTGCCATCTTAGTAGCCAACCATAGCATCCCTTTAACCATGTTTTTTAACTGATGCACTGAGATATATAGATGTTTTGTTGTTGCCTGAGGTTTAGGCATGTGGGTCGTGCATAAAAGACCAAGGAGCCCTGAATATGTGAAGGACACTGGTGAAAGAGCCAGACAGCTTCCCACGGGCAAAGCTGGCCGGACGCGAAATGAAGGATATTGAGACTAACAGAGCACTGAACCAACGTCCTGTCACCACCATGTGAAATAACAGATGGTAGCAGGATGTGGGTCAGATAGGCCATGTGGCAGTTCTAAAATAGAAGAAAGAAAAGTCTGAGAAGTTCAAGAGAGAACAGTCAGGCACTGCAGCAGGATCCTTCAGCCTTGCACTAATGGTGCATTCCTGAGCGAGTGGACCACAGGGGGATATAATATAGTCCTCCAGCCACAATCCTGCTCTGTATGAAGACGAGGCGAACCCAGATAGATGGTGCAAATCTTTATTAAATGCCCGACACCACCGCCATGACACGTTTCAGCCCGCGTGGGGCCTTGATCACATGACCATGATATATATATATATTGATCTTGAGCATGTCGATTTGTCTTTCCCAATGCTTCTACACGTTGCTTTAATGTTTCTCATAGCACCCGTTTCCTTTGCTCTCCAGTGCGGGTCCACAATATTGAGTATGGAATATCGAGCTACTTTAACATCGCGGCCAAAAAACTGAGGACAAAAATATTAACAAATAACTATTTAAAGATTTTTCTAATCTTAAGTCCATATCTATGTACCTTGAAAGAAAACGAAAATATATATATATATATATATATATATATATATATATATATATATATATGTATATATATATATATATATATATATATATGTGTGTGTGAATATATAATTACTTTAGTCCTCGTTTCCTCTGAGCCCCTTCAACATGGGGAAAACGAATGGGAACTCCAATTCCTGGTGCAAAAGTGGTT
Source organism: Lissotriton vulgaris (assembly GCF_964263255.1). NCBI lineage: Eukaryota > Metazoa > Chordata > Amphibia > Caudata > Salamandridae > Lissotriton > Lissotriton vulgaris. The sequence continues at coordinate 101,630 of NW_028241517.1, forward strand.
TATTGAGCCTTTACACAGCCATGACGCGTTTCGGCATGAACAGGCCTTGATCACATGACGCGACCGCATCGTACGTTACCATATTTAAAGTGACAAGTGCCTAAACACGTGGTGCAAAAAATAGCATAGAAAGAGAAGGCATACTTTCAAGAGCATTTTCTTCGTCTTTACATGAAGATTTTGCATACATAATCACATCTGATACTTGAATATTTAAAATATAAGTTAAGAACAGTCGTCTTTTATAATAATAATAAAAGATTATTATTATTTACATATTAAATGAGATGTAATTCAATTAAGTTGATACACAGTCTGTTAAATTGCATTACTGGCTCGTACAGGGACTTGTTTCATAGTACCCATACTTTATAGATTTGAATCCCACTGTTCTTCGTGACTTTGATCGCTTTATTAATTCTTTAATTTAAATTGCCTTAGTGCATTTAGAACCAAAAAGTGCCACCCTAATGAACTTTCATGCTCCTAGAGTGCTAATGTGCATTAATATATATATATATATATACATATACATATATGTATATATATTAAGGGTGCTTTCATTTAGAGTCAAGAAGTGTGGGTGGAGAAGTGTGGCTCACGGTGTAGAGCAGGCAGACCCGGAAGCAGAGGTCAGACCCGGGACCAGGGTTCAATTCCCGACGCGGCAGTGTCTTGAGCTCAAAATGTCCACGGACTCGATAATTCTCGTTTCGGTGCCTGCTCTAATCATGGGTTCTCACTCTGCAACTCTGGGCATTAAGCTTGCTTAATCTCCACAACGGCCCCCTGCGGCGGGATGCCTGGATTTCACCTTGGGGATGCCCTGTAGGGGCTATCTCACAGGGAAAAGCACGGACGGGTTCCCAAGGCAAGCGCCGGGAAACCTCCGGGTAGCTGTGCGCTCAATAAAATGCAATAATAATAATAGTAATCTATACCTCCATCTGGGTGCATATTGGTTGATATTTTCTTTGTCCTCAAAACTTTTGCTACACTATTAAGGTAGTACGATATTCCATACTTGGTATTCCATACTTGGTATTCCATGCTATAGGGCACATCTTCGTGTAGCCCCCACAAGTCTTCTACTCAGGGCAGGGGTCATGATGCACATGCTCAAATCCCCGTCTTTGTGCATATCAATAAAACAGGGGCGGCTCCCCGACTAGGGCGGAGGAGCATCGTCTCACTGCTTTCTCGCAGTGCGAGAAGCAGAAACATAAAATGGCAATAACTACCATTTTATGTTTCTGCTTCTCGCACTGCGAGAAAGCAGAAGGGTCTGGTGGCGGGCGGGTGGGCGGGGCTGCTCTGCAAGCAGGGCAGGGGAGGAGTGGTGTGCCCACTCCTGAGTGTGCATGGTTTGGTCTGCCCTCTGGGCCGACCAAACCAGTCATTGCCACTCTGCCCTTCTACATGTAAGCTGAAACGCAGCCTACATGGAGAACATGGCCGGGCCATTAGCTCCTGGCTGGGCAGTGTCCCGAATAATCACAAATCTTCTTGCAGTGTTGTGATTGGCTTAGGGGTGGGAGTCTGGCTGCCTGCTATCTGTTCCTGCTGGAGGCAGGAGAGCAGGAGCAGAGACGACACGGGCCCGGCTGGCTGGAAATTACGTATTTTAAAAAAATGTTTATTATTAAATTAACCCCCCCCCCTCCCCTAGCCGTGACTGCAATAAAAGCTATCAATTATCTCTCTTAGTAGAAATCTAATCAGACCATGGTTGTGTTTATGTATCCAACGTCCTTTTTATTTACAATTAAAAGACTCTACAACATCTTCTGCTTCCTGTCACATCCCCTGGTATTCAAGTTTTCTTGTTTGCATTAAGTGACCCCCAGTCACTGTTAGGAACAACTTCAACAAACAAATGGTTTCTTTTTTCCCCGGTTTCAAATTTTCCAGAAGATACAAATCCATTTTCTTTCCTTTTCATAGGTTGAAGGTTTAATAATGGGGCCATTGTAGAGGTCACATGCACAGAAGCGTTAGCCCCTTCTGTGCATGACTCCTGTCCACTTCCTCTGGACCCTGTGATCCTGTGACGTACACAGCCTTTTGTCCCTCTGCCCACTACTCCAAAGGGCGATGGGCCATGACGCCGGAAACATTCTGATTTCACTTATTTAAAAATTATTATTATTAACTTGTAACATGCACAGCTAACTCGAAGGGTTTCCCGGCGCAGGGCAGTCCCGGATCTACTATCCCACAGTGCCGGCACAGAATAGCCAAGTCTTCGCCATCTTGCGGAAATAAATAAATGACTCACACTTCCTTAGAGCGTCCGGCAAAGAGTTCCAAAGCTTAGGACCCAGATAGGCAAAGGAATGGCCTTTCATGTGAGTTAAGCGAAACCTAGGAACACCAAACAGAGCTTGGGTTGAAGATCTTAAAAGCTAAGTGGGCTGATAAGGAGATAATAGTTCCTGATTGTAACGTGTTCCCAGGCCAAATTTGGCCTTAAAACATGTAGCACAGTGCTTTAGATTGTGTTGGGACAGAGGACAACAAATCTGAGGACATCCCAGAGTGTACACGCCTCTCATCAGAATTAAAACACTGTACACAAACGACCCCTCTCTGGCGGAATCGCCTGCTTCCGCAATTAGCTGATTTACGGGGCTTTGGCAGTTGGGACCGCATCAGCGTCTCAACACTAGGGAATGTTATGAAAGGCACGGCCCTCAAATCATTTGGAGACCTTCAAAAAGAATTCCATATGCCCCGTATCCAATTCTATCAGTTTCTGCAACTGCGACTCGCTCTTCACCCATATATTAGAAATGTGATTACCCTCCCAGAACTCAGCCCTCTCGGAGGCAAACTCCTCATGGGGGGTCTCGAGGAACATAAGATATCCAAGATATATCAAACTCTAGTTACTAATAGTCCAACAACCCTAGATGCTCTCAGGGTCGCCTAGGATACCGATATTGGATCACTGGACAAAGACGACTGGGCCGAAGCCCTACGACCAACCCGGCGAAGCTGCAATTTCCTCTCAATTTTATCTCATCCAATTTAAATGCCTCCACAGAGCATGCTACACCCGACACAGACTATGGACGGCAGGGTAGATTGCCTCCCCAATATGCCTCCTATGTCAATCAGCCGAAGGCACTTTTATACACACAACCTGGTCCTGCTTGGCCCATGACCGGTTCTGGAGAGGGGTTTTCGCTTGCTTAACGGAGGTACTGGCTTGCGACATACCGAGGTCTCCGAAAATAACACTGTTACATAGTACAGAAGGTTTAGGGGGTAACAGTTTTAAAAGACATTTACTGTTTCTAGGTCTTACAGTAGGTAAGCGAGATATAGCCAGGCTGTGGAAGGCTGAGTCCCCCGTATCTCACAATGGAAGACAGGATTGGACTTTATTATGGAGTTGGAGCTCCCAGTTTTCATCCCTTATGTCCACAGAAACATACCAAAATATGGGCACGGTAGGCCACTTATAGGAACATTTCCCTGCAAATACATCATGGTGCAGAGACTCTAGTAGATGCCGAGATCAAAACATTCACGTAGTAATAGTAGCTATGCATTATTATCTATCGATACAACTGCGATGCATGGAATTAAGCTTAGCTGAAATGGGATAATGTTAGGATTGGACAACGAGCATGTTCTTTTTGTTACTGGCCGTGCAATGATATGTTTATTGAAGATAGACGAATAATATATGTACTTTGATAATTCTTATTTAAGCTATATTGCTTCATGTCACAATGGCCTTTTGTAAGGTTAAAAAAAAAAATCAATAACATTTGTTATTAAAACAAACAAACACTGGCTCTAAAAATTTTGCTCACCGAGGGCGCAGTCCATAACCTCTCATGAAAACTGTAATGTCCTATTACTTACCGGTAATCTTCATTACTCCTGGTCCCGTTGACCCCGTCCCATTCCTTAAAATAGGGAGATAACCATCTCCACGACAGAAAAAAGAAAAGGAGCATGCTGGGATACCCTACCTGCTCCCTCCCACTGGGAGTACATAAGCAGTACCAACCCAGCATGCAGCCTGAAAAACCCCAAGCCAACAACAGGAAGGCCGGCCGCAAGGGAGGGAGGGAGGGAAGTAAGGAATGGGACGGGGTCAACGGGACCAGGAGTAATGAAGATTACCGGTAAGTAATAGGACATTACCCCCAGGTCCCTCCAGACCCCGTCCCATCCCTCAAAATAGGGAGAATACCAAAGCAGAGAAGCCGGCCTTCCGGAACCCCACCAACAACAAGGGCACCAGACCAAAAAACAGAACCCCACAGACCCGAACCAAGACCTCCAAAGGACAGAAAGGGACTGCCAGGAAAACAAAAACCACCAAACCGGCAAGCCGGAAGGAAGGCACAGAAGCAGAGCCAAGCCCCCAAGGGAGCAAGCAGAGGGGGCCAAAACCAAGGACCCCCCCCCCCCCGACCAACGGAAGGCCAGGAGAAGAGCGCGCGACCCAACGGAGAAAGGAGCCAGGAAAAGGCAACCAACCCGCGAGAAACCCCCAAGGGCGCTGCCCCCGGAACCAGGCCCCCCAGGCCGCCAAACAACCAGAGACCAACAGGCCAACCCAGCCCTAAGGACAAAGGCAGAAAGAACAGCCCACACAGGGCGGAGAAGCCGAAGGACCAGGAAGGAACAAAGCAGAAGGACGACCCCCACACAGCAGGGGAGGCCCCCAGCAGAACCGAAAGTGGACAGCAACAAGGAACCACAAAGGAACCAGGCCACAGGGCAGGGCCGACCAAAGGCCAACCCCAGCAGAACCAGCAACCACCACAACAGAGGGCAGGGAGAGCAAAAAGCCCAACCAAAAACAGACCCGGAAAAACCCAGGGCACAACCAAGAAAGACAACAAAGGACCACACGGAACCAGGGAAACCAAAACCCCAGAACCGGAAAAGGAGGCACCGACCCCCAGGAGGAAAAGGGGGACACCACGGAACCACCTAAGGCGAAACCCCAAAAGCTGAGGACCAACAACAAGGCCCACAGCCCAACCCCAAGAAACCAGCCGCAGAAGAGGCAGGGCAGCCAGCCAGGAGGCACACAACAGTGGACCACCAGGACCCAGACGGAGAGCCACAAAGGAACCGCCCACCAGGAAGGAGGCCAGGAAAGCACAACAGCCAACCAGAGCCAGCCCGCCCCAGAAAACAGAAACCGAAGGCGGGAGCCCAGAGCCCACAAAACGGACCCAGAGCCAAAGCCAACCGAAGGGAGCGGACCCCGAAGGGACCGAAGAACACCCCAGGACTGCGACAAAGCCCAAGAGAAGGAGCAGCCAGGAAAGAACCCCAGCAGGGACCAAAAAAGGACCCCAAGCAAAGAAGGGCCACACAGCACAAAGCTCAACACCACCAAGGAAGAGCACCAGCGACCCGACCGCAAAGCGGACGGGAAGGCAAAACGGAGACCGTGAGGCAAAAACACAGAGGCAGAGCCCCGGCCACCAGAGTACACAGGGAAAAAACCCCCAGCACCCGAAAGCAAAGGAGAGGAGCCCTGAGAAGACCAAGGCGCACCACACAAGAAGGGAGCGCGAAGGAACACCCCAGCACCGACAAGAGAGCAAAGGCCCATAAACCCGGAAAGGCAGACACCCAACCCCACAAGCAGGGACAAGGCACGGCCAAAAGCCAGGGTACAAGAGCCGAACAACCCAAGAACAAGAGGCGACCCAAAGCAAAAGCCAAGGACGACCAACAAATCCCAGCCCCCACCAGAGGGAAACAGGACAGAAGGCAAAGCCAACACCAGCAAAAAAGGCCAAGGCCCACCAGCACCGAGGAAGGGCCCGACAAAACCCCCCTTCCCCCCCGAAACCCGAGGGGGGGAGGGGGAGGGACCACCAGAAGGCAGCAGAAAGGCCACACACCCGGGGAGACCAACACCCAAAAACCCACCAGCAGGGAAAGGGCACAGCCCAGGCAGGACCGGTAAACAGAACGGGGCACAGGAGCCAGGCAGACGAAGAACAAGCGTCCACCCCAGGCAGAGCCACGACCCAGCCACCACCGGAGGCAAGAGCGGCCAGCCAAGCAAAGCCCCAAAGCACAAACCCGCCGGAGAGACAAGAGGGGAGAAGGAAACCACAACAGGAAACCAAACCCCATCAAGCAGAAGGGGAGAAGAAAAACCCCCAACAACAGGACCCAACAAGAGCCCAACCCGGCCGGACCGGAGCCAACAGCCGAACAAGGACAAGGCGCCCCCAGGACAGAGGAAGGGCCCAACATCACCCCGACAAGGAAACCAGGGGAGGACACACGAACCCGTCGAAAGCCAGAAGCCCGGAGCAGAGCCCAAGCAAGGGAACCCAGAGGGAGCAAGAAGCAACCAGCAGCGGAAAACCGCAGGAACCCGACAGGCATGCACCAGGACCGAACCCACAGGAACGCCAGGAACCAAAGGGCAGCAGGACGCAGAAAGCGAGCCCCGGCCTCGCAGGAAGACCCCCCACCAGGGACGGCCAGGAGGACCAGAAGCCAAAGCCACAAGGCAACACAGCCGCAGAGAACAAGCGGCAAACGACCAACACCAAGGGACAAGCCCCAGCATGCCAGACAGAAACGGCAAAGCAAAGCAGCAAGAACCCCGGAACCAGAAAGCACAGGGAACCGCAGCAGCAGGAGAAGGCCAGAAACAAGAGCCCGACAAGGGCCAACCCGAATCCCCAAAACAGCACGCAGGCCAGGGGAACAGGAAGAAAAAACACAAGCCACGCCGCAACGGCAAGCCAATCAAAGAGGCACGCCAACGGCAAACAGGCGAAAACAGAGGCAACCCAGGAAGACAGAGGGCCAGGGCGCATGCAGGAAGGAAGAACCTCCCAACCACCAAGTACCAAGGGCACAAGCGCACCTCACCAGGGGCAGAACAACCGCAGAGCAGGGGAGCCCAAGCAACAGGCGGACGCCCCCCCCCCCCCCGGCAAGAAAGAAGGGCCGGAGAACCCCCGAGAGCGCCAAAAGGAGGAGGCCCACCCGAACCCAGGGCCACTCCAAAGCCGAAACTCCAGAGGAGGAGAAAGGACAGCAAGGAGGCAGGAATAACGCACCTCCAGCCCACAGCCTCGACCAACAGAACCCAACCAGCCGAGGAGGCACGGGGAAGGCAAACCAAGGCGGAAACGAGAGGAGGAAACTGAGGAAAACAGCATCCACCCAACATGACCGGCAGAGAGACGCCCAAAGGACGACTCCCACCAGCAACAGCCATGGACAACAGGCCAAGAGACGGAACCAAGCCCATCAAGGCCAACCCGCCCATACCCAGCCCAACCGCCACACCGCAAAGAAGGACAGGGAACAGGAAGGAAACAGGGGCGTACCCCACACGGTACACACCAGGAAGGCAGGAAGAGGGCCCCAAAACACCCCCCCTTCCCCCAACAGGGAGCCCTGGCGCCCACCAGAACACAGCGCAGGGCAGAGAAGTCCCCCCCCCTGAAGAGGCCACAGCAAGAACCACACCGGCCGCAGGGAGGGAGCCCAGGCCAGGCCCAGGAGGAACCTGCAAAATAAAGACAGCAGGAAACACAGGACACAGGAAAAAAGGCAGGAAACAGGAACCGCTACGCGGCACTCACCAGGAGGTCAGGAAGAGGGCCACAACAGTACCCCCCCCCCCCCAATGCCCTAACAGACTGTCCAGGCGCCCACCAGAACCCAGCGCCGGGCAGAGAAGTCCGCCCTGCCGAGGCCACAGCAAGATCCACAGAGGCCACAGGCAGGGAGCCCAGGACCAGGCCAGGAGGAAACCTGCAAAAGAAAGACAGCGGGAAAAATGCGGGCAACAAAAAAACCCACAAAGAGGGACCGCTATGCGGTACTCACCAGGAGGGCAGGAGGAGCGCCCCAACAGCTCATCGCCCCCCAAGAAACTGCGCAGGCACCCTCCAGGACATCAGCGCCAGGCAGAGTAGACCACACCACCGCGACAGCAGGGGAAGACAGGCGGCCGCCAGGCAAACACACCCAGAGGAATCGTGGCACAGTGACCGAAGACCAAGACCCAAATCGGCAGTTGGAAGTCACAACAACATGGCAACCTCCGGGAGGGCGCAGTCCAGACCACCAGGAGGTGCCCAAGCAGCCACGTAACACAGACCACAGCATAAGTAGACGGCCTGCGGCCAGCCTGAAAGGGAAAAGCGGCACCCCGTCGGGGAAGTGTCCGATGACCAAGAGAACCCCGGGCACCACAGTCCAGCCAGAAATTGAAACAACATACGCAATTGTGAGTGAAGGCTGCTGGTGAAACAGACATGGACACAAGAAAGGAGGCAATCACCGCAAAGCGGGACTCACCCACAGTGGGGGCCGCAGCACCACGAAACAAGGCCCCCACACACCCAGCTGGCACCAGAAACCATCTAGCGCCTCGCCTGCCAGCCACAGGAGCAGCGCGTCTCCCACCCGGCCAAGCTCGGGGAGACGCGCCCAGGCGACCCGGAAGAACAGCGGGATGACGGCGCACCAGCCGCAAAGGGCCGGCAAACCGGAAAGCAGCCAGGAAGAAGCCCCGCGACCCAGCAAGCCAGGCAGGCCGGGAGGCAGACACCAGGAAACAACACCCCTGCCCGCGAAGCCAGGCAGCCGGGCAGGGGAAGCAGATAATGACCAACACGCCACCCCAGCCCAGCAGGAGCGGGCGCCGTCCGGAAGAAGAATCCAGGTAAGGAAAAACATCACAGCATACACGAACAATCCATTCTGTCGGAGACAGAAAAAAGAACAGGCTGCATGCTGGGTTGGTACTGCTTATGTACTCCCAGTGGGAGGGAGCAGGTAGGGTATCCCAGCATGCTCCTTTTCTTTTTTCTGTCGTGGAGATGATTATCTCCCTATTTTAAGGAATGGGACGGGGTCTGGAGGGACCTGGGGGTAATGTATAGAGAGAAGGGCATATATGTTTGTATCCTGTGCATTGCAACGGAGTACCCTCTCTGCCAAACACTATATCGGGCCCAAGTCTTCAAAGTGCAAAGCTCATATGGGCCTTACGACTGATTCAATTCTGCTTTTATACTTTATATATTTACTTAAGTGCATGTTCACAATGGCTCTGTATGTTATCAAGGATCATTGTGTGAATTTGCAATGGATATCTGTGTTCTTGTGTTCTTTCTCAGCCATAACCTTCACAATTGACATCGAAATCTACACATTTTAGAACCAGCCACTCACTGCAGCCAAGCAGAGGGTCGCCCTAAACTAATCTCTGGTTTGCCATCAGTTTGTGATATTTTCTTGAGTTTGTGAACTTAACACAGCGTTGCCTGCAGGTTAAAGATTCCACCCAAAAAGGTTTTAATGAGAAATGTCACCAAGGCAGATTTTTCAACTACTAGCAGATTTGTGCTTGCATGTTAATACACAGTACCAAATATTCAGTACTTTTGTTCTCAACTTTACAAACTATACAGTGTTTTCAAAGTAAAAAAAAAATGTTACAGAATTTACGGAGTCATTGTCTTTCAATCTTGCACACCTCCAAAGTGCACCATTCAGTTTGTTTTGAAATGTAAAGTGAGGAGAGAAAGAAGTACGTGAAAACTTAACGTAGTTGTGTTGTTTAATATTTAGGGCACAATCAAATCCCCATCATTAATGTTAAGATGTGCACTGCCAACGTGAACAGTTAATTATCAAAAACCACAATATATTTTCAACTCCAAAGTGTGTTTCATTGATTCCACATCAACAAATCAGTTTTGGGGGAAAAATTAAGCATGTTGAGAAATAGTAACATTTGTTTGAATGCGCATTCAGATATAAATAGATTATGAGGCAGTGGGATCTGACCTTTACTTCTGAATTCAGAGCAGTGTCTATACTTACTGCAGCACTAATTTGTCCCACATGGGATATATTCTGCTCATAATTTGAATTTTTCCATAACACCACATTGGGAAACGACCTTCACAGTGCGGTGATTACACTGCAATGCCATTACAACGCGGTTGCTACAGTAGGCTGGACTTGGAATAGTAAATGATATATTTCTAATGTCAGTGCGCCATCTACTGCAAGTCAATGTAATGCTTGCGTAGTAATGGCATTGCGTGGTAACAACCTGGTCGTTGTAACGACCGCGTTGTAATGCCATGCGATGTTTTGACTTACGCAGTAACGAGTCATATTCCACCACATTGGATCCATTCTTCAAGGGGTATACAATGGCATCTAATGCCAAATGCAGGCTTATAGTGCCAAGTAGTCACATTTTATGCCATGGTCACATTCCTAGGTCATTACTTTTTCTGAATTCCGCCATGTTCTGCAAACACAGGCTCATAGGCCCAACAGCGGCCATCTTACACCGGGTGAAGCTCATGTTGTGAGGTACCACCATATTATGACAGCGCAGTTTCAGACGCCAGATACTAACATTTTACTCCAGGTGTGTTTTTATATTCTTTTGGTGGGTGTAGCTTGAATTGAGAGTCATGGTACAGCTCCATTAATATAGGACACAGTGCCTCAAAGTAACATGGCTATAACAATAAAATGACACAGCATCCTTGCCTAATCTACCATCTATTCTGTTAATTTATAGTACCATTTCTACTTGGATGTGTCTAAAGTCCTAAAATGTAGTACTTTATCCCAGAATGTACCTCAAATTAAATGTCCATTATTTATTTCCTTGAAAAAGGTATGCAAAAAACTTTATTTTTGCAAACAGATGGTAAAAGAAGGGATCTTTCAAGTAAAAGTACCACAAAAGTCCCCATTTTCACTCTGACAACTCATCTGGTATAGTATGCACAAAAGCTAAAGCTGCTACAAATTTACAAGTGCTACGGAACAGCAGAGAAACACAGCTAATCCCACCCGATACCTGGTATATCTAACTTGGTAGTTCCAGATTTTTGTCCTACTTTTTTTGTAAATCATTGTCACTCGGGAATGCAGATGGTAAAACACTAGAGACGGCATTGGTTATTGAAAAACTGAGAAGTTGTGATACAAGTTAAAATGTAGGATCTATTCTCTAGATCTTCTCAGTAGACTTTGTTACTTTTAGAATACTTAACTGCTGTGTTTCGGATATTACAATTTGACTGTGTAATGCTTTTAATAGAAAAATAAAAAAAGACTCCAATCTTCCTCACCAATTGTACAGTACCATGAGGGGAGAATTTGTGGACTGATGAGTTTATACTGTATTGAGAGTGGACCTGGACCACTGCATCACTCTTCGGGAACCGTACCGTGTCCTAGCCGGAGACTTGGCGTCCTCACAGTCCTGTATCCTAAATTTATCAAAGTGAGAATCCCCAGGCACTGCCGGTCTACATATTGTAAACCTTAGATGACTGAGCCAGGAGCTCAGCCAAGAACAAGTCTTTATCACCATTCTTTCAGAATCTGGGACACCGGCTTGTCAATGTATTTCCAAATTTCCTTCTCATGTGCGACTGACATCAACGTGGGATTCCCGGACGAGTTTAGTCACCCATGAGCCCGAGCAAAGGTGACTCTTAACGTGCAAGGTTTGAGGAGTCAGAGTTTACTACTGGTTGGAAATATGCTCTCCACATGCCAGCACTTCCTGTTGAGTTTTTTATGAGAGGCAGTCATTTTGATGGAGAAATAGGTCCAAAGTTCCAGTAAGAGTCCCAAGCTTAATCAAAAGTGTTACAAAATGTAAGGAGGCATACGTATTTTACCACCATACCCTCTTGTGAATTTTGTCACCTTTTCTGGATCAGTAAGATTGAATGTGGTGAAGTCTTCTTCTTGACGCCTCTTTTCTTTAAACAAAAAAGATGGAAAAACTGTGATCTGTGCCTCATTAAAGAGCAACCTGTTGCATTTATTTATTTTATTTTATTTTATTTTTTATTTTATGCGTTTTTGTATAGCGTATTTACCCGAAGGTGTCAGAGCGCTTCACAATAGGAACGTAAATGATACAACAGGAGAAAATTACAAGTGAACAAATTACAAAAGCAAACGTTAAGTTACATGAGGTAAAAGTGACAATTGTGAGCAAACAAAATACAAGAGGGAGCAAACGGTGCAATACAGGAGGAAAAGAGTGACATGTGTGCAAGTTACAAAGGCTTACAAAGTATAAGTAGAGGTATAATACTGCAATAAATGGCAGACATCAGAACACAAGAACAAACGTTACGTAGGCAATGGTGGCACTTGTGCAAGTATCTAAAGCAAACAAAATGTAGGAGGTAGCAAACAGTGTTACAAGAGAAAAGTGACGAGTGAATGTTACAAAAGAGTACCAGACACAGGTAGAAGGATAATACTTCAATAAATGGTAGACCACCCAACAGCACTCAAACACACTGGGAAGGCACTTCCATAGTCATGGAGAATAGAATTTCCTATAATGGAAGGCCCTCTTTCAGATAATAGAGAGGGCGAGCATTATATTTGGAAGTGTCTTTGAAGGAGGAGAACTTTGAGGTCAGTTTTGAAGGCCTGGGAGGAGGTGGTGGTCCGGAGCTGAGGCGGAAGTGAGTTCCAGATTCTCACTGCGTTGCCTGAAAAGGATTGGGCCATCGATCTTTCCTTCTTGAAAGTGGGAGGTTCAAGCAGTAGATTTTCCGCATTACGAGATGGTCTAGAGCCTCCAGAGAGTTTCAGTTTATTCGCCAGGTAGCGAGGAGAGGAGGTGTGCAAGGCTTTGTGGGTGATACAGGCAGTCTTGTAGATAGATCTTGCCTCGATGGGAAGCCAGCGGAGCGTGGATAACATGGGTGTGATGTGGTCGCTTCTTTTAGCCCCATAAATGAAACGAGCTGCTGAATGGAGAACAGATTTAAGGGGGGACAGGTGGGATTTGGGGAGGCATTGAGGGAAATCAACCATGCCCCTTTGCACAGAGCCCCAAGGCTTGCAAGATCAGCTGCTCTAAGTGCCCCTGGGCGGTCCTTGGTGTGCCCCCACAGCCTGGGGGTACAGGATAACCATAACATTGGCAATTTATAGGGCCATTTCTTGCTATGACATATGGATATGGTGTAAAGGATAGGATAGACTTAACATTGGCGACGCAGGTGATCTCTTTTATTAACCTCGGTTATGACATATGCTTGCAGAGTGCAATTGTACACCTCATGGTCTCCAGGCGCTATTCTGGGTGCTAAGCATTGCTGTGAAGTGTGATTTGATAACTCACTATTCAGCTGTGAAAACGTGTTTTTTTTAGTTTATCCAGACTGACAACAGCTTGTTGGTGCACCATAGATGCTGCAGTAGTTGGTTCAATCGTCTGTGTCTCAAAGGGATCACCAGAAACCTAGTCTCACCAAGCAGAGACTTAGGATCTGCCCATGTGCATGGATTGTGTCAAGCAGCAGTGGGACAGTGTGAGGCCAGGGCTGCAGTCCATGCTGCCCTCCAGGCTCCAGAATTGTGCAAACTAGGCACTATTTTCATCAGCTCGGTTGGGAGGCCTCTGTGAAATATACTGCATCTATCAATCAAGACAACGCCAAAGCGACTTCTGCTTGAAGACTCTGACATTGTTCTTGATCTGATATAAGTGTCCACATGGCTTTTTGATGGCAAGAAACCAGTCGATATACACTAATATGAAGAGACATCTACGGGGCTTACCAAAGTCCATCCTGTCAATCCAGCAGGGCTAGAGAAGTCCTCAAAATTATACATTTCCAAGTGCATTAGGATAATTTAGTAATTAATTATTTCTGAAGGACTTTTTGTTGAGGAGTGTAGTTTTCTGATCAGCCAGAAATTCCCTGCATACAGTACATCCGCGGTAGAAATGGGTGAAGTTGTGAAACCTTACAGTCTCCAAATTAGTGAATATTTTGTAAACATTGCAAGTTTCACAAGATTCACAAATTTGCTAAGTTTTTCTATTAAAAGAAGATATAAAAAGATGTGAAACCCCAGCAGAACCAGCTTTTGGCAAGAACTAATTTCATTTCCACAGCAATTCAGCCATTTGGTCCCCATCAGTAGCCCCCTGAGCAGATTTATGGACCTCCAAGAGAAGTGTCCTGCTAAGTACACCTTCTGCCTCGGGCGCTTACTGAGTGGCTGCAGCAGATGGCCCTTCTCCTGTGCCACGAAAGCCTTTGTATTCCAAAGCTTGTGCTTTCGTGCAATATGTGGAATGTAGGAGATAAAAGAAAAAAATCTTGAAGTCTGCTCTTAAGCCATAACCAGGCAAACATTTGTGTTGCTGTGCTTTTACAAAAAAGCTGGGATAGTGGGGTGTAACACAGAGTGGGAATGGGTAGGAAGAAATCAGCACACACGAGAGAGAGCTGGAAAACACATGCACTCTCCTGAACTGGTGAATGAATAAGAAAAAAATAGTTCCCTAAATATGAGCTATGGAAGCATACAAATCAGTCAGTCAAAAGGATTGTAAGAGGCTAAGCCCCAGGGGAGGGACAAACACAAGACGAGGAAGTCAAGGCATTGAATACGAGACAAGCAAACAGCAGTGACAATAAAGCCAACCAATAGAATCAATAGGCAGGCTATAAGGCCACTGTAAGTTCACAATAGGTCTTTTGCAACCAAGCAGCATGTGATGTCTGGTAGGCGAGACAAAAAAGATAGTAAGTAGAAAAAAAGCAAGGGGAAATAATGAAAAACTAAAGGGGAAGTAAAATGAAGAAAAAGAAGAGGAAGTGAAATAATCAAAAGTAAAGAAAGAATACAATAAAAGGAAGTAAAATATCCATTACAAAAACTGTGGTATAACAAATTTTCACCTTTATTACACTGCAAAATCAGGTGTGACTCATGAATTTGCTAGTTTGTTACTTAAGGTTAAGTAGAATATTACTTAATTACTTTTGGAAATTAAGCTTTTTGCTGGCCTGCACTAACAACTTTAGAATGTTGAGACAGTGACCCTCCAGCCAGAAGGGACCTTGGAATGTCAATAAAGTGCCAGGAATGCCTAAAAAACTACAGAAGCAAGATGTTCCCACAATACCTGGTGTTCCAAGGCCACCCACACAGGCGGCGGGCACCCGGCGCATACCTTGTTAGCTGAACAGTTTATAGTCATTAAACAGTTCATGTTAAATGAAAAATAAACCTGATTTTTAAAGAAAAATAAATTTGTCAGCCTGACAAAATGCACCATCCCCAAATGGTAAGTAGGTTTGAATAGGGCATAATGGAAGGTTAGCAAGAGTGTGTGCAAAGATTTTTAGTAGCATAGGCTAAATGAAATTTTGCCACACACTTTCATTAGTGCCAAATTTCAATTTATTTAGGCAAAATGGTGCAATTGATGGCATCCGCGCAGGCTGACTAGTATTCCCTTCCCCTAGATCTTGCCTTAGGGTTGATTATTCCTGGCTTCTTGGCATGGGACCATGCACAACCTACAAGGATGTACATAGGGCTGGCATCATGTCCCTGTGCGGCTTCCGTCCAGGTCCGGGGAGCCATATTGGACCGCTCATTGGCCAGCGCTCAGCTGTTTTTAGTTTCACTCCTAGGTCATGTCCTGAAACTTGATGCAATTTGATTGTAACACTCAATCGAGCATTTCACGAGTCCTGAGAGATTTAGCTTACGACAAATCCGCCAATAGAACAAATTGACAGGCATTTATAGAGGAAAGAGCCTGAGAACAAACTGGGATACGAGCAAGTGCCTGGTGCTCACAGTCATCGTCCCGCTTGACCAAAGACAGAGTGCGATTATAAGGAAACTTGGGTCAATGGAAGGAAAGTTGGAACTCCCGCTGTCCTCCAAGGGTTCGCGGGGACGACCAGACCAGGCCAAGCTCTACAGCTGAGTCAGCAACAACACAGAAAACCAAAAACACATGTGAAAGCCAGGCATGAATAAAGGAGGCAGCTAGCTGTAGATATACCCTAATGTTTCCCACAAGCTTGTCTACATGTGTCAGAGGCTTTTAGTGGCCATTTTGGAGTCATGTACAAGGGGCTTTAACCAGACAGATATGTTATCTTTTTGGACCATCTTTGTGGGATGCTTGATTAAACGAGTCACTAGGGATAGCTCTCGTGATCACCCAGTAGGAGGTAGGATTGGACCCCGCTCTTCGGGGACCAGTGGAAGGGTCTATATTGTACCACTACATGGACAAAGTCACAACCTTTTCAGTATGGAGACTTCCATGCAGATCTAGCTTCCTCAGGGAAGTACAGGGGTTCTTGGAGCTACAGTATGGTGTGTGACCTCCTCTTTTTGGGGGTGATTCTGGTTAACCGCTTAACCACGGCGGCAATTCCGCCACGGTGCGGCGGTTTAGTGGAGTGGACGGGGTGGGCCGTGTCTGCTAACGGACGTGCGCGGCACTACAAAGGTAGAGCGCTTCGGCCATTGGCCGACAGAAGCACGCAAGGGGTTAAATAGCTAAGGACCCAGAGATGTGTGAATGGACTAAGTTTTGGCAAAGAAAAATAAAATAGGCGTGTACTTCACTCCGCCTTTGGGCACAGTCATACGATCATTACAGGTGTTAGGAAAGTGACGGCTCTGCCAGAGAAGTGCCTTCGCGGTATAATGAACAGCCTTACCTCAGAGCCCTTTCCTCAAATACCCACCTATCTGCTATAATAATAATAATTATAATATGTGCTAATCTAATGTATCGCATATGTAATAGCTGGGAATCTGCAATTCCCTGTAAAAAAGCATGTCTCTAATTTCCTTATTACAGTCGATTTGTGCCGTGCATGTCTGGTCACCTGTAATAATGAAACAGTGTAGCTTCTCACCTGTAATAAATTATTACAGCTGAGTTTGGTGTCGTAATACCTGCTGCCAGAGCCGGCCTTTAATTATTCTGATCTGCTGTTCTAAAATGACCAGTGCATATCATAAGGGCAGCACTTAAGACAACAAGTTATTTTTTTGCACACAGTAGGTCATTACAGGAAGGACCGAATCTCAGCATGTTTCTACACATTCTGAGGTATCACATATTTAATAAAGCCTTTTCGCCTGCTAGTGTCAAGTAGTGTTTGTTTGCAGTCCAACTCTAGGTTATGAATCCTAAATTGCACTTGGGCCTGTGCTATTTTGTCCTACATAAAATTAACACAGAATGTATTTTTCATAACATCTGATAGGAAGGAGACATTGGCCAGGGAAGGCAGGCTGGGTCTTTATACCGGATAAATGCAACGAGAACAGGGTGTGGAACACAGGAAGTTTTTCCAAAAGGCGCAAAGTCTTCGGAGAAGAAATAAATGTGTCTTGGTGAAGAATAAAAAGGCAGGGTAAGAACGGCTGTGAAGAGAAACAGAGATAGAATTTATGAAAAGAGAAACTTGTAAAGCAATAAAAACCTATCCAGCGCAGGGGAAGTGGGGGAAGGGGCTTGCTGGTGTGGTGGAGTCTTTCTGGAACAGAGAATTTTTAAGGGATGCAGTTTAAACTTTGAAAAAATTGAAGAAGGTGACATCTAAAATAAAGTCCTCAGCCAGAGAGGTGCCGCAGAAAAGAAGTCTTTTGATGCTGAGCCATTAAAGAAAGTTGTTTATATTAGAGAGGAGAGGAAAACGATCGAGAAAGCGGAAAACGGCCATTTGAAAGCTAAAAAAAAGTCACCCAAAGTTCAAATTTGTATGAAACTGCAGAAAATGGCAATACTTTGATCGTAAGAGGCTTCATCTAATGCGGTTTTGGCGTCTACTTTGCGGCATAAATTTTGGCTCGACTGAGGTTGCCAGACATTCAGAAGAATTATGTCTGCAAAGTTTGCAAAAAATTGCCTTTTGCAGATGGAAGGAGCCTCCGCCTGCTGGAGAACCGAATGAACCCCAGAAATAAGATTATAAGAATATCTGGGGCAAAATAACGACCCCTGCTGACTGGCATTGGATACTCCACCCTGGCAATGGTGATAGAGACAACGATAGCTGAACTCTGGCCCATAAATGCACGTTTCTTGGGCTTGCAAGGGAGTCAAAGTAGCAAAAGGGGTACTCTTGCAACTTCATTTTTTTTAACGGTTAGTTTCAGAATATGGTGGCTGACAGTTGAACTGGCAATCGGCATGCTGTCTGATTTCTTAGTAATGACCCTGGCCTGATGGGAAACCAACCACCTCGCTTTTTCTCAGCTAGTTACCTACCTGTCCGTGAGCCTCCTCTTATATCTAGGATTTTTCTTCTTTCATTTCAGTAGAAATCACCATGCAGCACCATTAACACAGAAGCTTCTCCCTTTTTTCTTCAATTAATTTTTGAAATTGTGCGGGGAGCATAGATTCCTTCCACTTTAAATTCTGTTTGAATTATACTCTTTCTTAAAAAGGATAAACCGACCTGACAACTGAACTCATACGTCCAATGTCAAGGTTTTTATTTAACTTGATTTAAACAAATACAAAACAGATTGATTTAAAACAGTTATGGTAAAGCTTTAAAATAATTTTAAAAAACTTTTAAATTTTATACAAATTATAACAGAAAAATTCATCAGGTGGCAATTTGCATAGCGTATTTAGATTAATTTCACTCCTATGCTCAAACTATAAAATGTTAGTTTTCTCTTAATACTTAAGAATTCAATATTGCAGTTATTGACCCCTGGGATCATGAGTTTGTTCCAGGCCAGGATACATGCAGGACGTATCAGCTTTGCTGCGGCATTTATCGGCTGGGCGACGGAAGGACAACGCCCATTGTCTTTTATATCTCTCGATGCCAAAAAGCCATTTGACCAGCGGCTGCTCCTCCGCTGTGGAGGACGAGCATCACCCCGCCTTCCAGCGGCGTAAAAGAAAGAAAGAAAAATAAAATGACAATAAACCCGGGATTATTATAGTTTTACTTTGTTTCCCGGAGTATTGGGTGCGGGACCAGGGGAATGACAGGCACTGACGGGGAGTGGCATTCACTGTTATCAGTGCGCATGGCGGTTTGGCCTGCTGTTTCAGGCCGGCCAATCTGTCTTGCGCACTGAAGCTGTCTCCAACCCGAGCTGTGTTGCCAGATTAGACACAGCAAGCACAGGCTCCCAGTCTCCCTGGGAGCGCAAATCATCGTGGCTCAGGCCAATCCTGAAGCTCATCTCATGTGAGAGCAGTTTCAGGATTGGCCGCAGGGGAGTCTGGGTGCCTGTGCTGCCTGCAGTGGAGCCACGAGAGGAGCAGAAGACCAGCGATGCGGCGGGCGGCAGCCGCAGAGAAGTTTCCCCCCTCCCCCTTTTTTGTAGCTTTATCACCCTCCGCCTCACCCGCCACTCCCCTCTGATATTGGCCGCTACTGCATTTGACCTGACGACCTGGCATTTTTTGCTCAGCTATGAACCGCTTTGGGTTACCAGCAGTATTTATCAGGTGGCTTCAAGCTTCGAATCAATCTCCAAAGGCAGAAGTAATCGTGGGTGGCCGCTCCTCGGCCCATTTAACATCTCCACGCACCCAACAAGAATGTCCACTGTCTCTGTCCCTTTGCACCCTGTGTTTGGAACTTTTCTTGCAATTGCTTAAAAAACTATATATTCTCCTGCTGTTCTTTCCTGAAGCTGAAGTGAAAACACTGGCATATGCAGACGGCTTGCTGATTACTACTCTGACACCAGCTTTGCCTTGCCAGCAATTCAAGCTGTTGCTTCTTGTGGTGACGTTTCAGGTTATTAATTAAAGATGAATCTCAGATTTTAAATTTAGGTCAACTACTGCCCTACCAGGGTCAGTGAGTTCCCAAATGAGCTTTCTAGGGATATGGTACACCACCAAATGAGATCTGAGACCTACCTCCTACTCACTTATTTTAAAACAAAGAGAGAGGGCTTTTTAATAAGTAGGAGAACCTACCCTTACCCTACTAGCACACCCTGATCTCATCAAAATGTTTGATTGTAGAAATATTGATTAATTACTGTAAGAAAGTGTTTCTTTTTGCATGGTTAGCCCCACTTTTTTGTATGACGTGACCTCGACGTGTACGTGTGCTGGGGACCTGCCACCGGGACCCCAACACCTGATTTCCTTCCCCAAAAATGTACCATGATTGACACAGCTTCTGGCCCTCCTGTAAGTCCCTATTAAATGGTACCCTAGGGTCTGAGGCCAGAAGAAGGTCCCTAGGGACCCCTCATCCAAATACAGTGGCTCTGCCATCGCTGGCTGCGTGTCCAGGTGCAGGACAAACCGAGCAGTTAACATGGCACACAGCCCGGTGTGCTCTGTCTCTCCGCACTGCTTGAGGTACAGGTAAGCCATCCCTCTGGAAGGACTTAATAGACTTAATGCAGGATGTCCTAAGTCTCGGATGTGGGACCCCGCATGAGCAGAGGTGCCCCTACAATCTCCAGTCCCTTCTATGGCACTGTAAGTGCACAGGGAAGCTATAAAGAGTCCTTGGGGTGGATACCCATCCACACACGTTCCCTACCCTCATGATGGTTTCACTGTAACTAGGAATGTTTGGTACCAAACCTCTCGTTTTAATAAATCCTAGTTGGGCCCAATGATGGATTTATTAATACATTCACACAGGAGATCCTTCCAGAGGATCCCCTGAAACCTACTGACTACTGGTGTGATTTGTGTCTAGTTGTAGTCAGCCTGCCATCACCAGACCTGATTCTGGACCCCTGGGTTGAGAGCCAGAGAGCTCCGGATCAAGGGAGAATGCCTGCTCTGGGCGGAGGTGGTCACGCCTCCCCTCCTGCAGTATCTGCCCCCGCAGAAACAAAAGCTGCAAAGGCCCCGCCACCTTCGAACCCACCTTCGAACACCTTCGGTCACCATCTGCTGTTAGAAGCAGATGGTGACCCGCCCCCCTCCCCCAGTGCTGCTGCCCTTTCTGATGGGAAAATTAGGTTAATTAGGAGATGTGCCTGCCTCCTCCTGTACCATACCTCAGGTGGGAGAAGCGAGGTAGACCTCATATTTGACTATCCACCATCTTGAAGATGGGGATAGTAGTAGCCTATTAGGAGTTAGGGTATGCCCGTCCTCAACGTGGGGTGAGCATAAACAGGATGTAGGCACCCTACAGGTAATCAGCCCATAGGCTACTACCTGGCCTCCTCCAAAACGCCACTAAATTTAGTATTTATGTGGCTCCGAGAATCTGACTTCAGATTCCACGGACCAAAAGAAGACGATGGAAGAAGACCACTGGCAGGCTAGGAAATAAACACTACTGCAGCAACAAACTGGCGAAAACCCTGCCAGCTGCAACCAAGGCTCGGCAACTTGACTGGTTGCCCTTCCCGAGAACTGCAAGGCCTCCAAGAAACTCTGGAGTCCTTCCAGCCTTCATCAATTGCCAAAGAACCTCACTTTGGGCTAAAGGCTCTAGTCCCTGGCGACTGCCAGTAAAGAACCACGGTGGTTGAGGCCCGGCACTTGTTTAGTCCGACTCACCACTGTAAAGAAACTTGCAGCCCACCACCATAGCGACTGATGCTGAAAACGGTCCTGCTCCTGAGAGCCTGTACCCTCCTGTTGATGGCTTTAATGGCAGAAGCAGCAACCTTGGCAAGACCACCTCTGCGGCGGTCTGATCTGCACCCCACCTGTGGCCTGGCCGTTGCCGGTGATCTCCAACCACCTCACCCAAGGCTTCTAATGCTCCTGCTCCAAATGTACCTAGAATCCTGTTGTACTTGAAGTCTGCAAACAAAACAGGTGATGGACCGAATGTGGATCAATGTCACACATTCACCCCAGTCCAAAGATCTGGGCCCAAATCCATCGTTTTTTTGCACTCCACACCACCCTGGGTTAGACAATGGCGATATGCAAATCAGCTCTGACCCTGTGCCCCATGGCAACATTCCAGTCCGAACTACAAAAGCCATGTCCTTCCCAGAACGGAATCCAGCATCCGAGGACCAGACCGGTTTCGAGGTAACACCTCTCATCAGCCCGGCTAGCTTGACTCCAGTGGTGTGGAGTGCCTGGGACCCACGTCTGGGCATCCCCAGCGCACTCAGGGCGGCAATTGCAAACAAAACAGGTGATGGACCGAATGTGGATCAATGTCACACATTCACCCCAGTCCAAAGATCTGGGCCCAAATCCATCGTTTTTTTGCACTCCACACCACCCTGGGTTAGACAATGGCGATATGCAAATCAGCTCTGACCCTGTGCCCCATGGGAACAGTCCAGTCCGAACTACAAAAGCCATGTCCTTCCCAGAACGGAATCAAGCATCTGAGGACCGGACCGGTTTCGAGGTAACACCTCTCATCAGCCCGGCTAGCTTGACTCCAGTGGTGTGGAGTGCCTGGGACCCACGTCTGGGCATCCCCAGCGCACTTAGGGCGGCAATTGCAAACAAAACAGGTGATAGACCGAATGTGGATCAATGTCACACATTCACCCCAGTCCAAAGATCTGGGCCCAAATCCATCGTTTTTTTGCACTACACACCACCCTGGGTTAGACAATGGCAATATGCAAATCAGCTCTGACCCTGTGCCCCATGGGAACAGTCCAGTCCGAACTACAAAAGCCATGTCCTTCCCAGAACGGAATCAAGCATCCGAGGACCGGACCGGTTTCGAGGTAACACCTCTCATCAGCCCGGCTAGCTTGACTCCAGTGGTGTGGAGTGCCTGGGACCCACGCCTGGGCATCCCCAGCGCACTTAGGGCAGCAATTGCAAACAAAACAGGTGATGGACCGAATGTGGATCAATGTCACACATTCACCCCAGTCCAAAGATCTGGGCCCAAATCCATCGTTTTTTTTGCACTCCACACCACCCTGGGTTAGACAATGGCGATATGCAAATCAGCTCTGACCCTGTGCCCCATGGGAACAGTCCAGTCCGAACTACAAAAGCCATGTCCTTCCCAGAACGGAATCAAGCATCCGAGGACCGGACCGGTTTCGAGGTAACACCTCTCATCAGCCCGGCTAGCTTGACTCCAGTGGTGTGGAGTGCCTGGGACCCACGTCTGGGCATCCCCAGCGCACTTAGGGAGGCAATTGCAAACAAAACAGGTGATGGACTGAATGTGGATCAATGTCACACATTCACCCCAGTCCAAAGATCTGGGCCCAAATCCATCGTTTTTTTGCACTCCACACCACCCTGGGTTAGACAATGGCAATATGCAAATCAGCTCTGACCCTGTGCCCCATGGGAACAGTCCAGTCCGAACTACAAAAGCCATGTCCTTCCCAGAACGGAATCAAGCATCCGAGGACAGGACTGGTTTCGAGGTAACACCTCTCATCAGCCCGGCTAGCTTGACTCCAGTGGTGTGGAGTGCCTGGGACCCACGTCTGGGCATCCCCAGCGCACTTAGGGCGGCAATTGCAAACAAAACAGGTGTTGGACCGAATGTGGATCAATGTCACACATTCACCCCAGTCCAAAGATCTGGGCCCAAATCCATCGTTTTTTTGCACTCCACACCACCCTGGGTTAGACAATGGTGATATGCAAATCAGCTCTGACCCTGTGCCCCATGGGAACAGTCCAGTCCGAACTACAAAAGCCATGTCCTTCCCAGAACGGAATCAAGCATCCGAGGACCGGACCGGTTTCGAGGTAACACCTCTCATCAGCCCGGCTAGCTTGACTCCAGTGGTGTGGAGTGCCTGGGACCCACGTCTGGGCATCCCCAGCGCACTTATGGCGGCAATTGCAAACAAAACAGGTGATGGACCGAATGTGGATCAATGTCACACATTCACGGTCCGGTCCTCGGATGCTTGAGGGTGGTGTGGAGTGCAAAAAAACGATGGATTTGGGCCCAGATCTTTGGACTGGGGATAATGTGTGACATTGATCCACATTCGGTCCATCACCTGTTTTGTTTGTACTTGAAGTCTGGGCCGCCAAATATATTCATCCTGCTGAGGAAGAAGACCTCCGACAACTCCAACAACTCCAGGTAGCGTGGTCCTCCAAAAACTCTGCGGCGGACTCCTCCTTCCTGTGACTGCAAGGGAAACTGCATAGTTGGTACTCCACCAACCAAGTCTGTACCTTAAACGCTGCAACCACTATTGCCATGCTGGCGGTGCTCCCATAGGCATACAGTGACCTGCTGCTGGCAACCGCGATGGTGACTGCGTTGGTGACTAGCTTGGTGATCCACTGAACGCAATAAAGGGAAGAACCCATTGCTCCGTTGATTTCCGCACTGACCACAATGGTAAATA
Source organism: Lissotriton vulgaris (assembly GCF_964263255.1). NCBI lineage: Eukaryota > Metazoa > Chordata > Amphibia > Caudata > Salamandridae > Lissotriton > Lissotriton vulgaris. The sequence goes on from NW_028241517.1 coordinate 125,726, forward strand.
TTTGACAGTATCGACTGCTGAGTGCATGGATACTGAAAGTACTCCATCTTTTTGAACTGCAATTCTTTTATCCCAAAGTTCACAGCCTACAAAGTATTTATTTGTGTTTTAAAGTGTACCAACTTTATCTCCGATTTGAAGTCTTGCTTGTCAAAAATCTATAAGTATTTGTGTTCTTTTTTTACAAATTTGGTCTAAGGTTTATTCCTGAGTGTGTGTCTCGCTTCTGACCTCTGTGTGTGACAACAAATGCTTAACACGGCCCCGGGATAAGCCTAACTGCTCGCCCACACTACCACGTTAGTACTGTCTGTTTTACCACTACACCACTTCATGGGGATTCTTGGATTCTCAACATAATGTACTTACATTTAGTACACTGTACAGAGGGCCAGCCTCCTACCATTACCTAATATACTATACTGATTTGATGAGCTTTTCTGGCTTATCTTACTATATCCTTTTTTTTAAACTTTGAGACCTCATTTCATATTTCGTATGGGACATAACACACAAAGGCACACCAGCAGTTTCCTTCAACTTCTAATGCAAAATGGGCACATGCATATTTCAGTGTTTTCTTTTGGTCTGCCTTTGGTAAAACATTTAGCCAAATTAGTGCAAGATGTATCAACAATCTCCTTGTTTATGGAAGCATATTTTGAAATCTCACCCAGCTATTTCTGCTTTAATTCTCAAATTCTATGTGACATGTCCTCTTCCAGATTGTTTGTGCATTAGTCACCGATATATTTGCCGCAATCAAAAATTTCTAATCTGAATGTCTATCTGCTGTTCTGGAAAACTCCTACATTAGTGGAGAGATGTTTTGTTTCTAACCATTCTCCATAGGTTAACTCTAGTCTGAAATTATGGCCAATTATATTTTCAAAGTTCACTAAAATCATTCTCCAACAACGCTTTAGAATTTGGTATTTCATTTTGAGAATTTTTAAGAACTTCCAAATCAGAGAAAGTGTTAATTCTCTTGGGTCTGGCTTAGATTCAGAATCCCTGCCAGACATCTGCTCTCTGTTATTGGACTCTGCCAATATTAATAAAATATGTACTTTTTGTCAAGTGTTTATCAATGAAAACCGCGTACACATGTTTGCAAGCTGTCCCTTGATTAGATCATTTTGGGACTCTGTCTTAGTCAAGACCCCTGCTGCAGATGGTCACCAGTCATTTTGTAAACCAATCTACTTATGATGTTGTTGGCAACTAAGCTCAAAACAAATTTAGTTTTTCATGGTATTCTGATCGACCGCGTGTTGCTCGTACATCATTGGGAGGATCCCAAACACCTGACATTAATTATTGGGTACTAACAGTTCTTGATGTACTTTCATTTGAAGAAAGAAAGTCAATAATACAGCAAGCTCAGGTCAAGATGTACTGAAGCCATTTAGCTGGCTGCAAACCCTGCGACTTGCTAAATGACTGGGTTTGTGACAGCTAAATGGTCCATTGACATGTACTAAACCGGTTTAGCAATTCGGTGATATTTTACCGAATCACTAAATGGGTTTAGAAATACATTGCTATTTGAAAAGAGCGCGTTTAGGGTCTCCCTTCCAGAAAGGGATTCATAATGCAGTTCAGTTTGAAAAACTTTATTCGATTCTTACGAATCATAAAAGTACATGGTTACAATGATAAAACAATAAATACAAATTATTCCATATTACATTTTGCAAAAGCTAAGTATGACCAAACAGCGTATAAAATTTCAGAGCAGGGTTTTCTGTAAACTACCAATTTCTTTATATCAGTCCAAGGGTATCAGAATAAATTACTTAAGGCCCTATTTCCCGATTTCCCTATCACAATTCATATCTTTTCCTGATTCATAATGCAATGTACTAATGTTTTGCTGCTGATATCTGGTCGCAAAACATTGAAAAGTTACTGACTCTAGGGTTGAGGTGGTAATCCTTTCACAAAGGGAAGAGGTCCCATGTGGAACCTCTTCCCATTTGTCCTTGTACAAAAAAAGTTTATTTTGTAGCAGGCAGTACCTTATTGAAAAGCGATCCGAGCCATGGTGTTCTGCTGACCGCAGCAGGCCATCATTGCTGTAAAGGTATCCAGTCGTACTGAATGGCAATTTGCGACCCATCTCATGAATAGTGATGAGGTCAGATTGTGACCAAGTACGATTAGAAATTTAGCAAATTGGCCCATTAGTACACAGATCGGTTTGCAAATTTCCCACTGGTCGCAAAAATACCGATTGCAAATTTTGACCAGTGTTTTGCCACCAGTGCTTAGTACATATGGCCCCAAGATATTCAAACAAAAATGGGGCACATCTAAAAGAGCTCGTTATCTGTAAATGGGGATAACTGTACATAATAACTGTAGCTGAAGGTGGTTTTGGTTTTGTTTAGATTAGAATCAATTTTATGATTATGTATGGATGATTTCTGCTTTTGTTTTGTATCTTAATTCAAATATGTTTTTATTGAGTTTTTTTTATATATTTTTCTCTGTGGTGTACTTTTATGGCTTTGGTTAGCCGAATAAAGTGGTTTGACTTGACTTTGTATCTTCATTCGACTGAGCTAATATACATTTTTAAAAACTAGACTAGCTAATACAAATGCAAAGATGACGAACTTGAAAACGAAAACACTAGGGGGTAAAAATTAGGCTTTTTTTAGGTTGAGCCTATCACACAGCTCAAGCTGTCTGGTTGAGAGAGCCACATTGTGGCTTACCAAGAACATCCAGGGGTTTGCAAACCTCTCTTTCCTTACCATTGGTTCGCTTTACTGCCCCCCTCATTTGCCTGCTTCTTATTTGTGACCCTACTTGTCAATACTGTATTTGCCCCTCCCATGGAACATGGCCTCTTTACAATCTCTTTGATTGACCTACTTCTATGCTTCCACTGCTTTCTTTTAGGAAGCTATTTTGTTTACTTTTTTGGGAGCAAGCACTCCATGCAAGTGTATGTGTTTTTAACGCCAGTTTTGCATTTTCTCTGGGGTCATACAATATTAAAGTTCTCCAGAACGTATCTAAATATTTTCAAATGTACGGACTCAACAAGTATCTGTTATATTGCCCCCATTACCGTGGCCTTTGTTACTGTTGGAAATCACGTTACTATGCTTATAAACATTTTCTGTCCTCTGGAGAGCCTACCTTGATTTTTTCTTGGGCATAGGCAGAATCTGATGTCATGGAAAAACAAATAACTTAGTGCTTTTAGTGTATTTACCCCACCCAGAAAAGTGTTTAATAACCTTATAATTGGATTCATTTTTCTTAAAATCCATAATGGAGTACAAATAATAACAAAAATATACTCAAGTCAATATAATTCCATAAACGGTTGTATCTGGCTTTTCCTGTTAAGCATCCAAGCCTACATGTACGTTTTTTTCAGTAAATTACTATATAGATTCCATAATTCTCATAAATACAGACCAATAGCCCTGTTTGTGTCCTTCAGGCCTGTCAAGCATATTGAAAAAAGAATGCCTTTTTCATCACAGTGGGATATACTAGAATATATCACCTAACGATGGGCCCTCATTTTACTTGCATACATATTTACACAATTAATGAACAGGGTTGTATTTCTAAAGGTTACTTTTTTTTAGGGGGGGAGTTTCCATGACACACGGCACGCAAGTTGCCATGTGTCTGCTTTAAAAGAATAAAAACATATTTCTTGACTTGTTCTCAAATTCCATCAATGTAAATAAAATGGAAACCATCATTCACCCTAAATTACCCAGATATGACCGGTGAGAACACCGATTTGCTTTTCCTGATTCAACTCCTGGCACCTTTTGGATCCCTAAACCCTCTAACCCCCTTCAGTGCCTTCCTACTGTTGCCTAGCAGCTGATGGCCCCCCTGTGATGAGGTGTGAACTGCTCCAAGGAGCAGACAATAGGTTGAACTGAATAGGCCGATATGACCTATCTTAACCTGATCAAATATGCAGATCAGGCTTTTCTTTAACATAAAAAATGACACATCCTGCTTGAATGTCACAGCCTGCTCGACAGGTCTGCCTGGCCTTTTCATGACACTTCGGATGCACTTCAAAAAGCCCATCCCTGCCCCACCTGTCACAAGCAAATGTTAGCTGACACCTGAGTAGGGCCAATCAGTTGTCTTCCAAGCCAGTCAGGCCCAAATCAAATGGGGTCTCCTTTGACATTACTGTGTCAAAGCCTCTTTGAACGGTCTGCCAGGTTTACATATAACATTTGAAGCACACTTCAAAGGAGGAAAACGGGATGCCAAAACATTATGTGTGTATCCACTATTGGGTTGCTGAAAACTCTGCTTTGTACTACCAGACTTCTGTCTCTGAGTTTGTTTTTGGTACAGGAGCTGCATAAAACTGGATTGGGATATTAGATGTGAGAGGACACTGGTATCACCATAGTAACCTCCCACACACACACACCCAGCCCTCAGGGCCAAAGTTTAATGTGGCCCCCAGACTTCGGCCCGTTTGAAAATGCCCAAAGTAGGTAGGGTTAGCCCCAGGAACATTTAGCCTATTGGTTAGGGCCACCCCATGGGCCATTCCCACCCACTAGCTCATGTCGGGCATAAATGAGGCACCTTCAGGCACCCACTTAAGGCTACTCCTGGAGATGAGGAAGTTCAGAACTGAACCAGCTGTCCGAGACCTGAGAAGAGCCCTTGATGACTGGATCTGTTCTCTTTTCTACCCAGAAGAAAGGGTCATAAGTCGTACCTCATGTTAAAGCTACAGGGCCACAACAAACTACAAGAGGCCATATCCTGCCACTGCCCAACTGACCAGTGGCAAATGAACCCGGACTGGACGCTGCTGTTGGCCTCTGCCTGCCACCATGTGAGCCTGTAAGTGCCTCCCCTAAGGTCCTAGAGGCTTTAGAAGTGAACTCCTATGGTGGATTGGTACTTAAAGTACTACAGTCATAAAGTAAAATCTTTGACCAGGACAAACCCGGTTAGTGTATCCTACCTGCACTCAAACCCGTTTGGCATCAAATTACCACCTAGGTCCTGTTCTACCGCGACCATTGACTATCATTGGCGTTTTGTGCTTCTTGGCACTATTTCTACCTAATACTTTAAAAATTCATATCTCTGGTACCCCTAATTGGATTTTTGCCATTCAGGTGTCATTCTGTTTATTAAAATGTACTTTATTTACCTAATTCTTTTTAGGACTTTTATTGCTTTGGATTTTGACTTTATTACTGTTTTAGTACTGCCTAAATACTTTACATATTGCCCCTAATTTAAGCCTTTCTGCTCTGTGCCACAGCTGCCCAAGTTGAGCACAGGTTAATTTAGTAACTTGGAGGGTTCACCCCAAGGTTGTGGTTATTACCCAAGGTGGGTACCTGCCCCCTCATCTAATACATCAATTTCTTACAATGTTGTTTTTATGTTTTTTACTTTATGCTATGCTAAAATAGATTTGTATAGCGCTGTATTGCAATTAGAATGACCTCGCAGCACTGTTAAGTTCAAACACCTTCACAACTAGGTTTTGAGGATTCTCTCACAAACCAAAGTCTGTGCCGCCTCTTGACCACAACTATAACTTACCTGTAGCGCTATCTATTTTTTTACGATAATGTCTCTATTTCATAAGGTATGCTTTATATTATTATTTATATTATATTTATTTTGTGCTGGTACCCATGATATCACTTCTGCTATTTTATTTAATACCGTGACTTACTTGTTATGTTTGTACTGTGTGGTTTCAATGTCATGTCCTTGTTGTCCTTTTTTGCTGATACTCTGAAACCTCTCTTCGGGCTAAGGGATTAGATTATGAGATATACCAAGCATTGAAAAAGCCAATAACTTGGGCTTGCATTTTGAGTCCCGACTAAAATATGTTTAAAAAAATCTTTGGGCGGTAAAAAAAAACACAAACAATTACTTTCTGTATACAATGCATCTAAGAGGTAAAGAATTTCATATATCATCTAGCGTACTGTTGAAATGTAAAATAATCCCTCGGGCACTACAATATAACCACTCCACAGGAGGAGTAATGATACACCAAACAGCCAATAACATGAGGTGAGAGATATAAATACTCATCACAATGGAGCGAATGCCTACTATGTGTATATTTTAAAGACTTGATAATAGGTCATCGAACAGTTGCTTACCTACCAACTTAGAAATTAGAAACCAATGCCACTGTGTGGGGAGGGGGGCGGGGCCTTGGAGGGGCGGGGCCTCGTGCCAAGAGCTACCTAAGAGGCACTCTGCCCCTTAAAAAAATAAAAACAAAGTTTCATTGAGGCTGTTGCCGATGTCCTGGAGTGTTTTCACACCTCTTAACCCCTTAAGTGCTGCGCACGACCGTTGACCGACGGGCCAGCATTCGTTCTTCGAACGTTCAGCACTGGGCGATGAACGTTCGACGCTCCTATGAGGCTAATGGACACCGGCTGCTTACTGCCTCTAAAAATTAGCTTGAAATTCACTGATTACAGGTTTTTTTTCATCTTGTTTTTCCTGCCACTGTGTGATTTCAGCTCCTCGTCGGGTGACCGTGTGAAAGAAGGCACAATTGTGTGACACACGGCAGCACCGGTTGAGTTGGCAGGTCTCCAGCAGCACCTAGGGTTCTGGAATAGCGTGCTACTCTCCATAATGCGTTGCAACGCCTCAACAGGGGTTGTAAATGCTATATAAATACAACTACACATACTTACAAGCCAGCCCAAAAACCCTCTAAAGATGCTAAATAGAAACAAGCATTTGCAATGCAATACGTCTCGCATTTAAGAGAGTTTTAGCTTTGGCAATGCAATAACTTAAACTCTTGCAATAGTCATACTCCAATACTGCAAGCCTCGCAGCAGCACGTGCGCTGCCCAGGCTCGACCTAATAAAGGGTGCATCACATGCTGCTAATAGACGCTAATGACCATCCATTGTGCCTTTAAGTGCACTTTAGGAAGCCAGGGAGACGGGATGGAGCTTGGTGATTGCGCCAGGGCGCACCATTGGCATTTTATGGGCACTGATTGTGTTACTAATTTGTCACTCTGTCTCTCCCTGTCTCAGAGCTGACCTCTAACATCAAACGAAGGGGACGAGCTGGGGAAAGGCTGCTGCCTCCAGCCAATAATCCAGTTACTGGAAGTGAAAGAAAAGCATAGGACAAGGTGCATGTGCGGCTTGTAGCACAAAGAGATATTAAACAAGCAGCACACCCTGTGGTCAGCTGCGTTTACAACTGAAAAGCCCTGTGACGTGGTATAACAGAGCCTGTGGTTGACTCTTAGTGCTAATCCCAAGCCTCTTTCACCAGCACCCCTAACATCAGCAAGGTTGTAATTGCATTTATGTAGCACAACCTACCACTGACGAGGGGCTGAAGCACTTTATGGCGAGTAGCACGCTACTCCGCAACCCACGGTTAGTGGTTAACCTACCAGCTTATAGTTAGTGAGTCCGGTTTTGTATCCTCAGAGTAAACCATTACATGATTACTAATTTACAGCCTTTCATACAATCCTTGAGCTAGGATCACCATGTGATTTGTGATTGTGACAACACAAGTCATAAGTTCTTGCACTTAGCAGCTGGCTGGTGGAATAGGTTGCTTCTGCTAAGGGAAAAGAGAGAGCGATACAGCTGCAAACTTTTCAAGTAACAAGGAACTGTTCTTAAGTTGTCATAAAATATGTGCCAGGGTCCTGGGCAGTAGGCCCCTGCAGCTTTAACCACTCATTGGCTTGCCAGCTCTGCCAACGACAATACCTCTACAACTACCAACCATAACACTCATACAAGTGTGATTGTTCAGACTATACCAGGCTCCCAAAGCTATAAGAATGGCTTGGGTGTCAAGAATTAATCGTTTTTAATGCATATTGTATTAATAAACAGCTGTTGGTCTGCTCATCGGTATTTACACAGGCAGCACCACCATGTGGCAGACTATCATAGTGCCGGTGTTCCCAATTAAGTGCCAGTGCTGATCACTGGAAAACACCAGCTCAAATTAAGCCCTAACAGGGAAGCGCTCTTTCAGTCGAACCAAACACAGATATTATATGTGCACATGGTTTCCGGGATTAACAGATTACATCATGGCAATTACTTAGGTAAAGTGTGTAACAATGCTATAGGCCCTCCTAACAACAACAAAAACGTAAAAGTACTGGCACAGATTACCATATGAACTTATTTTACTATTTACAAACATTCCTAGAAATCCGTCTGGACAGCTGTGCCTGGTGTCAGTTAGTAAAAGTGCATCTAGGCATGTCCTGTGAAAACTCCCCTGGGGCCCGATACCTCCATGCAGAATTCCACATAGAGTAGTATTCCGCACAGGCGGAATGGAGCCATCAGTGCAAATGCATACTTTTTTCTCAGCAATACAATACAACAGTGGATTTCTAGAGCGAGGCTAATCACCCGCGAGGGTATCCAGGCACTGAGAGCAAGCTGCTCAGTTCGGTCGAACAGCCAGGTCTGGAGCTCTTTCGTGAACTCCAGAAGAGAGGAAGAGGCCGGTAAGGTAAGTAAAGGTTGTTCCAGAATTTTTCCGCAAGGTAGGAAAAGGAGAATCCTCCGCTATTGCTCCAACGGATGCGGGAGTGTGAGCAGACAGAGTGCAGGAGACTGGAGGGTTGGTGGAAGTTCAGGCGGTGGTTGATGTGTGCTGCTCCTGATTGTGAAGAGCTTTGTAGGTGTGAATCAGCATCTTAAACTGGAGTCTCTTCTGAATGGGAAACCAGTGGAGCCTCTTGAGGTGGGGGTGATGTGGGTCTGTTTAGGGAGGACGAGGATGAATCTGGCCACTGAGTTCTGTGTTGTCTGCAGTCTCTTCAGGAGGTGCGTGGTGATTTAAATTAATTTAATTTGTCATTTGTAAAGCGCCCGAATCACCCGAACCGGGGTATCTCCGCGCTGTGACTGCCAGTGCCAACCAAAGGGAAGATGAATCAGAACAGCTTTGTTTTCAGCAGCTTTCTGAAAACCAGGAAATTTGTGCATTGACGCAAGTGGATAGGAAGTAGATTCCAATAAAGTAGGGCAAGGTGGGAGAAAGTTTTACCACCTATGCGAGCTAATTTGAAGCGCGGGATAAGAAGGAGAGCTTTGGAACCAGACCGAAGGGGCCTAGATGGTATATATCTGACCAACTTATCTGTCAGATAACTGGGGGCCCATGTTGTTCAGGGATTTGTAAACCATACAACAGATCTTGGGTTTAATTCTCTTTCGCAATGGGAGCCAGTGCAGTTTTTGGATTAAAGGGAGAGAGACCGTTCTGGGAGGGGCATTGGTCTCCAAGCGGGCCGCTGTGTTCTGGACTACTTGCAATTTGTTTAGGGAAGTTTCCTTGGCTGAATCAGCAAAGCATTGCAGGAGTCCAGACGGCTTAGGATCAAGGCCTGCATAAAGGTTTTCCATGTGGAGAGTGGCAGGAGGGGAAAGACCCTTTGAAGGAGGCAGAGTGTGTGGCAGCAGGCCCCGGCAGTAATGTTAGCGTGCTCCTCCAAAGTTATTTTATGGTCTATCCACACTCCTAGGTTCTTCACCACCAGTTTAGGGGATGGGGCAGATCCTAGTTCCTCTGGCCACCAACTGGGGGACCATCTCGCTGCAGCTTCTCCGAACTGCATTATTTCAGATTTTTCTGCGTTAAGCTGCAGGAAGTTCTCGCTCATCCAAAGAGCGATGACTTTCATACCCTCCGAAAAGGTGGTCTGAATATTGGGGTTGGATTTATCAAAGGAGAGAAGAAGTTGGGTGTCATTGGCAAAGGAGATCGGAATAAAGCCTAATTTCCTCAGTAGCCCATTCCTACGTAAAGAGCATTGCCATCGTCCAGCTGGCTGGTGACAAGGGCTTGGGTGACGTTTTGTCTTGTGTTGACAGGGAACCATTTGAAGATGGTACGGAACATGCAAAGTGTAAGAAAGCAGGCCGAAGAACTGTGTTGATCTGGTTTTTCATGGTCAGCTTGCTATTCAAGATGATACCAAGGTTGCGTGCGTAATCTGTCAGGCTGGGTGCTAGTCCAACTTCTGCGAACCACCAGGAGTTGTTCCATGGGGAGGTGTTGTTCCCAAAGAGAAGCACTTCTGTTTTGTTTGTATTGAGTTTTATGCAGTTGATTTTCATCCAGTCGGCGATGCCCGTCATGCACCTGTGTAAGTTGGCCCTTGTGGTGGAGGGGCCTTCTAATAGTGAAATGATCAGCTAGGTGTTGTCTGTGTAGAATATGTTGTTCGTTTATGGGATCTGACGATGTTGGCCACAGTGTCAGGTAGATGTTGAACAGTGTGGGGCTGAGAGACCAGCCTTGAGGGACGCTGCAGATAATGTCCTTTGGTTCTGAGGTGAAAGGTGGTAGGCAGATTCTCTGGGTTCCTACGGTGAGGAAGGAGGCGATCCACTTGAGGGCCTTGTCTTCCATTCAGATGTGATGCAGCCCCTTGATAAGGGTGTGGTGGGATACAATGTCAAATGCTGCTGAGAGGTCGAGGAGAATCAGGGCCGCCGTTTCTCCCCAGTTGAGGATGGTTCTGATGTTGTTAGTGGCACCTAATAGGGTGGTTTTGGTGCTGTGGGTGTTGCAGAAACCAGATTGGGGGGAGTCCAGAAGGTTATTGATCTATAGGTGTCACGTGAGTTAGTGTTTGATGGCCTTTTCGAGGACTTTGGTGGGGAAGGAAAGAAGTAAGATGGAGCAGAAGTTCTTGAGTTCGCTGGGGTCAGCGGAAGGTTTTTGGTGGAGCGGTTTGACTTCTGTGAGCTGCCATACTTCGGGGAAGGCCTTTGATAAAGATGAGTTGAAGATGGCAGTGAGCTTACTGCTGGTCATTTTGCTCCAGAGGTTGAAGATGTGATAGGGACAGGGGTCTGTGGGTGCTCCTGAGTGGACAGAGTTCATGATGGCTGTGGTGTTCTGTGTGGTGAGCTGGTCCCAGGTAGAACCGCATCTGGGTTAGCATCCATGGGAGCGAGGAAGCTGAGGGTGTCGACAGAGGTGGATTGGGGTTCGAAGTTTTTGTAGATGGTGGAGATCTTGTCATGGAAAAAGTCCACCCGGGAATCGCAGAGTTCCTGAAAGGGGATGATGGTGATTTCAGTGGCTGAGGGGTTTGAGATCTCTCTGAAAATGTTGAACATTTGCTTGATGTGGTTAGAGCTGTTTTCGATGTGGTCAGCTAGGGTGTTCCTTTTCGTCTTTTTCAGTAGTTGGTCGTATCGGTTGAGGGATGACTTGCAGGGGGCTCGGTCTGTGGGCTCCTTGCTGGTTTGCCATTTACGTTCTAGTTGCTTGTAGTTGTGTTTCGTGATTTTCAGCTCTGAGGTGTACCAACTGGCTTGCTTGGTGGGTATCTTGGGTTTGGTGTGCTTGCCAGTAGCAACTCTGTTGATGCAGTCGTTGATCCAAGCAGAGAAGTTCCTGACAGGCTGTTCTGTTTTGGGTGCAGTGTTAGGGGAAGAGGTGCTGAGGACATCGGTCCATTGGCTCTCTGATTCTGTGTTCCAGCTAAAGTGTGAGGTGCCGGGCGGCTTGGAGGAGGTGCTGGGGGATCCTATGACGGTGAAGTGGATGATGGTGTGGTCTGTCCAGATGAGTTTCAAGACGTGGCTGTATTTGACTCTGTCACTGGACGTAAAGATGGAGTCAAGCGTGTGTCCTGCATAGTGTGAGGGTTCGGTGACTACTTAGGTGAGGCTGATGTTGTTCATGCTTTTGAGGATGTTGGCAGTGTTGGCGTCGTCAAGGTGAAAATTGAGGTCTCTGAGGAGGATGTAGTGTTTGGAGTCGATGGCGAGTGGGGCAATATATTCAGGGATGGCGTAACAGAAATTGGGGCGTGGTCTTTGGGGTCTGTAGGCAAGGGTGCCCCTAATGGTGGTGTTCCATGATCGGGATGGTGTCGTTTGCGGCGGTGGTGTCAGTTATGGTGGTTGGTTTCATTGTGGATGATGGCAATTTGACCTCTGTGTTTATTGATCTGGTCCCAGTGTGCAATCTTGTAGCCATCTGGTGTTGCTGAGGCGATGTCTGGATCGGCTGCAGGGTTGATCCAGGTTTCGATGAGAAAGACGACGTCGGGGTGAGGGAGGTGATGGTGTCGCAGATCTCAGTGGCGTGCTTGCAGGGTGATTGTTCATTGAGCAGGAGGCTGTGAAGTTGTTCTGAAGCAGTCATGGTTGGCATTGCCGGTGTGGTGGTGGCTGTCGTGAGTGTTTCGGTGAAGAAGGAGAAGAGACAGGGTCCTTCCGTTGATTGCAGAGAAGTGCGACAGCAGTTGTTGTTACGGAGTCTAAGATCCAGAGCTCAGAGCTCGGCAGCAGTGCACCTGCGGGTGGTGGTAGAACCAGGGTTCCAGGTGCTGGGCACGGTTCAGGCAAGGACAGGCGCAGATGGACTTGTCTTTGTTCACCTTCATTGCGGCTGCCCTGCAGCCTTCATTAAGTAGGTCCTGGGAGGAGGGCGGGGCGCAGAATTGCAGTGGGCGGGGCAGGCAGGAGGCGGGTAGTGGGAGGATAACAGCAGGAAACATGCGTCAAGATACTAAACAAAACAATAAGGAAATACAGCAGTAGCAGCAATACAAAAGAGTACAGTGAACGAAACATGAAGAATAGCAGCAATACAATATAGACAGTAAAGATGACTACTGCAGAGGCTACAATAAGGCACGGATTAAACAAGGAGGCAATACAGAATGGAGAAGGCGGCAGCACAACAAAGCAGAGGGAAAGTTAGCAGAACGGCGAGGTAGTTGGGAGGCAAAAGGAACAAACGGCTGTTCGTGGAAAGCAAGGGGGAGCTGGTACACGGACCTGCTCCCTGTAATGAAAATATTTTTTCCCCATTCAGAAAAAATCTTTCCCTACACCCCCAGCAAATCTGAGGATGGTTTGATCTCCTTTCCATCATGGAAGACAGGTCACTGCAGCCCTTGGCTGGAGTAAACTGGTGAACATTTCCGAGGTTAGAAAGAGAGTTTGGGAATGCCAACAAACATATAAGATCATGGGCGTAAGCAAACTTCCACTGCAAGCCACGCCATGGAACACCCCCTCTCACCACTTGAGTGGGATTACGACTGTAATAGTAAATCAATTTACTCCTGGTAAAGGAGGTGGCAAAGTTGAGTCAACAAAGTCAGCAACTCAGAAATGTATTTCGGAGTTAATAAAGTTGCTTAGTGTATCCTGTGAGGTCCAGGGTGATGCATAGAAAAAACACAAGTGGAATCAGCTTCAAAGCATAAATTACAGTGGATTCTTGAAACTGAATAACAAATATTATTGTTACTTAACTCAGCGGTACTTATTGTACTGACCTCGGAAGGATGAAAGTCAGAGTGGACCCGCAGGCATTTGAACCTGTGACCGCAAGGTCAAGCACAGATCCCTGCAGTGGGTCACCAGAGGAGCAGGCATTCACCCTGTCCTTCCCATCATCAAATGTTTCCACTGTAGCACCTGACCCACCACCTTGGTTCCTTTCTTTTTGCCTATTCCTGAAGTGGGAAACTCTTCTGGGATGTGGGAATGAACAATAACCCAGATTTGCCTCCGGGCATCCTTCCTATGCAGGGGTTGTCTATAGGAGCTAACCTTGACAAGACCAGTTTTGTTCATAGCCTTGGAACATTCCTGACATGGGAAAGCTTGTGGGACCCCGCAATGAATAACAACCTCTTGTTCAGTCAACCACACCCTACTACGCACCTCCTAGCAAGCTGTACTATGAACAAACCGGCTCCTGGGAGTGCATGCCCCACCATAATAGACTCACGCCAAGTCTGTCCATTGGCTTATTCCTGATCTGAGACAATCTTCTCAGACCTGGTAATGATGAACAACATCTGGTCCAAATTAATCATACAACCTGCCTAACAGGACCGCATCCGACCCGCCAACCTGCAAATTGGGCGCACGCCCCTCCAGCAGAAGGTTAAGAGCATTCTGCACAATGGTCTGTTCCTGAATAGAGAAACCCTTCTGGGACCCAGTAATGAGCAACAACACGTGGATCCAATCAACGTCCAACCGGTGTGACCGCTGCCGGTATGCCATGTTACCTAAGATCCGGACCACATGAGCACTTGGCCCACCTGGGCAGGCCTCCTCAAGTTTTGCGTGCTCGCATACCCTGACTTGGATAACCCTCTGAGACCCGCTAATGGATTACAGCCAATGGACCAAATCAGTCTCACCAGCTGCATCCTAGCTCCAAGAATACCACCGTATCCACAGAATGCTCCATAGGAGCGCGCGGCCCACCTCGGCAGGCCTACTCATGTTCTGTGCCTTGGGATATTCCTGACCCGGAGAATCCTTCTCAATCAATCAATCAACTAAACTGGGTTTATTGAGCGCTGCCATTCCCCCGTGAGGGTATCCAGGCGCTGCGTGGAATCATTTCAACGACCCGGTCTTGAGTCCCTTTCTCAATTCCTGAAGAGAGGGTGTGGTCCGGAGGCGGAGGCTGTTCCAAAACTTCACGGCGAGATGGGAGATGGATCATCCTGCACTGTTGCTTCGGCGAATGCAGAGGGTTTGAGCGACGGAAAGTGAGGCGGAGCGCAGGTCCTGGGGGGTGGATGGAAGCTCAGGCGGTGGTTGATGTTTGCTGGACATTGATTGTTCAGGGCTTTGTGGGCGTGGGTCAACATCTTGAATTGATATCTCTTGTGGACGGGGGGTCAGTGGAGTTTCTTGAGGTGTGTGGGGTGATGTGGGTCCGCCTAGGGACGTCAAGGATGAGTCTAGCCGCCGAGTTCTTTATGGTCTGCAGTCTCTTTGGGAGGTTGGTGGTGATTCCTGCGTAGACCCAGTAATGAACCACAGCCCGGTCCACAGCTCCTGTAATGGATTTCACTTATTTATCAACATTTCCATGGGCCAGATTACACGTACCTTGTTGTCAAGTGATCATGTCTCGTGGAGAACTAGGGTCTTTCTGTTGCTGCACATTGTCGCCCCATGGAAGATGGAACTCATAATTTCCAGGGGCTGGGGGTTCAGTGGTTTTCATTTCCACGAAGCTTGAGGGCACAGGCGCTGATGCTGGTGGGGGTCTTTTCTAGAGTGTCTGGTCTGCATTGATGCTGAAGCCACACTTTTATTTCCAGGTAGAAGAAAGCACCAAGTGTGACCAGCGTTTCCCAAACTGGGAGTGAAGGTTAGTGCTTTTTTGGTCCCACCCACAGTGGGGCACCTCCCAGAGAGAGGAGGATGGGCAGGCCAGTCTAGAGGGGGGGGTGCAGATCAGAGCAGGATGTGAATCTCACAGATCACACAGTGGTCCACTTCCACCGGCTACCCAGCTCTTGAGTCTGCCCGCGCAAGACAGCCCGGAGATCAGTAGACAAAGAATTACTGGCGAGGCAGGGAAGGGCTAGCTGGTAAAATGGCGGCATGGCGTAACTTTGCCATATGGTATCCCAGGGCCACCGCTGAGCCTCAGGGGTTGAAGTTTCAACCAGCGTTTGGTGGTTGCAATCCTTGTCCCAGACCAGCTCAACTTTCTGGGAATGAGCAACAGAAGTTTGCTTGGGTGGAGGCTTCCTTCCGGGCTGATGAAATGTCGCCTACTGTTCCTGTGGTGTGAGATCCTGCCCCGGTTACTTACCGGTAATCTTCATTACTCCGAGTATAGTCTTCCTCGCCACATGAGTTACAAAGTGAGCTTTAGCTCCACAACAGAACCCTCCAAAGCAAAAAGAAACCACCTCCCACCCCCTCCCAACATGGCCGACCAGTCCCACCTGACCTCTATAAGAGGCGGGCCGGCCCCACCAATCAGCCTGATCTACCAAGCAAACAATGAAGCCGATAGCCAGACAGGGAGGGGGGGAGGGAACTCATGTGGCGAGGAAGACTATACTCGGAGTAATGAAGATTACCGGTAAGTAACCGGGGCATTACCTCCTCGTTAGTCTTCCTCGCCCCCTGAGTTACAAAGTGAGCCAATACCCAAGCCAACAAGGCTTCATTGACCACCAGAACAACAACACCACACGGTGATGCAGAGAAACCAACCCAAGGTTGATGTAAAACAACCGAAAAGAAAACAGGGACCACAGGAAACCTGAAATCAAGACCTCCAGGAAAAGGAGGCCAACCAGGAGCCGCAGCTCCAGCACTCAGAACGGCCCCAGCGAAGTCCCCCCGGGACTGCCAGAGACCCACGCACCAGGCGGGTGATGACCACGCCGAAGGCAGACAAAACTCCACAGAGGAGACACCCAGTAAGGGGGCCCAGGGAACAGAGCCACACCTCGCGGACCGACCCTGGGCCCCCGCCGGATCCACCGAACCCGGCGAAGCGTAGGGAAGGATGCCAGCCTGTGTAAGCCCGCGAACCAAGGAGGAACGAGGGCTAGCGGCCCGAACGAACCGGGCCCAAAAGGCATAACACAGGTCATCCCACCGGGAAAGGAAAAACGTGCGGCTAAGAGAAGCCAAAGCAGCACGCCGAACAACCAGTCCGGACAAGGGAGGAACCACGTTGGCCGGAAAAAGCGGTAAAGATACCACCTGAGTCCGAGGCCCCAGGGAAGGGACCCCGGGAAGGACACGGGGGACATGCCGGAGGAGCAACCCCGTCCGGCAAAACCCGCAAGAAGGGCGGGGAGCGGAGGAACGACCCCCGCACGCCCATCCGCCCAGCAGACACCATCGCCACCAGGGAAAATCACCCGAAAGGCGAGGAACCGCAAAGCCACCAAGGGCCGGGGCCCAACAGGGCGGACCCCGAAGAGCTCGTAGAACGAGCGAGAAGACTCCTGTGGAACGCCTCCCGAATTTGCGAGACACCCTTGCACAGGGGCCCTGCAAATCTCCTGTAACGTTCCAACAAAAGTATATGAGCAGCCGAAGCGAGCCCCCAAGGGGGAGACCGGCAGAGCGCCCGTGGGCGAAGGAGAAATATCATCGGAGCCAAGCGAGCCATCAAGGAAACCAGGCCGTCGAACACCGGACAGTGGAAGGCCCGCACGGCCGCCCACCGGGCCCACAGGAAAGAAGGGGCCACGTTCCAGGAACACCCCTCAGACCGGAAAACCAAGACCCGCAAGGGGACCACGGAGGCGGGGACAGCACCAAGCCGACCGCGCCAATGCGAGAAGGGCGCCCAGCGCCAGGCACAGGCAGAGCACGTGGAAGACCTGCGGGAACCCCGCAGCAATCCACAACCCCGAGCACCCGCCCCAGACCCGGGCCTGCCGAAGGAGGCAGGCCAGCCGTTGGCACAACACCGATGCCGAGAGCGGGGGACCCAACCACGGTATGGGAAGATCCGGGATCGGCCAGGAGGCTCGAACCGTCAGCACGCCAAAGGAGAGGGTCCCCGGGGCGGCGGACCCCGCCGGGAACCAAAAAACCGGAACGCACCCTGACTCGCGTGTCAACCACGCGCGGGTGCCAGGCACCTCTACACTGCCATGTTCCAAACTACGACCATGCGCTGCCGAGGCGAGCACCCAGGAGTACCCTGGCCCTGCCCAAGCGGGTCCAGCCGCGACATTAGAGGGCACGGGGGAACGCGTACCACAGACCGAAATGGCCAGGCAACAGGCCGGGCAACCCCCAGGACCCGGAAGGAGGAGTAGAACCCGGGCAGGAGGGCCGAGTCCCCTTCCGTGAACAGAGGCACCTAGGCAGCGAAGGAATAGATCCGACACCGTCGAACCGCCTTCACCTAGCCGGACCCCGGGGGAACGCCCACAGCACCAGGACGCTTGACCCGACCAAGACCTGGGGACCCAAAGCCCCCCAATCACAGTCAATGTGCGGCCGAAACGAGCACAGAACAACGACGGCAGGCCAGGAGGACAAACAGCAAACTCCGAAGCACGAGGAGTTGCGTGACCCCCGGAGATCCCACCGACCCCCAACGACCCGGCGCCAAAGGACGCCTACCCCCCCCCCCCCCCCGAATGAACCAGAGGGGAGTACCGGGGCCAGGCACACGCCCCCCCGAAGGAGGACAAGCCCGATACGAGGACCGAAGGGACCACCGTACCTAGGTCAGGGAGCCGACGGGTGAGAGACACCGCCAGACGTGAAGCCACACCCACGGGGGAAGAAGAGAGACGAGGCCGAGAGGTAGTGAGAGTGGGGCCCCCCCCTTCGCAGGCCGGCCCCACAGGCCACCACACGGACCCCGAGCCCCAGGACCGGGACAGCCACGTCCCAGGACGGGTCGGGAAGAGCCGTCACTCGGGCCCGGAAGCCCACCCCGAAAGCACCCCGTGAAGACTGACCTCGGGTGGAAAGGCCGAAGGGCCCCACCCCAGCAAGGGCGGGACGACCACACCCACAGGCGGACGGGGAGTCCGAAGGAAGGCCGCGCCCGGGGGAGCGGGCCCCAAATGAAAAGACAGGAGGCAAGGACGCAGCCAGACCCGACGTCCGAGCCAGCCTTGCGGCCAACCGATCGCTGGCCGAGGGAAAGTCACGCTACCCGCGGAACGAATCACGCACTTGCGTGACCTCCCCGCGCAGGAGCCCTTCTTGAACTGCACCGAAGCGCAACACGCCACAGCACACAACACATCCGCAAGGGCCCAAGGCGCTCGCACGAACGCCGATGTGGACACCCTCCTGGTCAATACCCCGAGGCGTCCTACCCCGGACACCTCCAAGGCGGAGGTCAGGCCTCTGACGCCAGGAGGGGGCCTATGCGGAAAAACAAACAAGCCATTGCCCAGAGCCGCAGGACGCGACACCAGGAGTGGAATAGGCATCGATACACCAGGACCGGGGACGCACACGACCCTCTGGGCGAGAGGCAGATGAGGCGAGGAGGGGTCCAGGGCCCCCGCCGCGTCCGGTCAGAAGGGCTAGTGCCGCCAAACAGGGAGACCCCGCTGATGGCGCAGAAGGAATCCCCCGCCTCCCCAAGGAGACCAGAAGGTACAGCCACCCTGCCCCCGAAACACACACGCTTCCAGAGCAACCAGACGGCCCAGGGCGAGCCAGGGCGCCATAGGGGAAAAAAAACAGACCAAAGGGCTCCGAAAGCGGATGCCAGGCATCCACCGCGTCGTGGAGTTGCAAGGCGTGACTCCCTTAATGGGATAGGCACCGAGCCGAGAAATAACCGGTCCGGAGAATATTTGAGCCCAAGGCCCGCCGAGGCGGGGACTAGAACACTGGACCCGGGCAAGATCATTGACTCAGGGTCCGTCGCCCTAACCATTGAGCCACACAACTCCACTTCACAACCACGGCATGGTTCAGATTAAGAACTGCCGTACAAGTACCGCGCGCAATCGATTGTGCACAGCGAAGCCAAGACATAAGTGCATACAGCTCGTGCCAGACCGATGACAGAATCATCGGATTTGAAAATGAACAACACGAACACTACCCCTGTGTTGCACGCTACAGTCCGCCAACACGGGGCCGGACACCTTAAATGCGGCGCTATTGGCAGAGTACATTAGAGACTCCTTAACACACGTCTATAGCGCCACTGGCCCACTGCACCAACAATTGCGAAACGGCACTGACCTCGCGCTATTTCAAAAAATTTTCTGTTCGAAAATACCCCACCTCGGGACACTTCTACAGCCCCGGCAGGATTCGAACCCTGGCCCGTGGGGGTCGTCCCCACCAAAGGCACAAGCCTTACCTTTGAGCCACAGCTCCTTGGTTCGGAAAAAGCCCTCATCGAGGATAGAGCTGCGCCCTGCATGCTGCGTCCAAGTCGGAAACAGCCGTGACATTTAGCAAGCTATTGCCCAGAGCCACAGGGTGCTCGGCCGAGCTGCCGCCAGTGTTGGGACTAGAACCGGTAGCCTCACTGCACCGGAATCTGCCATCCAGCTTGCTGCGCCACACCAGGATACGGACGCACCTGGTGGCCATCAAACCCCGCCCCCGAGGGGCGGGGAGCTGCCGGAGCAAACACCCGCACGGCCAACCGCCGCGGCCCGTAGGGGCCCAATTAACACGGATGGAGGCGGCAGCGCCCAGCGCCGCGCACCAGAGAATCCCGAGGAGATCCGGACCCGGTACCGTGGAGCCCCCGCCGACATGCGAGGTAAGACTGTCCAGGGGGCCCCACATTGTACCCGGGATCTCCAGGCGGTTCGAAAGTCACCGCTGAACGCATGACTTCACAGGCAGGGTATGTGCGGAGCTCCAGCGACTCCCAGCTCAGAGTTTCGTGCTCCATCACAGAGCCATGCAGGGAAAGCCCAGTGCAATTACCTGCTGGAAATCAAAGCTGATACGAGAATAACTGATTGAATTGTCATGACGTCCGAATTCTCTTCCGCCTGACAACAAACAGCTCTTAGAGGTGTAGCCCCCTGGAAGGGTGAGCCTAGAGCCCTTCTGGTTCAGCTCATTCTCACCCTCCACCCAAGATCTTTGGGTCGGGGGTGCCGCCAGCGTACGTAGTGTAAAAGAGCATGCAATCAAAATACATATTCTTTAGCTGACTGAGCAATCCCAGCACTACCCTCCACTCGTGGAAAGAAGGCAGAGCGCCATCTGTACAAAACACAGCAGAGCGAGGCGGAACTGACCTGATAAGCCAGCCCAACCGTCAATTAGCATATAACCCCAAAACGCACCGCAGCAGATACATTGAGCTGCAGGCCGTCTGTAACAGGGCAGCAGCTCGAGCCCAGGAGTAATTCACACGATGGGCGTCTGCTGCGCTGGACCCAAAAAGCCCACAGAGGGGCCAGGGCCCATCAGTAACGACCTGGGGATACACAGGGATGTCCAAACACCCCATATCCCCTGCCGCCCCCCCCCCCCCCCTGTAAACCACCGGCATGCTATAGCAGTACCTAACCGGCCCCACAGGACCGGGGGAAGGAAGAGGGGGGGGGATTTTTAGGCATAAGGCACTCGAGACCGCTAGAGCAGGTCCTCCACCCTAAACCCCAAGGGCCAGCTCACGCCGGCCCATCTTACCTGAACAGTGCTCTGGAGAGAATCGTGCAGAACAAAAAAAACAGGCTGATTGGTGGGGCCGGCCCGCCTCTTATAGAGGTCAGGTGGGACTGGTCGGCCATGTTGGGAGGGGGTGGGAGGTGGTTTCTTTTTGCTTTGGAGGGTTCTGTTGTGGAGCTAAAGCTCACTTTGTAACTCATGTGGCGAGGAAGACTAACGAGGAGGTAATGTCTCCAGGCCCTTCACAGCATCTCTTCCCTGTGTAGGAGCCTTCTCAGACCTGACATGGCAGGGCAGACTTTTTGTCTGTCCATGTCCTAGAGTTCCTGTGTACTCGAACCCAAGATGGCGCCCTCTGTCCATCCTGGGGTCCTCTATTCCCTACTCCAGGACGGTTTTAATCCACTGTTCAGCGACCTTCAAACATTGCACTTCTCATGCCTGCGGAGTTGTGGGCGGCAGGAAGTCCAGAAATAAACTGGACGTTATTAACTGCTTCTAATTTATTTTTGGTAGCCGACAATCATTAGCAAACACAAGACCGCAGCACAAGGCACTCTCTGCCTCTTCAGTGAAAGCCCATGGTCTGCTAGAGATTATGTTTTTATTTTTTGCAGTTTTGTAAAGCACGAACTTCATGGACCTGAGTTCACAAAAATGCCAAGGGTTGCAGAAGTGGCACTGCATGCCATTTGAGCCTTACTTTGACTCACACACACACATGCTTACACATACTGATACACTCACACACACACGTGTGCACATAAATACTCTCTCACCTGCAAGCATGCATACAACGTACATTCAACAGGATTTTTCACTAACCTTAGCTTCCAGGTTGGGTCATATTCCAGCTAATGTTCTCCTTTTTTGATTACACTAATAATTAATGATATTATTCACAATGTTTATAATAAGAAAATTGACTGAGGCCGGGAAAATGGAGGTCCAACCAGCTTCCATTAGCAAGAGCTGCCCCTGTGTACCAGGCACTGATCTTGCCACCTCTGAGGCCAGGGGTCACAAAAACAGTGCCAGGGGTAGGGAGGGGCAAGCCAGGGGGTGGTCGCAGCTGCGACCCCCAATTTACGAACTCGTTCCAGGGGCATTAGAGTGCTTTGCATGAGCACCATATTACATTATATAAGGGCAGGTTTCTTTTAGGCCCAAGGAGACTAAGGGATTTGCCCAGAATCACAGGATGCTGAACCGACGCTGGGACTCGAGCCTGGTCCTCAGCTCTGCCCCTTAGGTCACATCTCCTCCCCTGGAGCTTCTGGAATGTCCGATTCCCTCCTACAGGGAGGCAGCGCCAAGGTTTGGATTACCCGAGATTTTTCCAGAAGCCCACCTCAGACCCCATTTGCTTCGGACGCTGATTCAAGCTGACAGGCATTAATGAGCGCGCGGAGTGAGCGTGCGAGGAGAGGCCGCGTCATGGGGAGCGCTGGGGGGGTTTGGGGGGGGGGGGGGGGGAGGTCACCCCCGCCTCCCCAGATTCCAGTGCACGAGGGGGCTGTCTGTCTGAAGAAGTGCCACCGACTTCTGCACAGGTATGATATGAATGCAGGCAGGGGCGTAGCTATTCAACAGTGCAGTAGGTGCAGTGGTACCGGGTAGGTCGACTGCATCGCAGTTACAGATGTGTTTTTTTTATTTAGACCTTAGGTAGTGGATACCACAAGCTGCTTGTCCCGTTCACATACATAATTAAATCTGTTTTTACACAGTGCCTTAAAGGGACAGGCACTGTCCGGTACTGAGTACCTGCATTTCTTTCATTTGAATGGGAGAGTACCTGCACTTTTCAGCACAGTTTACCAGATTTAATGAGACAGTGACGGCGTTCCTTAGAAGCAAACAGGTAATTAAAGCGCTGTTTTAAAATATTTCTTTTCCCACACTGTGCTCGCATCGCATCCCTTTTATCGATCTTGGCAGGATAAAAGTCTTGAGTCAGTCACCCTTGGAATCAAACTTGTTACTTGCAGCTTCCAGTTCTTGACAAGAAAAAAATTATGAGTGAATAAATCTCAGCCACTGATCATTGCTCCGCGGTCACTCCATTCTATCATGTTTTTCTAACTGTGGTACTACAGTCCAGGGCCAATCTTGTGCAAACTGGATTTCAGCAAAACATTCATTAATCCATTGAGCCTTATCACCAGTTCAGCTCTTTTCCTTTTTAGTTTTATATAGAGCGAACTCGACCAGAAGGTATCGGAGTGTTTTACATGAGCACCAGTTGCGTTACAGATCGACATATTCATTTTGTTAGGCACGGGGACAGGGCTCGAGTCGGTGTACAGCGCGGGTGGACAGCGTCCCCCCACTTATTTTACCAGGAGATCAAGGACTGGAGCAAATGGAGCCACACATTCACTCTTTGGCCTCTCTGGGCCGAGATCGGAGCTCACTCAGAACGCTGCTCACGCGCTGCCTTCTCAGATGCAATCGCATCTAAGGGGTGAGCGAGGGGAGGCAATGAGTTTGATGGCGCAAGCCACCTTTTGTGACGTCACTTCCTGCCGTGACGTCAGCGTCCACCCACTTCTTTTTTTAGGATTTGTGCCCTGCACAGGGAGATTAACTGATATGCCCAGAATCACAGGATGTTGAGCGTCTCTGCCGAGACTCGAACTCAGTTCCCCAGCTTCCAGGTCGACCGCTCATGCCATTAGGCCACATCCTCTTTCAAACATACATTTAATTTCCTCAATGTCTTGCACTGCACTGGAGACGGTTTGACTGATTGATGCATAGGGGGGGTGGGGCGAGGCTGTTTCCCAGCTGACAGACAGAATCCACTCCCTTCTCCCACTTAATCGATCACAGTTTTAGTGACACCACTTGCTCTTAGCCATAGCGGTTAGAGCCTTCGGCGTACCTAGAAGTTCATGATGACCTCTGTGAGGGTGGTGGGCTGGACCGGGCCATCACTATACAGCACAGGTCTGATATATGTAAATGAGGGTGACACCACAACCCCTTACGAGACCTAGTGACCCGTAAATGATGGCACACATATCTTTCAACATGCACAATCATGCTTGCGACCATGGGTTCAAGCGATTTCCATGCGTGTGGAGTGATGTCGTAAATGATGCCATAAAGGATTTCATCAGTGATGTAAATTAACATGTCATGATGGATGTAATATGTGAGGTCATAAACAGTGCATGGCAGAGACACAAGTTACAGTAGTCTCATTAAACTATAAATGGTGAATATCAGGTTTTATTTTTGTTCGTAAACAATATTTTTTATCTTATTAAAAGCCCAAACTCTAACATCTTGTTAACCTTTTTGTGTGAATATCTATCTATCTATCTCTCTATCTCCCTATCTCTCTATCTATCTATCTCTCTATCTCTCTCTCTATCTATCTCTCTATCTATCTCTCTATCTATCTATCTATCTCTCTATCTCTCTCTCTCTCTCTCTATCTATCTATCTATCTATCTATCTATCTATCTATCTATCTGTCATATATCTATCTATCTATCTATCTATCTATCTATCTATCTATCTATCTATCTATCTATCTATCTATCTATCTGTCATATATCTATCAATCTATCTCTCTCTCTCTATCTATCTATCTATCTATCTATCTATCTATCTATCTATCTATCTATCTATCTATCTATCATATATCTATCTATCTATCTATCTATCTATCTATCTATCTATCTCTCTCTCTCTCTCTATCTATCTATCTATCTATCTATCATCTATCTGTCATATATCTATCTATCTACTAAAAGTCACCAACTACTGCCTGGCCCTGATTACAAGTGGGTCAGCTGGGGTGGAGGGGGTAAGGGTTTTTTTTTCGTGCACAGTAAATACCATTACCCTGGGTGATGTATTTACCCGGTGTTAGTTTTGTACTGGGAAATGAAGTATA
Organism: Lissotriton vulgaris; assembly: GCF_964263255.1. Lineage (NCBI taxonomy): Eukaryota > Metazoa > Chordata > Amphibia > Caudata > Salamandridae > Lissotriton > Lissotriton vulgaris. The sequence continues at coordinate 150,549 of NW_028241517.1, forward strand.
AAATGTGGAATTCTGTATTTAACGCGCTGAACGTCCCATTTAATCTTTTTCCAGACCTTCATTCATTAATACATTTTGTCAGGTTTGTTCTCCGTAACCTATACGTTGAAAACAGTGAGGGTGAGACAATTATCACACAACTCGGAATTCTGATCCCTAAATGTATTTGCTTTATGAATCAGACTTTAAATCTTTTCTTGTACTCCGGTTCCCTGGTGGAAAGAGTAAAAAAGTTCCAAGGCCGTAACAAAATAATTGGAAGGGATATAACAGCAAGGCGAAGGTGAAAAGTTCCAGTGCATGGGGAACCTCGGTGCTAACTAACGCCTGCCCCTGCCTACTCAGTCTGGCTTCGTTTACGCGGTATTGATAAAGACGTGCACTGGGGTAATTTGAGTGGTCCCAAGAGAATCTGAGGTTCACATCAGACATCACTCTCCAAACACTTGGAAAACTGCACTCAATCAAACTGAAGATGTTTGGATAATCCGTGTACAAGTAGCTGGTGTGCAGATGGAATTTCACAATTATTGTCGCGTGCATCTCCAAGACGCTCCAGGCGTTTCCAGGTTTGCTCCAGTGCCGTGTCTGCTAACACACTCTAAGCACTGCTGACAAACAGCAGTCGGGCAGATGTTAATGCCAAACCAGAACTGGGTGTTGCAATCTACGGGGCACGCTGATTGGCTGGATCCACTGTGTATTTGCATCTCATGTTCAGGGACACCCACGCTGACTTTCTCTCTGGCATCTTATTTCATGCGAGCAGCATTGTAGGTACACAATGACGCTCTTCCTTGCAGTCATGAAGGTTCTTCACAGCAAGCAAATACATATTACGCAATGATTTCCCTTGGCCAGGGCTTTTCTCCACGCCCCAGGGCATGTGGGCAGCACCGGGCGGTGTTAGTGTTTGGTCCTGTTGTGTCTCCTCATTATGAGAGGGCAGTGGGTATGGTTGCTTACAAAGAGTAGCCAAGATTCTCTTAGTTCTAGCACAAGTCCTGGCGCTAGGTTTGAGGTACAACATTTCCAAGGTGTAGAAACAAGGGAAGTTGTTCCTTTTGGATGCGAGCACACTATGTTATCCGCAATGAGGGTGACTATTAAAGAGGCCATTCAGTGTAGAGAAAAAAGCTATTCTATGCACCCAGTCCTACAACTCTAGCAATCACCAACAATAGGCATTGTAGAGCATTGTTTTGTTTGATGACCTCTTCTCGGGTTCTGAGATCTACTGTGACAGCATCAGGGCTCGAATCGGGGTACCACGCGGGTGGACTGCGTCCCCCCACTTATTTTACCGGGAGCTAGATAACTGAAGCAAATGGATCCACACATTCACTCCTTGGCCTCTCTGGGGTGAAAACGAAGCCCATTCAGAACGCTGCTCATGCGCTAGATCGCATCTTAGGGGTCAGCGGGGGGAGGCAATGAGTCTGATGGTGCAAGCCACCTTTCGTGATGTCACTTCCTGTTGTGACGTCAGCGTCCCCCCACTTCTTTTTTTTCGGACTTGTGCCCTGGACAGTTTTCACCGGACCACCCCTTTAATCTGTCTACTTGTGCATCAGGTATAAGACCGAGTGGTTTCTAGTGAAAAGGCCTATGTACAGGAGTCCTGATGGAGAAAGGAAGATATGGCTAGGAGAAGGAGCTCTGAACGGGGCACGACTGGCTGTAGCGGGCATCAGGCGTTTTTTCCCCGGGAGGCTGGAAGGGTGAGGGCCGGGTTTGGAGGGGTGCGAGATGATTTTGTTACTGGGGTCCTTTTTGCAACGATGCTGCAATATCAACCCCCAGTAACAAAAGCAGCAGTGCTGGGGGGTCGTTTTGGTAAGCAGCAGTGCTGGGGGTGATTTTGTAAGCAGCAGTGCTGGGGTTATTTTGTTACGCAGCAGTGCTGGGGGTGATTTTGTACGCGGCAGTGCTTGACACTTGCGCCCTCTCCTCCCGGGGGTTGGGGACCCATCCAACAAAATTGCCATGGCTGCTTTTCTGGTGCCAGTCCGGCCCTGGCTTTGAATGTACATTCTTATGAACAGTATTAGCAGAAAAGCTTTTAATATATCAAACTTCGGCCTTGGTATATCATTTAAAACTATTACATTAATTATTGTCAAGTCTCAAATAATCCACAGAACCATTACACACTGGATAAATTCACATAAGATGCAAATAGCTGTTACTTGAAAGGAACACCTCCTGTTGTCTGGCTAGGATTAGCAAATAATCACTAATATTCATATATGCCTGAGTGGGTGAATGTTACTGAAAGCCACTAGTTCTCAAATACTATCATAATATTAATCAAGAGCCATCATTTTCATCACTGATACAAGACAACCTTCCTCTGTCTTATTAACTAGATGATTGCACCTGCTCATTTCACCTTAGGTTTTATCATTCATTCAATTGTAATATCATCTCCTCGTCTTTATTCACTCCGTTTGGAATTGATGTATCCAAACTTGAGATGTTATACATTTCTCTTCTTTTCAACATTGGTGTATCGCCCTCCCCGCCCCTTATTGGATCAATAAATATATGTAGGATTACGAAGAATTCGAGTTGGCTTTGATCACTATGATGCATGTGTTTGAAATGTCTCACAATCAGATAAGTATCTTCCTCATATTCTAGTGTTAGTAAATGCTCATATGTCCGTTATATGAGGGCAAATATTGTACTTCTTAAATATATTTTTGACACAGAAAAATCAAGATGTAAATGGTCAAAGAAGAATCACAAAAAATGTTTTGCTTTATTTGCTTCAATGTATTGGTGGGTGGTCATGCGTATTCCTTATTTGTAACTCCATGTTGTTCACACTTGTGGCAAGTGAAGAATCCAGTCCTTTCCTTTAATCAAGACATCTGCTTTGGTTTCCCCACACAACTGTGAGCAAACTTGCCTTTCAGTATTGTTGGTCTTCGATAGATTATTTGTGGCATCGGCTAATTCCACCTTTGTTCTCTGGGTCAATTTTAGGATTTGTCATTATTTATGTATAAATATATCAGCAGCTTAGCAAGGAAGAATCTATTGGCTTTACTAATGCTTGTTTATCTATGATTTTCTGATTACAGGGGCCTGGCCAAACAACTAATGCTATCTCTAGTCAAAATCAAATCAATGATCCCCTTCTGTTTTTTAGCGATTCATTTTAAATAAATAACACATTTTAGAAACCAAAATTTATCCCACATTTCAGTTTAATTTTGACTATTTTTTTTCAAAAATGGAACTAAGGGCCAGATGCATCAAGCGAAATGCGCTCGCAAAAGGGCCAGATTCTCAGAATCTGGCCCTTTGCGAGTGCAATTTTTGCATTTGGGATGCATCATCCCAAATGCAAAAATCGCAAATAGAGAATTCGCTAAATTGCGATTGTTTGCATGTAAGGAATCTCAAATTGAGATTCCTTAAATGTAATGCATGAAAGTATCAAAAATAGCGAATTCGCTAATAGGGCACGCAAATTACCACGAAGTACAACTTCATGGTAATTTGCAAAAACTTTGAAAAATGCACTTTTGTGCATTTTTCAAAGTTTCATTTTGCGCACACACATGCCCTAAGGGCATGTGTGTGCGCAACATATGTGCACAGATCACATTCAGGGGTGTAACAGGGTGTCCTTTGGACACCCCTGCACCCTTGAACTCGCAATCTCAATTTGCGAATCGCTAATTGCGATTCGCAAATTGAGATTGTCTTCCCATTCATTCCTATGGGCCTCTAGGCCCATAGGAATTAATGGGGAGGTATTCATTAATTGCGACTCGCATTTTGCGAGTCGCAATTAAGGAATTCTAAGGAATCGCTATTTTTATAGTGATTGCTTGATGCATTCCATTTTGCTATTCCTTATTAGCGATTCCTTAATTTTCGCTAATAAGGAATCGCAAAATGGATGCTTGATGCATCTGGCCCTAAATCTGTGAAATTTCGTACAAATTCTATTTTCTCTTCAAACACTACTCTGAAATATTAATCTCATAAAGGGCAAATAAATAATCTGGTGTGGATAGAGCTTTAAAATCTCTGTATACGCCTCACGACGGCCTCGCTCCCAAAAAATACTGCGACCATCAGGTTGTCCAGATTCCCCGTCTCAAAGACCCCCAAATGTTGTGCCTGTCCCACACTCAATCTTCAGTGGCCTCACTACCATCTCATGTATCACAAACTCACTCTCTGAAGACCCACATCACATTGTCACAAACTCCGATGACCCTACATCTGTTACCACTGTCTCAGTCCTTCCTCTGACCCCACAGCCATCATACCAGACCTAGACTCTCCCACAGTCTACAACATTCATCATTAATATATCTCACCATCTAGTGAACTCAAAACACCCTCTATCCCTGATTCACTCTTCCATGACACTGCACATATTACTGCTGAGTCAGGCTCTCTAATGAGGTGACGAAAAGAAAAACAATGGGGAGAGGATGTCGCGTAACAGTCAGAGCTGCTGACTTTGTAGCTGGGGAACCAGATTCCAGTCTCGGCGTTGGCTCAACATCCTGTAATTCTGGGAAAATCACTTAATCTCCCTGAGCCTAAAAAATGAACGTGTCCTTGTGTAATGTAGCTGGTACTCATTTAAAGCGCTCCAGTGCCTTTGGGTAAAGTTTAGGCTATAAAAAACTGCATAAACAAAACAATTGCTGTAGTCTCACAGTCTAATGACCCTGCTGTGTGGGCCTGCATAATCACTCTGCCTACATCGCTGCTGCGCTGGACTTTCTGATGACACTACAACCATCACTGTTCCCACACTTTCTACTACCTTAATCACTGCTCTCAGGCTCACTAACTACCGTCCAACCATTGATGCGCCTTGGACTCTCTAGTGGCCCTACAACAAGTCCTACTCTTGGGTTCTCGCATGGCCCTACAACCATCATTCCTGGTTTGAACTCTCTAATGACCCTACATCCAGCGGTGCTGGAGATTCTCTTCTAACCAACGCTGCAGTCTGAGACTCGCCAATGTCCCTACCACCATGGCTGCTCTTGTATTCGCTAATGACCCTACTTCTACTGCTGATCTTAGATTCTTGAATGACCCTACCTCTTTCGCTACTGTCAGGATCCCCAATGACCCTACAGTCACCGCTGCAGGATCAGACTCTCTAATGACCCTAAAGAAAAACCCTGGCTGTCTCTCACTCTCTAATGACCATCCCTACATCACTTCTCTCACATTGTCTCATGACACTGATTGCAGTTCTCAGACACTAACGACCCTAACCCCAATTGCTCCTTTCATGCTTTCTAATGTGTGGGTCTCCAACCTTTAGCGTAATAAAAGCTACTTATGTTCAATTAAAATCATCACAAGCTACTAATATTACTAGAGTTGTAATAGTGACCACATCAGACAAGATTACATTAGTGGCCCCCATATGCAGGATTACCAGCAGCGATCACCTCAGTGCCTCAGGCAGCGTTGCCACCATTAATGTAAAAAAGGCTGTGTCATTGGTATTACATTCCAGCCACAGCTGACGTGCCCCTGGCACGAAAATATTAATGTTAGTAATAAGTCTCCCCACATGATTCTGCACTCAAAAAAAGCTTTACGAATATTATGAAAATTGCGGCATTTTTCTTCAAACATCACAACTTATGAGGCCTGAAAAAACACACATATTCGTCTTGAATGCACAATTTTGGCACATATATATTAATTCAACCAAGCAGAAGGCTGCAATGTAGCAGGCTGGGCTGCACACAGATTTCTACCTACAGGTAGCGGGAGCATACCAGACGCTCACAAGGTGCTCGTTGGAGAAGCCTGAATGAGACTGCCTTCATCTCTGTCTGAGGACTGTCTGATGCCCTACAACCATTGCTACCCTGAGAGCAGTGCTTGAAATGGGAAAATAGAAGAGCTCTCCAATTAAAAAGTTTTGCATTTCTTTTGAGAAGTGCCGGTAATCTCCCTCTCAAAATGATAAAGTGCTGGTACTCCGCACTGGGAAGTACCGGCATGAGACTCTTGAATGATCCTACCTCGGTCGCTGCTGCTTTAGACTCTCTAATGCCCCTACAGCTATCACTGCTGCCTCAGACTCTCTAATGCCCCTACAGCTATCACTGCTGCCTCAGACTCTCTAATGCCCCTACAGCTTTCACTGCTGTCTCTGGCTCTCTAATGCCCCTACAGCTATCACTGCTGTCTCTGACTATCTAATGACTCTACAGCTACCACCGCTGTCTCACTCATCTCGGATCCGACCTATTCCCTGTTAGGGATTAGCCGGCTTTTCCTCCTTACTTTGCTTCTTTGTGCCTGGTTACCCCGGTGTCCTCTTTCTGTTTCCTCCTTTTTGGTAGCCTCCGCCCCTTTTCTCCCTCCTTTCCATATCAGGGTGCCAGCGCCAGTGCTCGGTGCTTGGTTTCTTACCTGGTTGGTGTTTCTACTTTCCAGATCGAGTTGAGGGGAGTTAGCGCTTCTCCTTTTGGGTGTGTTCTTCCGCGTTCGGAGTTTAGACGCTGGAAGCTGTGCCGCACAGAACGAGGCTTCGTTCTGCTTCCCGGATTCGATACGCGTCGGACGCCTTCCCGCTTGCTGTTCTCCACCGGAGTTGTACGTTGTGCTTCTGTTCGTAGGAGCACTGGAAAGAATTGGGACATTTACTTTTGTTTTTGTTAGGATTGTGTACATCCTTGATATTGTGGGAGATACGGCGGAGCCGATTTCCGGGTTTTGAGTACCCGATTCACATCGTTATGTGAATCCTTGGACTATTTCACAAAGCACTTTGCTTCTGACGTTTATCTAGGAACGCGCTTTAGTTTGTGGCCACAAGTAGGTTATATGTTATGCAATTACAGCGGTTTTTGCTGTTAATAACTTTTCAAGGGGTTTTTTATGTCAGTATTATGACTTTTTCCCCCCTATAAACAAAACGCTGGGCAACAGGGAGTTTGTAGATTGTTACCTTTTGGACTTCCCTCCACACGTCTCCCATTGGAGGATTCATCTATGTTACACAAGTAAGGAGGGGAAATGGGTTGTGTTGGGCAGTAATAAGGGTGAACGGAGGGGGATTCAGGTGAGAGGACACTGGGATATTGAGTTGACATTCTGTTCTTTTCTTTGTTTCTTCTCTTGTTTTGCTGCAGGTTAGAAGACCTATCCATATGTGCCAGAACAGGGTCTGCCTAGCTGTAACATAGAAAGAGCCTGGGCGTTTCTCTTTCTTTGTTTTGTTTTTTCCTACCTTCTCCCTTTGTTCGGGCGGCGACAACGCTGTGACATAAAGGGCGTGTTGCGTTCCGAATAGGGGCAGAGGATTGGGGCCATCCTCGCTTCCGTGGTGTGGGTCGAGTTGGGGAGAAATCCAACATCCCCTCTCTCTTTCCTGTGACCCCACTGTTCTCTGACCCAACAACAGTCACCGGTGCCAGCAGTCACACCAGAGCAGAGCTTTAAGTGGGCCGGGTCTCAAGGGGTCTGAGCACCGGCAGTTTTTTTAAGGGGGCCTCGAAACGGGTCTCTATCGGACTCTGTTTTGAGCCCGGGCACAGGCGGTCCGTTTTTTTTCCGGACTGCAGTGGCTATCACGGCAGTCTGGAAAAAAGTGCCAGGGCGCCAAACAGCCCGATAGAGACCCGTTTCGAGACAGCAGGCACATCGATGTGCGTGTGCTCAGACTGCTCACTTATCACTAGTGGAGGGTACGGCGTGACCTCATGCCAAGTGTGCATTGTAGGGGAAGGGAAATCCTTTAAAGAGTAATTTTCTCTCTGGATTTCCCTTCTTTTTCTGAAACGCAAGAGCAGCAACATTGTGGTAGGGTCACCAGGGCTTTAATTGGAAGCTTTTTCAATATTATATGTAACAAGCCATAGCTGCAGCTTATTTATCTTATGCAACCAATAACCAATGACCAGGTCAATAGTCCTGACTTGTAGGTATGATGTTACTTGTTGTGTCATATATCTGGATGCAATGACAAAAACGGCAAAATACAAATGGGGCGGCACACTTTGCTACTTTGCTAAACACAGATTTTTAGCCTAAGTGTTTTAAAGCCACGCCCCTAATTACACTGGCCACGCCCCTTTGAGAGACACCCCCCCCCCAGTTTTTTCATCCCACTTAAAGCCCTGCACTAGAGCATGGCTCTATCGTCTCCTCCCTTCTGATGGTGGTGACGTGGTTCTTTCCCATGACCCCCTGGACCAGTGGCGGGGCAGGAGAGGAACTTTCCCGCCCAATGGCACTTGGAAAGCCAAGTATGTTGAAAAAAAACTCCCGCTCAGAGCAGCTCAAAACGTGTTAGCGTAAGTAGCACAATTAGCGCTCTGCCAAACACAACACTTCCTGAGAGAATCCCAATCAAAACAGAGCCCAATCGCTCGTTATCCTGCCGGCTAAAGAAGTAAAACTATCCGACGGCCCGGCCAAGAAACACTTCCCTTAATTAGGGATAAGTTGTCTGGGCTCGGTTCCTTCCGCTTCCGCGTAGAAAGGGCGCGCGGCCTACCGCGCCCCTGCAGACGCTGCAGAGTACTGCAGTGCGCATGCGTGGTTGGCAAGTTTTCTGAAGGCCTATATGTTTAAATGTATGTGTTCACAGTCTGCCCTTGTGTGAAGTGTGCATACGTCAATTGTGACACTATGAGTGTCACTTTCTCAAAAGAGCCACAGTGGTAAAATGCGGGGTTTGCAGGTTCTATTTTTTGTTTTCATTCAGGGAGATGTAGTTTATATAGTAATAATTAAAAAACAGTTAAACTACTACAATTAATATAATACAGGGGTAAAAAGAATGGCTGTACGAACAACTTGCACAGGGTTTGGGATCACAGTGATATCTTCGAAGGCGTCCAAAGTGAGTTGCCGCCGGCTTTGCGGAAAAGCATGTGAGGTATACACCAGAGTCAGTTAAGGTGACCAGGCATTAATAAATGATATAGGACTAATTGTTTTATTAGAAAAAAGTACATGCTAAAGTCAATAGGTCTGATCTGCTTGTTATAAAAAATTACAACAAAGGCAGTAGGCCCAACTTATTTATGGTGATCGTCATATGATAAAGCCAACGGGCCGTTAAAGATGGATGGATATGTATGGGGTGATTAAAACCTGTAGAGGGACACAACATTTTTTTGTGCATATTACTGTAGCCACCAAGGACTTTGGTCCTCCTTTAACAAAGCGTGGAGGTAGAAAGATTTGCAATGCGATAATATGTGCTTGATGGCATGAGCGGGGTAGTTGTCTGTCAGGCCCTTGTAATAAAAAAATCATAAAAACCTCTACAAACATATCCCATACTTTGAATGTCTTTGGGTCAGCCATTTTCTCTATGTTTGAGTGTTAGTCACATTCAGCTGCTCCATGCAACAGCCTCCTGCTTGGGGCAACGGGGTAGCCCATTTCTGCCACTGGTTCAGCTGTCCTGTGAGTATCGATACTTGATCACGTGTGTACATCCACCGGAAAATGGATGCATCTCAGTGTCTTGGTTAGTGGCCAGTCATTTATTTTTCCATTTGTTCCTTTTTTAGACCCATTTTCATTTATTTTCCTCCTTCTTTTTGCATTTTTTTTCTAGAATGCCCAGTAGTTCTCCTGATAGTCCCATCCAGCTGCTCGCTTGCCGCCGTCTGTTGATTCCTACGTGAAAACTATTTGTCACTGGTTGGCCATCTTGCAATGGTATTATCCATCGTGGGTCTTTGTTTTACCTTTCCAAGATAGCCACCATGTTAAAAGAAATAATATGTTGCCCACTCCGGATCAGTACAACTGTGATGCATTATACACTTTAGCATTCAATGCCATCCACCCAGTGTGATATTTACTGGGTAGCCATCTTGGTATAGTATTGTGCATAGTGTCTTTTTTGTTGCTATTGCAAGGCGGCCACTACCTTGCTTCTAACTATGGTAGCTGTTCTCCATCTTTAAAACACCAATACACCATGCACAATACCATTGCAAGACCACTGCCCGTCGCTATATTTAATGTTATTTTTCTTTTACAAGCTTTTGCCGCCATGTTTAGATGGTGGAATGTTTTCTTTTTCTGACATCTACTCTTTTAATTTACCTTCCATATGGTTGTTGAGCTTCCATTTCTGTTTCATTGTGGACGGTTAAGTGGATGAATGCATGAATGAGTCAGTGGGTGGACGAAAGGATGTAAGAGTGCAAGGATGTCTTGCAGAGTGCATGCATAATGACTTTAATGGTGCCCAAATTCATCAGTGACTGAAAAGGTCTTTCACTTATAACCAGATATTTTAGCATTACCATATGTTGTTTCATTTTATGAAGACTGGTATATCATTCTATCTACAAAGGTTTATTTCTGATTCTCTGATTGTGGGACATAAATGCTATAGGAACCTATTGTCTGAAAAAAGGGCAATCTTACAAAACAGCCAACAACAGTCACAGAGTGTAAGTACCAGGCAAACAAAGTAAAGCTGGACACGACCAGGCTGTGCCTGTGTGTTGTGAACAGGCGGGCATGGCTCTGTCTGCAGTGTTCTGTGGGGTCTCACCTGCCATCTGACCAGGGCTTTAAGTGGGCCGGGTCTCCCAGGTGCTGAGCACCGGCAGTTTTTTAAAGGAGACCTTCAAACGGGTCTCTATCGGGCTCTGTTTTGTGCCCTGCCACAGGCAGTCCGTTTTTTCCGGACTGCAGTGGCAGCAGGCACATGGATGCGTGCGTGCTCACGCTGCTTTTCTCACTAGTGGAGAAGTTACCGCATGTCGTCATGCCAGGTGAGCTTGTAGGGGAAGGGATATCCTTTAGAGATTCATTTTATCTCTGGATTTCCGTTCTCTTGTTGAAACTCAGAAGAAGCAACATTAAGTGGAAGCTTTTTCAATAATATATACAAGCCACAGTTGCTGCTTATTTATCTTGTGCAGCTAACAACCCTTGAAAAAGCAAATAGTCCTGACTTCTTGTAGGTACGATGTTACTTATATCATATATCTGGATGCAATGACAGAAACAGCAAAATACAAGTCGGGCAGCACACTATGCTAAGCACAGATTTTTTGCTTAGGTGTTTTTAAGCCAAGTACTTAATTATATTAGCCACGCCCCTTTAAGAGACCCCCAGTTTTTTCACCCCACTTAAAGCCCTGCATCTGACTATTTGCTTCTATATCCTCTCTGTCTCAGAAAGACAGAATTATTTGTGCAAGAATAGCAATAAAGTGCAAATAGTTACTATATATACATTATGTAAACAGCAATTATAGCGATATCATTGTGCAAATCCGCAATACGTAAACTATAGACCGTGCAACAACAGCAGATATATGTGCAAATGGTTCACTTTGTCTATGCATATTCATGGAAACTTGCGAGCGTACCACAGATTGCAAAAAATAGCTTACTCTAAAAATCATATCATCACTACCTAGCTGCAGTATTTCATGAAATGCCAGATTGTAATCAATGATAGCATGTGCTTTAATTAAGGTAGGGATGCAGTGCGGAATGTTGGTTTGATTTCCATAAGATGCAGTGCAGTGTGGTGCATTGGGTCTATTTGGCTGCATTAGGAGGAGGGTCAGTGTCCCAAAAATAAAGTGCAGTGTATTTAGAAAGTATACTTAGAATGCAGTCAGTACAGTGAATTTGTTCCAGAAGGACGCATTGTAGTGTAGTGGGCTCGCATCCCTTTGGAGCAGAGACCAGATACCGTGACTGTGTCACTAGAATGCAGCATGTTTGATTGTGTCCACAGGGTGCAGTGTAGTGTGTTGGTGTAAGTGTCCCCATAAGGGTAACTATCAACAGGATGCTGTGCAGTGGTTTGTGTAGTTCTGTTCCACTAACAATGCAGTGGTGGCTTAGTTGCTCTGGGATGATGCACATTTTAGTGGTTAATGCCAGTAGACTGCATTGTTTTGGTTTTATTTGTGGAATACTGAATCTGTGAGAAGGGTCAGTGTCCATACAGTACAGTGTGTTGTAATTGGTTTCCTGTTCTATGTGTCCCATTCATTCGTATCTCTTTCCACTGCCGTCTCACTCCTCCCCGCTGTTTTTTCCTCCGCCCACTGTCTCTTTATACTCTTTTTTTGTTTGCTCTTCGCCACTTCCTTCCTTCTAATCTGATCCTTTCGTTTCCCCCTTGATGCTATATTGTATACTCTATTTAATTTGTACTCTACTTTCTTTCCTCTTCTCTATTTATTATTCCTGTGCCTATTTCTCTTCCTTCTCTCTTTATCCATTTTCTCAGCTCTATTCTTTGACAAGTTTCTCTGCTTCTAGTCACTTTAATTTGTTCCCTTATATTTCCATTATTCCTGCCTCAGCTTAATGGGCCATGTCTCTCTAGCCTATGTCTCTTTTCTTCCCACTCAGCCTCTTCCCTCTCTTTCCCCTCTGCTCTGTACAAGTTCCATCTTCTACCCTTTAACTCTTTCTTCTGCCTTTTTCTTCTGCTCTTTCTCACATTCCTCTGGTCTCCTATCCCCCCTTCTCCCAATCTCTTTCCTCTGCTATACATTACTGTCTTTTACTACTAATATGTTCTTCTCTTCTCGGTTTCCTTTGATATCTTTCTCTTTCTTCTGCATTCTTGCCCCTTTTCTCTGCTGCTTTTGTCTAATTCCTCTGCTTTTGCTCTTTTTCTGTTGTCCTCTTTATCTTTCATATGTTCTGTTTCTTTCTTGTGACCGCAGTTCCTTTCCACTGACCCGTCCCTTTTATCGGTCTCCTTCTTCTGCTCTTTGCTCTCTCCTCTGAACATTGTCTCTTTCCTGTATACTGTATAATTCCTTGCCTATTGAATGCTTGCCTTTTCTCCCTTTCACTTTCCACTGCGTTCTGTCACTCACCTCTATTTTCCGTACCTCTCATCTGTCTCTTTCCTCTTCTTTCTTCTCTGTCCTCAGCTTTTTGCTCCATTATTCTCTTTGCTTCTTCTGTTCTCTTTCCCCTACGTCTCTGTCTCGGTCTCTCTCTCCCTCTTTCTCTCTCTTCAAAGCCCTTTCTCTTCCTCTCTCACCTTCAAGACCCTTTATTTTGGTGCCTTTCTCTCTGTCTCTACTCTCTGCCTATTTTATTCTGTTCTTTTTACTCTTCTCAGTTCCACTGCTCAGACTTTAGTAAATATCACTATCCTTTGCCGTCCATCTCATATTTTGTTCTCTTTACTCACCTCTCTTTTTATATCCCTTTCATCTTCCCTGGCCCATTCGTCTGTTGCTAGCCCCTTTCCTCCGCTGTTTTTTTCTATTTCGTTTTAGTTTTCTTCCTTCTCTTTTCTTCCACATTAGTCTGCTTGGTAATTTTCCTCACCTTTTCACTTTCAAATATCCTTTGCTCATCGCCAGCTTCCTCTCTTCCTCCTCCACCGTAGCTGCCCCTCTCTCTCTCTCTCTAATTGTAGTTTACATTCTCCTGATGGGTCTTGGCTGGAAATGTTTATTTAATAGGATTGTGTTCTTCCTTGCAGACGGGCCTGCTCCGGAAATCGACTGTAATTAAAACGAAGAGTTATAGTTCTTAGGACAAGATATCGACTTTCATTGCTGCTTTTAAAGTTCCATTAATAGCTGCCTCCCCTTCTAAAAGACACCGCCTTTCCAGTCTCGCCACCTGGGTGGCATTTTATCTCTCCTGGTTGGCTTCACCCGTCAGGCTGGGGGTCTACCTACCTGGCCTGTGTTTTACCCCCCCCCCCCCCCCCAAGCTGGTATTCTAAGCTGCCTGCAGTCCTTCCCCTCACCTGTTTGGCTGGTACTTTTTGCATGTACGTAAACTTTTAATAATTTCTGGTGTTTTATGCCCACAAGATCGGTTTCCACCCGCATGACAGTCACCTTATCCACCTGTTTGAAATTGTACCTGCCTTGTATTCTACCTGCATGGCTTGTTTTTATGCATCTGACTGGTATTAAACGCAGCTTGCTGATTTATTATGTATGTACCTCACAATTTACCAGCTCCTGTTTTATTTTACTCACTTGATCTGTATTTTACCTACCTTGAATTTACCGTAAATACCTGGTTGATATAAGGGGTGATGTGATCATATTTCTTCAGGCTCTGGATGAGACATTGTGCTGCCTCTACGTGGCCACAAGGGGGGGCCAGTGTGTAAATGTAAATGTAAGGTGTTTTTTTTTATAGCGCGCTCAATTACTACCGGAGTATCCTGGCGCGAATGACCGCTGGGGAACCCGTCCTGGCTTTCCCTGTGAGATGGTCCCATGCTGGGTATCTCTTGAGTATTTAACGAGGACCCCCTGTGGATTCGGATACAGAAAAGTTCCTAGGCCAGGGAAAAGGAACCATTTGACAAAAAACAACCTAGGCAACTTATATGGTGTGATCACAGACAAATGGCTACAACAAGTTAAGAAAATATATGTTATTTTATTCTCAGGTTATCTTAAAAAGTGTATAACGTACAATAGACAAGAGACATAAATCATCATGTAAATAAAAATACAATAAATTTATACATTAGTAACCAAGTATATGTGAGTTGTATTAAAAGAAAAAGCATATAAAAAGTGGCCGATAGGGTCTCTACGCGCGTTTCGGCGAGCCAGCGCCTTCTTCTGGAGTTGCCACACAAAGCTAAGTAAATTTCAGGTTTTCACATCAATAAATATTTAAACGGTTTGACTGATGGTTCTAGATATTTTCAAAGTAATGGGTCTGTTCTTGATGCTTGTATCTGATAATAAGAATTTTGTATTCCCGCCTGCCAGAAGGATGTTGAGGTCGTGTTTTTTTTATAAAAAGTCTGGTATGTTGAAATTCCAGAGTTAGTTAAAAGATCTCCCTGCCCGAAAAGATACAGCAGGGCTCTTTTAAGTTGTGATTTTATTTTTACTGAGCGGAGAATCTCCCTTATAGGATAGTAAGGGTTTATTCCTTGTGGTCAAGGATTTGAACAACACCTTGGATACTGGTTGTTTTTTCGATTAAAAGATCTCCCTGCCCGATAAATACGGCAAGGCTCCTTATAAATTATTCTTGCTTGGGTAGGTAGGTGGACATCTTTAAGAACCGAGGTAATTTTATAATAAAAGAAAGGTTTCTCTACCTAAATGAATCGGCAGTGCTCTTTTGTGATAGAGGATAGGATCGCCCTTTCTGTAGATAATAGCAGGGCAGCAGCGGGTCTGGTGGCGGGAATTGTCAAGTATTCCAACCTGACGGATAACGTCTTCGTGTCAGGAATGGATCGGTCCATCGGTTCTTAAAGATGTCCACCTACCTACCCAAGCAAGAATAATTTATAAGGAGCCTTGCCGTATTTATCGGGCAGGGAGATCTTTTAATCGAAAAAACAACCAGTATCCAAGGTGTTGTTCAAATCCTTGACCACAAGGAATAAACCCTTACTATCCTATAAGGGAGATTCTCCGCTCAGTAAAAATAAAATCACAACTTAAAAGAGCCCTGCTGTATCTTTTCGGGCAGGGAGATCTTTTAACTAACTCTGGAATTTCAACATACCAGACTTTTTATAAAAAAAACACGACCTCAACATCCTTCTGGCAGGCGGGAATACAAAATTCTTATTATCAGATACAAGCATCAAGAACAGACCCATTACTTTGAAAATATCTAGAACCATCAGTCAAACCGTTTAAATATTTATTGATGTGAAAACCTGAAATTTACTTAGCTTTGTGTGGCAACTCCAGAAGAAGGCGCTGGCTCGCCGAAACGCGCGTAGAGACCCTATCGGCCACTTTTTATATGCTTTTTCTTTTAATACAACTCACATATACTTGGTTACTAATGTATAAATTTATTGTATTTTTATTTACATGATGATTTATGTCTCTTGTCTATTGTACGTTATACACTTTTTAAGATAACCTGAGAATAAAATAACATATATTTTCTTAACTTGTTGTAGCCATTTGTCTGTGATCACACCATATAAGTTGCCTAGGTTGTTTTTTGTCAAATGGTCCCATGCTGGGTATCTCCAAGGTGAAGCCAGGCATCCCCAGCGTCTGTGGGGGGCCGTTGTAGAGATGAGGCAAGCTTAATGCCCAGAGTTACCGAGTGTGATCACTGACCAAAGTGGGCACCGAGGCGAGAATTATCAGTCCGCTGACCCTGGTCCTCGACCCTGCCGCGTCGGGAATCGAACCCTGGTCCCGGGCCGTTCTCAGCCTCCGGGTCTGCCGCCTCTAACCAGTGAGCCACACCTCTCTACCGTGTACTCTCTACTCTAGTGTGGAGTCTGGGAGGCCATCGCTGAAGGCGTTTCCAATATCCAGATGCAAACATACGAGGGCTTTGAACAGCGGTTCTGAAGTTGCTTTCTTGTGCCAAGGGAGAGGTGTGGCGCAGCGGCCAGAGCGCCGGATTCCAGAGTGGAAGGCTCATGGTGCTATCCCTGGCAGCAGCTCAGCTCAGCATCATGTGACTCTGGGCAATAG
Source organism: Lissotriton vulgaris (assembly GCF_964263255.1). Classification (NCBI taxonomy): domain Eukaryota; kingdom Metazoa; phylum Chordata; class Amphibia; order Caudata; family Salamandridae; genus Lissotriton; species Lissotriton vulgaris. The sequence continues at coordinate 166,973 of NW_028241517.1, forward strand.
CTCACTTAATCTCCCCGAAGGCCCCCAGTGCTGGGAACCCTTAGGGGTGATATGTTGTGCTTCAAAAATCTGGAATTATCTTTATTTCTGGAAGAAAATGTTTTAATTTCTTTAGGAGAGAGAGGTGTAACTAGGCCATCTTTCTGTTTTTTTGGAATTGTGTACCTTGAGGGTGGGGTTTGAGGAATCTATGGCTAAAGCAGAGGATACTTTTCGGTAGAGACATGTAACATCGGCGTATCGGTGAATTTTGATGCTGTTATCGGTGAGTAGACAATTGGCGATACAGAAGAGTGTGGGAAAGATAACACACACTCAGGAATCTCATAGAAGTATCACACATTTTAGTGCAAGAATATAGCCAGCAGGAAAAATATTCTAAATTCGATTTGGAATATCACTGGACAAGCACGCGCTGTCAAAACCATTGGAGAACATAATGCTAAATTCAGTACATTTTTTCTCTTGTTTAATACTTTCTCTTCAATGCAGAAAGTGAATAAAATAGCACACAACTAAACTGAAACTTAAGTTAGACACTAACGAGCAGGGGCCTAACTCTTCTCCTGGGGAAAATAGGAGAAGACGTTGGGGGCCAGCCAGACTAAATGTGCAATGTACAACACCGAAATACAAAATGGCTGTTTATTTAAAATGTGTGTTAGTGTACAATAATGCAAAGGCTTTGGTAGTAAGGTAAGCAGGTATAGAAACCATTTCACATGTTATCACAAGCAGATAAAATATGTCCTCAATGGTAAGTAGTGCTTCATTTATAACAAAAAAGCGCCAGGGCCCTAGTCAGGAGACCACTGCAGCTTGCCCCCACATGGCTCCCGCCAGTGCTGCCAATGACAATACCTCAACTACTGACCATCACACTCCTACAAGTGTAACAAGCAGACTATTCCACACCCCTTAAGCTAAAAGAATGGCTTGGGTGGCAGGTATTCGTAATTTTTAATGTATATTGAGTTAATAAACAACTGTTTCTGTGCTCATCTCTAAATTAGACAGACAGTGCCACCATGTGGCAGACTGTCATAAGTGCTGGTGTTGACAGCTAGGTTCTGGTGCCGCACACCAGAAACCACTGGTCAAAATAAGCACTTGTAATACATCGGTCAAGCAAACAGTTGATTCCTGATATTTATTTTAATACTTTTGTTAAGCCATCTTGTGACATATACGAAGGAAGAATTCTGATTCTTCAGTGCATTAAGAGGTTTCTTGTGCTGCAATATGAGCTATGGAGGGGGTAACAGGGGGCTTGAAATTGGACACTGTGATGTTGATCTTCACAATTAACTTATTTACATATGTCAAGATTTTCTTTTTTGTGTAATGAAGCAATTTTTTTTGGGATGGGTTTGAGAGCCTTATGTGGCACTTAGATTAGTTCAGTATGTCAATAATCGCCTTCTTGGAAATGTTCGGAAACAGCTAGATTCTATATCTCTTAAGCAGTTTTGCTCAGTTTCTTTCACATTTTTGCACAATTTTCTTGTAGATTCCAGTGTTGGAAACGGACCATTGGTATATCCAAGCACTTTTCTTTCTAGCTTCTGTTCTTGTATTGTTTTCCATTGGCCTTTGCATAGGACTTTCCTACATCCTTGTGTGGCCCAAAGCTCTTTACAAGAAGTAAAGAAAGTTGCTGCTCTGTTTGTATTATTTATGTAGTGTGTCACACCCCGGACGAATTCGTGAACAGCAGGCTCCTTGTTGCCATTTGGACTACAAGGTTCAAAGGGTGTTGGGTGTAAATTTGCTTAATTGAAAGGTGCCTGAAGTTTGAAGATGTGGTATAGGTATGGGGCGGTTTATGGAGAGAGATGTTTTTCTCTTGTCATGATTTTTGTGAGCGAAAAGAAATAATGAAATATTCTGTAATAACAATTGCGACCAGAAATTTATTTTTATTTATTTTATTTTAAAGGTTTTATATAGCGCTGGCTAGATAAGCCAAAAGGGTCTATCCATCTGGATGACATGGACTCCTTTGAGGGAGAGGGTTTTGAGGACCCAACAGGGCATATCCCAGCCTAAAAAACAGGTTTGTACCATTAATGTTGCTAATGAGGAGGAATATGGCACTGTCAGTGAAGTTGTCCAGAGCCATCAGGGGCGGAGCCTCAAAGCCTAAAATGCAGCCCGACCTATCTGCCATTGGCCAGATGGACTGTCACTCCGCCAAAGGGCTAAATAGACCGGAAGAGCGAAAAGTCCTCACTCACTTTCCAGGGAAACAGGTTTAAAAATAACTTGCAATCGGAGATGAGCCATATTCCACAGAACTACCAAGACTGTCCAAATTCTTGACCTAGTAAATTATAAACAAATAATTCTATGCTTGCTCATTTTACTCTTATGGCTTACATTTCCTCCTGTCGTGCCAACAAATATATCCTGTTTGTTCATATAGAGCTGTCTGTAGAACACATTAGAGAATGCGCGCTGTGGGTCTGCTGTGCTGTTCTACAGTCTGGTCTGCAGATCTCTGCAATGTGCATGTTTAATGCACATGCAATGTTGGAGAGCGGTACCAACTATTTAGAAACTTTAGGGAAATGTGCATGGGACATGGAGTGAACATTGGAGCAAGCTCCCTGTATAAGTGCTGGAAACAAAACAAGCAAAAATATTTCTTTTCAGGGCATCATTTGTAAAAAACATAAAATAAGTGTCAGAGCCCACGTGAGGGGGCCACTGCAGCTTGCATCATGCATTGTCCCTGCTAGTGCTGCCACTGATGGTACCAACACAACTACTGACCACTCCTGCCAGTGAGACAGTTCAGACTGTTCCAGGCCCCCAAAGCTAGCAGAATGCTTGGGTGACAGATACTAGTCATTATTAAATTATGTAGAATTATACATCTACTGTTGTTGCACTTATTTATAAATTAGACCAACAGCACCATCATGTGGCAGACTGTTATAAGTGCCGTTGTTGCAAATTAAGTGCTGATGCCGAGCACCAGAAACCACACAATCAAATTAAGCACTGTATTGATTTACAACGACCTCTGATGCATAGGGCGTGCAAGAGGGCTCTTAATCACAAGAGCTGGAGACCAAGTAGAGTGCATGTATTTAAAAACCAGAAGGATGATTAAACTGCATCAGCCATATTTGGTATATCTTTTCGGCCCTTTTCCTTGCTCTTAAGCACTGACTAGTCAAGAAATGCCTCGAAACAGTCTTTTCGGTGCTCCAAATATTCAACTGTATGATTTTATAGGCTTAAAGAAAACAGGTTTTTCTCCACAACAAAACAGCACCATACCAGGGTGCAGCTTTATCAATCTTTCATGCAGCGTAAAGTTGCAATCCATCTCGCTGCGCTGCCTGAAAGGCCAGGAATGGTCTGCATTTACCATTATACAGCTCATGCCTGTACTTTCCTAGTGCTGGCACATAATTGGCTGCCTAGTGCTAACGCAGGCACCCTTGTGTCATGTTGCAAAGTTGCCTGCAATGTAGGCATATTCCCCTTTCTAGGTATGCTGCAGAATGCAACACACATAGGAAAAAAAAGGAGAAATAAAGATCAGTGGCTTGAAAACTGGTCCACGTGTCTGTCATCAGGTGAATAGTGTGAACAGCACTCTGCTGCAAAGCTTGTCCAAACAATTGCAGCACATTGAGATGGAGCATCGACACAGCAACTCTGGCAAAAAGGGTCTTGCTGGGAACCTTCCATTTTAGGCAGATGGCTGCCACAAATAAAAAAAAAAAACTTTCCTTCCACAATGGAACAAGTGAGGAGGTCTGAGCTAACATTTTAGCCAGCTTCCTGTTGTACAAACGTGCCGTTTGGTGGTTGCATTCGTAGGGCCCCTTCTGCCTAAACATGCCTGTAATAGTAGCCTGGATTTTTAAAGTTTCTGGTGCCACTGACGCAGGCGACTTCCAGAGAAAAGAACCAGCAGGTGGTAGACTCAATGTGCGTCTTGAGGCAGTCACTGAATGCTGTTGCAGTGGGGTTTCCATCTTATTCTTGTGCTATTTCGGGGATGCTGATGCGGGTGATACTAGTGCACTCCTGGGGACGGGGCTGCTTTATGTAAAGAAGATGTCACCCTCCTCTTCCTCATCACCTTGCACCGTGATCAGAGTTGATTCCCTGCTCTCGTCACCTTCACCACCACCTGCAGCTATTTATTTAAGGTCCGCCTCCCAGCATATTGCATGATGTTTTTTCATATGGGTCGTTTGGCCTCCAGTACCATAGTGTGAACCAGGCTTACATGGACGAACACTCGCACGGCAAATGGAGCATATGGACGTGTTATCTTCCTGCTTGCTAATTGTAAAGAAGTCCCAAAGTAGCGAGGTGAACTCTTTCAGTAGGCCACTGGTGCCACTGCTAATGCCCGGTGGTGGGGGAATCAGTGCCAAATCCCTTGGAGGAGGTTGAATAGGAGGGGTAATGTCGGCCTCCTCTGGGCCAGCTTCCATGACAATGACTGGCTCGTCATTCTCATCCCCATCTATAATTGTAAGAACTTTCATTTTCCCTTGCCTCTCCTTGCAGGTCTCAGATTCAGCCGGGGTCCAATCCATGCCCAGATCATCAGAGGGGAGCTTGGAGAAGATGGTGGTGTACCCTTTCTTTTTCTTGCTGGAGATCTGGTAGCCAATGGTTGTAAACAAGGAGGATCTTGCTCAGCAGGAAGCTCCACCTCCTGTTCTGCTCCTACTTCAGGAAGATCTACTGTTGCTGGCTGCGGCTGTTGTCTACTTTGCTTAGGTTCCTGCAACAATTAGGTTCTACTGTGTGAAAGAGACAAATCCAATTCATAGTCACTGCTTGTCGGCGTCGCCATGATTGCAGTGGCTGCCTCACTGACAGACGTGGTCTTGGGCTTAGGTGGGGGTGGTGCCATTGATGTGAGAGTGCTTCTCCCAGTTTGCTCCCTGGAGGGCAGTGCGGCAGGCACATGTAGCCTTTCACGCCAGTTGTAGAAAGCTGCTGCATCTCCTCACTGGCCACTTTCTTGGCAGCATCTTCCTTTTAGGCCGAGGATACAGAAAGGGAAGGCCCTCATACGCACACACAAATTACCACCCTGAAATCACATACCACTGTGCCATGGCAGGGGTGTGGAATTTATTGAAATATGTACTTGTCCATGGGACAAGTAGCTTCATAAATCTACTTGTCCTGTAACAAAATCCACTTGTCCCTTTGGTGCCATGTAGTGCACCGTCAAATAATGGCTGCAATCTCTTTGTAGAAGAGCTCTGATAATAGTCTCTCTGGTTATGTCAGGCTAATACTATAGAAGGATTTTAATTTTGGAGGTTTTCACCAGCTCTTCTCTAATCTTTTCCCATACTGAGAAAGGTCGGAAAATTACCCCTGACAACGGCAGAAGTAAAGTTTCTTCCAGGGCTGGGAAAAATGTGGTTGGAGAAAAAGTGAACTTGTAAACACTCAACAGATTTCCGCTGGGGCATATTCATATTTGCTCATGCTAAGATGCAATTCACAAATATTTTCTAGGACTACGGTTTTCTGGCCTACTTAAGGAAATTCATGTGAATTCATGAAAAACTTAAATCTCCTTTATTACAAGGACATATATCATGGGTGCACTTTCGTGACTTTAACATTTGAGCCCCTAATGAAATTTGAGTTAACCAAGACCTTTTGTTTTTATTGAAATGCTATCTCTTCCTATCTGTGAGCTGGCTTCATTGTGTGTGACAGCATTCTGCTCTTTTACAAAGTAGTTTTGTTCAGTGCCGGGAATTTCTATGGCAATGTGGCCTTTATGAGACCAAATACTAGCTGTCTAGTAAGAACACGCTGGCAAACAGCACCACGCCTACCTGATAATCCCAAGGTAGAGAAAGGAGCACAATGTAGGCCAAGTGAGGAACCAGAACATTTAAATACCCCCCACGTTGATTCAAAGTTCTCATGACACCAAGCAAGCGAAAAAAAGTAATTGGAATCCTCTCCACAATAGCTCGCTTGCCTCTTCCATCTAAGCATCTATCCATTCATCCTTTCACCCACTGATATCTAGCATTTCACCTTTACATTGGCACCCATTCATTCTTTAATCCATTACCTTTCACTAATCTGTTCATCCATCTGTTCATCTGTCTCTCGATCCACTCATCCATATCCAAACCTACCCATTCATCTCCAAACCTATCCATTTCAACCATCCATACTCCCTTTCACTCCATCTGTATACCCTTCCATTCACTTCATATATCCACCCTCCCTTTCACTCATCCTTCCACCCACCCTTCGACCCATCCATCAATCCATCCATTTATCCTTTACATTCATCCATCCTTTCGCTCTCTAATCCTTACACCCTGTAACCCATCCACTCATTCACCCTTTCCTTCATTATAACATCCTTTGTCCATCCACCATCCCGGTCACTCATTCATTCATCCACCCATCCATCTAGCCAGCCACACTTCTACTCACTCATCCTTTCACCCACACATCCATTCATCCTTTCAAATTAATTACAAGTCTTTGTCTGCCGAGCTGCAGACAGAAGAGGCCCATCAAGAGCTCCACCACCTCTACTGTAGCTGCTAAAGCCTATCCTGCCATCTCCAAACCTATCGATCCAACTGATCCATCCTGCCTTCCTTTCACTCATCCATCCTTTTGCTCATCCATCCATCCTTTCACCCCACACATCCTCCTTTTCACTCCTATTCATCCATCCTTTCACTAATCTCTCCATCCATCCACCCTCCTTTTCACTTATCCACCTACCCTTTCACTTCATCCATTTAGGCTTTCGCTCATCCATCCACCCTTTCACCCATCCATCTTCCGTTTCGCTCATATATCCATCCACCCTTTCACTAATCCCTCCATCCACCTTTACACTCAACTCTCCACCCACCAAGCCATCTGTCAACCCTTCCACCCAGCCACCCACCCATCCATCCCTCACCCAGTCAACTATCTATTCATCTACTCTCTCACCCATTAATCCACCCTTTCAGTAAGTCGTCCATCCTTTCACTCATCAATCCACTTTCAACCTATCCATCCACTCACCCATCCCTTCATTCACCCTTGCTCTTTTCCTCCCATTCTCACACATCCATCCTTACATCCATCCACTCATTCATCCATCTATCCATTCACCCTTCCACTCCACTCATTCATCCATCTATCCATCCAGCCTTTCACTCATTCATCCATGCATCCATCGATTCACCCTTTCACTCATTAATGTATGTATCTATCATCCACTCTTGCACGTATTCATCCATGCATCTATACATCTACCCTTTCACGTATTCATACATGCACCTATCCATCCACTCATTCATCCATGCACCTATCCATCTTTCACTCTTTCATACATTTATGGATTTAAAAATCCACCCTTACGCTCCACTCATTCATCCATCCAGCCTTTCACTCATTCATCCATGCATCTATCCATTCACCCATTCACTCATTAATGTATGCATCTATCATCCACTCTTGCACGGATTCATCCATGCATCTGTATATCCACCCTTTCACTCATTCATCCATGCATCTATCCATTCACCCATTCACTCATTAATGTATGCATCTATCATCCACTTTTGCACGTATTCATCCATGCATTTATACATCCACCCTTTCAGTTATTCATACATGCATCTATCCATTCACCCTTTCGCTCATTAATTTATGCATCTATTATCCACTCTTGCACGTATTCATCCATGCATCTATTCATCCACCCTTTCACTCACCCACCCACCCTTTCAAGTCCATTATGGGCCTTTGTCTGCGGACCAGCAGACTGAAGAGGCCCATCAAAAAGTTCACTGTATTCACAATGCCCCTGGTGCAGGCACAAAGTGACACGAGAGGCCTAGTGCAAGGACAGAATTGGGGGTGGCCTTAGGCCTGCATGAAAGCCCATGGGGAAACTAATGAGCTTTAATGTAATCCCTCGATGTGTAAGATATGAGAGGCCAAGGGGAGCGGGTCAGAGATGTCAGAGAGGGCGGCTAAGGGGGCTGGGGTGGGGTGAGCAGGTTCAGGCACCGGGTGTAACATAAGGTGTACAGGAAAGGCAAAGTGCAAAGGAGGGGGTGCATGAGAAGGGAAAGCAAAGTGAGTTAAAGATGAGGCCCAGGAGTGGAGCAGAGAATACAAGGCAGGGGTCATACAGTTCAAGTCAGAGCAAGGGGCCAAGAGGCAGATCAGGCAGCCTCTTACATGGGGCCTGGAAGCTACACGAGCATGAGCTATTTCCAACTTCGAGCTCTGCTTTATCATTTTGTTGTTCTGTTCTGGGGAAATTAAAGTGCAGGCCCCAGCTTTTGCATTCACCCTTTCACTGCCAATAAACTGCTCAGAGCATCTTATTAACTGGCTGTGACCTACAGGGTTGAACAGCTGTGTATCGGATTGCCATAAAACTGTCTACTTGTCCTTTGGACAAAATATAAATTAAAACCTCTTGCCCTCCTAAGAAATCTAGATGTCTCGGGCGTCGGGAGATAGGAATTCCCCACCCCTGCATGGTCCCCTTCTTGGTTTGAAACACAGACCGCTCTTGGCGGTGCCAGGCAATCCATATGTAGGCACACACTCTCTCTTCAGGATTCTCCAACTACTGCTGCACAAGCAAAGTTATAAAGGGTAAGTTAATCCTTCAGGCCATATATGGAGAGAGGTGTTGGCTTTGGACAGGTGAGTCATATGGGAAGGGCTAGAAGGTAATTTCCTAAAACTGCTTCTTGATCTCTGTAAAAATGCTATGATCCAAGCTGTACGGAGGGAGTTGAGAACCGTAGCATGGAGTGTGCTGAGCAGTGCCAGAGCCCTGCGCTTCTATTTGTTGCTTAAAGATGAGGGCCCGCAATACATTGTCAGAGCAAATCTTACCGGAGATAATATCAACTTTCTCTGGTAATATGAACCTGTGACAATAATGTAAAAGGGTTGTATGACGTTTCAACGCATGCTTTTACAACGCATGCCATTACGACGCAACTTTTACAACGCAAGTCGTTACAACGACTTGCGTTGGGCGGCGCTGGATAGTGAATAGTTTAATTTACTATTCCAACTCCAATCCCCGTGGATAGTAGGGAAGGTGTTGGATAGTAATTAAACTATTTCCTATCCTAGAGCACCCTCCAGCGCAATTCGTTGTAATGACTTGCGTTTTAAAAGTTGCGTCATAATGGTAGTGCATTGTAAAAGTTGCGTTGTAAAGGATGTTTTCCATGGCAAAGCACTTGAACGTCCAAGAGATGTGCATGGACTGAGGGGAAGTGGTTTCGATAAACCAGATAAAGAGCACACTTAGGCAAAGTGCCACAGAAACTAGTTGAACAGAGGGGCTCCGTTGGGATAGGGGGAAGGGACTGTTTCCGGGGCTAGGGGCAGTTATAGGGCTCAGGGTGGGAGGGAGCTGGATCATGAAAGTTTTTAGGATGTGGGGGGAGTTTTAGGGCTCGGGGGGGGGGAGGGACAGTTTACAGGGCTGGGGGCAGTTTTTGGGCTCAAGGCGGAGGAGCTGGGATTTTATCTTTACCACACATATCCCTTTACCAAAAATTGCTTGGTTTCATGCATGTTAAAGGAATTCGTTGTTATGACTCATTCGATGTTCGGGCAGCATTGTAGAGGCACGCGTGGTTTAGCCATCCGTGCCTCTGTCATACAACCATCTTTAACAAATGGAGGAAAGAGTCACAACCATGCGAATGTGGTGGTCCAGGGATAGGCAATGTAAAGAAGTACTCAGTAGCACCTTACACCGGAGAGCTCCACGGCCGCCTTTAATAAATTGCCTCAAGCCTCATCCCAAGGATTTAGAATAATGGGTGATCGTGAAAAGTAATAATTTATTGGTAACTTACTCAGGGGTATTTATATTTTCAAACAAACTTACAATGAACTTAGCAAATACAAGGCCCCGAGCTACTCCAAGGATGTCGACGAGCTACTGGTAGCCCGTGATCGACCGGTTGTAGTCAACTATGGCATCCTATTTGGTAGGCTGGTTATGTGTACTAGGAGGAGTAAAAGCCATTGTAGTGGGTTATTATAACAAACTGTGATTTATCTACCCTATGACATGTACACTTCACGAAAGATTGTAAGTCTCAACACCCAAAGACTCTTCTTTTAAATTTGCTGTTGGAGTGATTGCCAGGTTGTGTGCCTGCCACGTGTTGTTGGTATAGCACAGTGTGAATAATGCGTGAGCTGGCGGTCCCATTACAATGGCAGCTCTTTTTAACAATATGACTTTGTTGGTTTATTGTGTCCAAGATTGTGCTGGGGGATAGCAAATAGTATCTCATCACCTTCACATTGCAACTTTGACCTCTGCTTCCTACCCGGGGTCATAGGCAGTCACAACCTCTTCATGTTGATAGCAAACAGCTCTTTCAATGCATCACAAGCAAACATGACGAATTGTAAGTCCTTGAATACCGCCACTTTCTATTGACACATATATGGGCCTGAGATTCATTCCCCTAACTACAGGTGCCCAAACACAACTGCTGTCTCTCATCTAGAAAAATAACTTCAGTCTCCTCGCCATCATCTCCACGGCATGCAGAGCTGAGATCGACACTGGTGTGTGGGCCATCATGACTTAAATATAAGGCTGTTAAAATTAAGGACCTTCAAGGACCATATTTAAAGTTGGTGTTTTTGGAGTTCCTGTTTAAGCTAAACTTTGCTATACGATTCTTCATGCACCGACCAACAAACCATTTCATGCTGGAGGTTGGACTGACCGTGGAGAGTAGCTGATGAATATATTAACCCCCCTTTAGATACATTGCATGTAATTTATGCTAACTGGAAAGCCAAAATATCTGGCATGGATCCAGCCCTCCAAGACCAATATTGAACCACCCTCCAAATTTAAAGCAAATGTTTTTCAACATGTTTCATATTAATAATTTTTTTTTTTGTGATCTTAATGCAACGTGATGTTCATTCCATTGCACAGGTACACAAGTGTAGACACATTTAACACTGATCGTCTAGTTTATGATTTTTTGTAACCTAAGTCAAGTACTATGAACATGATTAATATGGTACTTATAATTTATCCCATAAATACAGTCTTGTTAGCTTGACAGGGAGTCCAAACTATATAACTGTGCAATCAAATGTCCCAAACTACAAATATATTAAGACTGTACACTACAGTGTGTGAAAAGGTTTACATACTTGTATTCATAATATATTGGAGAATTATATTGTATGGAAGAGTTAAATATATTGTGTCCATATAAGCAATGTAGCCTTCCCTATCCCTCACATTCATATTTATAATATATATGATTGTAAATATATGGTTTGCTTATCACCACCACACTTGATATATATACAGCATTTAGAAATGGCAAGCAATGCAGAATTAAGACATTTTGTTAATAAGTTTTTATTAAACTTGAGAAATATGTCTCAATAACCCCTAAACTACTATATTAATATGATTTGGAATTGTGATTGCAGAATGTAAGTTGCCCCCTACATTTCCCTTTTATAGTTCCTGTTCTCTACATTGCTTTATGTTAAAACTTAGAAAGTCTGCACATCCTATTATTAGTGACCAGATAAATGAAAATAACGTTGTGCCAAGTGTTTTTCAATGGACATTAATTTCATAAAGTGTTATGCACAAACATCAATTTAAAAAACAAAACAAGAGGAAATGTAGGTGTTAAAACATATTTATTATTTCTTTCTTTTTTAACAACAGAACATCTGTAAGCCTGCCTTCACTTTACAACCAAATAAGATACATTTTTTAAAGAATATCACATGAAATCTTAAAAAGCGATGAAAAGAATTAAATGAAAGCTGATGTATATCGTGCGATGGGTCTTGAGGCTGTTCACAAAGTACAACAGGCAGCAAGATCAGCATATTTTGTTGTCTGCTGGCTCCATACAGGTCCGGGTTTGAGGTGTGAACCCGGTTGATTCTGGCTCCTTTATTTGTTGTTTAGGTACAAAGTATGTAAGTTTCCAAATATCCGGTCTAACTAAAACAATTTTAATAAATAACAACGTATAACTTACTTTGCCTTTACATCCTGTAACATGATACTCTGTTTCTAAAATTAATCCTGATCACATTCCAAAGCTCCACATTATGCATTCACTACAAAAATATACTCCATACTAGCTTTTGAAGTTGTCTCCCACATCTAACTGTAAACTTCTTGGGACTCCACATTTATCTGTTATCCTGCATTTTGGAAATTCAGAATATATTAGGAATGTTGGGACATCAAATTAAACAGGATTTGATATTAAGGTCAAGGTCTTCATCTCTACCACACCTGTCATGTTATTTAATTTATAAAGCACTTGAAAATCCTACGCTACCTTGGGAGAAGGGGCGTGAACAGAAAAGACTGAAAACTGAAGTAAAGAATGTGTAGATTTTCTGGCTAAAGAGCCATGTTTTAAGGGACTTTCTGAATTGGAGAACATTAGGCACATTTTTCAGATTTTGTAAACTTGGGGACAATAACAATCTTTACATTCAAGGATATTAGTGATGTGTTTGGGATACCAGGAGAAGTTTTGGATGAGATATTTTGGGCCTGAGTTGTGAGGTGCCTTGAAGGCAATACAGAGGGCTTTGAATGATATTCTTTTTTTACAGGCATCCAGTGTAGTTGTTTAAAAGCTGAAGCTGCTGATTGGAATTTGGGCAGCCCAAATCGAAGTCGATGTGCATCATTTTGGAGGGTCTGTAATTTGTTCAAAGATTTTGCTGCAAATTGATGAACAGTGCGTTACAGTAATCTAGTTTGGACAGGGCTAGGGCTGTAACAACTGTTTTTGGGAGATTGGATGGAATGAAAGGAAGGATTTTCCAAATTATTTTTAGTGTGTTGAAGACTGAAGAGGCTATTTGGTTGACTTGGCTTTTGCAAAAATGACACCTATGGTTCTCCCTTTTTCTACTGCTTTGGGTACGGTTCCCAAATCTTTGGGCTACCAACTGGGAGACCAGAAAGCAGTGTTCTTACCAAAGAGGACAGTTTCTATTTTTCCTGAGTTTAGTTTTAAGCAATTTGTATTCATCTAGTCTCCGATGTGTGCCATTCAATTATAGAAATTGATGGCCAAGTGGTCTGGGTTGTCTGAAACAACAATTTGAGTATCGTCAGCGTATGATACAACTGTGAACTCAAAGGATTTTATTAGTTTGGTCAGTGGTGTGATATAGGGTTAAAAAAGGTGGGACTTGGAGAAGTACCTTGGGGGACTCCACACGGAAGGGTAAACGTATTGGAGACAAAATCTTCCAAAGTGACAAATTGTTCCTGTTGGGACAGAAAGGACTCTTGGGAGTCCAGGGCGGATCCTCCAATTCTTAGACAAAAGAGACAGTCAATCAGAATGGTGTGACGGACCGTGTCGAATGCTGCGGAGAGGTCTAACAATATTAGCGCATCGTTTTCTCCTCTATCTTCCTATATTCTCGGACACCACTATAGTTGCGGTTTCTGATCAGTGTTGGCTTCTAAAGCCAAATTGCATTTCATCAAGGAGGTGATTAGCGTTGACGAAAGTAGTAAGTTGTTGATTTACCGCCTTGTCAATGATTTTAGCAGGGAGTGGCAATCCAGAAATTGGCTGATAGTTACCTGGGTCAGTAGAATAAAGGTATTTTTTTAATGAGGGGTAAAATGGAGGCCTTCGTCCACGCTAATGGGAAGCATCCAGTTTCAAGCATTTCAGTAAACATGCCTATGAGGTGATCTGATATTATTTCAGATGTTTAAGGATTTATGAGGTGCTGGGATCTTCTGTTATTGTTCCCCACAATACTATCTGGACAAATACATTTGGAGCAATCAATCGACTTAGAATTATAAAATTTACAAACAATTCTCCCAAATTACAAGTTTGCCTTTTAATACAAAGTAAAATCAATGGTACAGTACTTCTACACCTAGGGTAACATGTGCAGTTAGACAGCTTGAAATAACATGAACCGCAGGGGTGTGGAATTTATTGAAATATGTACTTGTCCATGGGACAAGTAGCTTCATAAATCTACTTGTCCTGTAACAAAATCCACTTGTCCCTTTGGTGCCATGTAGTGCACCGTCAAATAATGGCTGCAATCTCTTTGTAGAAGAGCTCTGATAATAGTCTCTCTGGTTATGTCAGGCTAATACTATAGAAGGATTTTAATTTTGGAGGTTTTCACCAGCTCTTCTCTAATCTTTTCCCATACTGAGAAAGGTCGGAAAATTACCCCTGACAACGGCAGAAGTAAAGTTTCTTCCAGGGCTGGGAAAAATGTGGTTGGAGAAAAAGTGAACTTGTAAACACTCAACAGATTTCCGCTGGGGCATATTCATATTTGCTCATGCTAAGATGCAATTCACAAATATTTTCTAGGACTACGGTTTTCTGGCCTACTTAAGGAAATTCATGTGAATTCATGAAAAACTTAAATCTCCTTTATTACAAGGACATATATCATGGGTGCACTTTCGTGACTTTAACATTTGAGCCCCTAATGAAATTTGAGTTAACCAAGACCTTTTGTTTTTATTGAAATGCTATCTCTTCCTATCTGTGAGCTGGCTTCATTGTGTGTGACAGCATTCTGCTCTTTTACAAAGTAGTTTTGTTCAGTGCCGGGAATTTCTATGGCAATGTGGCCTTTATGAGACCAAATACTAGCTGTCTAGTAAGAACACGCTGGCAAACAGCACCACGCCTACCTGATAATCCCAAGGTAGAGAAAGGAGCACAATGTAGGCCAAGTGAGGAACCAGAACATTTAAATACCCCCCACGTTGATTCAAAGTTCTCATGACACCAAGCAAGCGAAAAAAAGTAATTGGAATCCTCTCCACAATAGCTCGCTTGCCTCTTCCATCTAAGCATCTATCCATTCATCCTTTCACCCACTGATATCTAGCATTTCACCTTTACATTGGCACCCATTCATTCTTTAATCCATTACCTTTCACTAATCTGTTCATCCATCTGTTCATCTGTCTCTCGATCCACTCATCCATATCCAAACCTACCCATTCATCTCCAAACCTATCCATTTCAACCATCCATACTCCCTTTCACTCCATCTGTATACCCTTCCATTCACTTCATATATCCACCCTCCCTTTCACTCATCCTTCCACCCACCCTTCGACCCATCCATCAATCCATCCATTTATCCTTTACATTCATCCATCCTTTCGCTCTCTAATCCTTACACCCTGTAACCCATCCACTCATTCACCCTTTCCTTCATTATAACATCCTTTGTCCATCCACCATCCCGGTCACTCATTCATTCATCCACCCATCCATCTAGCCAGCCACACTTCTACTCACTCATCCTTTCACCCACACATCCATTCATCCTTTCAAATTAATTACAAGTCTTTGTCTGCCGAGCTGCAGACAGAAGAGGCCCATCAAGAGCTCCACCACCTCTACTGTAGCTGCTAAAGCCTATCCTGCCATCTCCAAACCTATCGATCCAACTGATCCATCCTGCCTTCCTTTCACTCATCCATCCTTTTGCTCATCCATCCATCCTTTCACCCCACACATCCTCCTTTTCACTCCTATTCATCCATCCTTTCACTAATCTCTCCATCCATCCACCCTCCTTTTCACTTATCCACCTACCCTTTCACTTCATCCATTTAGGCTTTCGCTCATCCATCCACCCTTTCACCCATCCATCTTCCGTTTCGCTCATATATCCATCCACCCTTTCACTAATCCCTCCATCCACCTTTACACTCAACTCTCCACCCACCAAGCCATCTGTCAACCCTTCCACCCAGCCACCCACCCATCCATCCCTCACCCAGTCAACTATCTATTCATCTACTCTCTCACCCATTAATCCACCCTTTCAGTAAGTCGTCCATCCTTTCACTCATCAATCCACTTTCAACCTATCCATCCACTCACCCATCCCTTCATTCACCCTTGCTCTTTTCCTCCCATTCTCACACATCCATCCTTACATCCATCCACTCATTCATCCATCTATCCATTCACCCTTCCACTCCACTCATTCATCCATCTATCCATCCAGCCTTTCACTCATTCATCCATGCATCCATCGATTCACCCTTTCACTCATTAATGTATGTATCTATCATCCACTCTTGCACGTATTCATCCATGCATCTATACATCTACCCTTTCACGTATTCATACATGCACCTATCCATCCACTCATTCATCCATGCACCTATCCATCTTTCACTCTTTCATACATTTATGGATTTAAAAATCCACCCTTACGCTCCACTCATTCATCCATCCAGCCTTTCACTCATTCATCCATGCATCTATCCATTCACCCATTCACTCATTAATGTATGCATCTATCATCCACTCTTGCACGGATTCATCCATGCATCTGTATATCCACCCTTTCACTCATTCATCCATGCATCTATCCATTCACCCATTCACTCATTAATGTATGCATCTATCATCCACTTTTGCACGTATTCATCCATGCATTTATACATCCACCCTTTCAGTTATTCATACATGCATCTATCCATTCACCCTTTCGCTCATTAATTTATGCATCTATTATCCACTCTTGCACGTATTCATCCATGCATCTATTCATCCACCCTTTCACTCACCCACCCACCCTTTCAAGTCCATTATGGGCCTTTGTCTGCGGACCAGCAGACTGAAGAGGCCCATCAAAAAGTTCACTGTATTCACAATGCCCCTGGTGCAGGCACAAAGTGACACGAGAGGCCTAGTGCAAGGACAGAATTGGGGGTGGCCTTAGGCCTGCATGAAAGCCCATGGGGAAACTAATGAGCTTTAATGTAATCCCTCGATGTGTAAGATATGAGAGGCCAAGGGGAGCGGGTCAGAGATGTCAGAGAGGGCGGCTAAGGGGGCTGGGGTGGGGTGAGCAGGTTCAGGCACCGGGTGTAACATAAGGTGTACAGGAAAGGCAAAGTGCAAAGGAGGGGGTGCATGAGAAGGGAAAGCAAAGTGAGTTAAAGATGAGGCCCAGGAGTGGAGCAGAGAATACAAGGCAGGGGTCATACAGTTCAAGTCAGAGCAAGGGGCCAAGAGGCAGATCAGGCAGCCTCTTACATGGGGCCTGGAAGCTACACGAGCATGAGCTATTTCCAACTTCGAGCTCTGCTTTATCATTTTGTTGTTCTGTTCTGGGGAAATTAAAGTGCAGGCCCCAGCTTTTGCATTCACCCTTTCACTGCCAATAAACTGCTCAGAGCATCTTATTAACTGGCTGTGACCTACAGGGTTGAACAGCTGTGTATCGGATTGCCATAAAACTGTCTACTTGTCCTTTGGACAAAATATAAATTAAAACCTCTTGCCCTCCTAAGAAATCTAGATGTCTCGGGCGTCGGGAGATAGGAATTCCCCACCCCTGTGAACCATCTTTCAATTATAATGCATTTCAAAGGAATTAAGATAGTGACATTAAAATAAAATCAACGTTCAGGTTTGTTTGATTCTTGGCTTAGCTTTGTTGTGTGTATTTTGAACAACACAGGCTCAATGTTAATGTTTTTAAATGTTTAATTTTTAACTCGACCAAAATGTTGTGCATCTCATTACTGTCAGTATACAGAACTGTTAAATATTTTAGATATATTTGGTGGAAGTTCAGACCTATACAGAAAATGGTCAATATGACATGAATTCCACCACATTGTAAACATTACTCTTTCTATAACAACTTCTACACTTTACTTGAAACTCTTTACATTCATAACTTGTTGTTATAGAAATGTGCTTCAAAGCTCATGCATGAACATCCCATATTTCTGGATCTGTCTCACATGAACCCCCAAAGTGAATCATCGAATAGTTTTTAGTAACTACAAATTTTAGACCTTAAAAGGCTCTGTGGTACGGGAATGGACGGACAGGGAGCTTGAGTTCGAAAAGCACGTTGGTTGAAGCAGTTTCTACCTGCACCTATCCAGCTTCCCTCTCTCCCAACAACTAAGAAGATACTTGTGGCATAGTTTGATTCAGTACATGCATGCAAGGAACGCATGAAATCCTGGCCAAGAAGCGCTAGATACAGACACTAGCATTCGGTGTCATTCGGCCAAACTGGGACAAGTTTTTGAGACTGTATACCATGTGGTGTTAAAATGCTTTGGGAATGGATGCAGTCGGAAGGTTAGCAGAAAACATGGACTTTTGGAAATTCAGTGTTTCCATATGGAGATAGGACTTTTGCAAGGAAAGCCATTGCTGTATAGGTCATAAAGGTAATAAACAATTGTAATGTAGGAACACAAGACATTACTGTATTGTCCAATCGTAGGTGTCGTACTACAGCTAGCTTCTTGATTTCCCTGATGGTCAGGGATGGGAAACTGTAAGAATTTTAACTTTTAGTGTCTCATAGAAATGGGTTAAAAACGGCCTCCACATCACCCCTTACAGCCGTCCCCGTCCTCCAAATTTTTTTTTGTTTTGAAATATGTTCAAAACTGTCTCCACTTTATACCATACGCCACCCCTCACCAAGCCATAGGAAGAATAGCAGATTCACCTACCAGGTGTACTGCATGAGTTGCTCTGGGGTAGGATACCCATAGTATACTTGATTTATGTTTATTTTTTTTACCTATTTAACATAGGAGCTCTCAATAATAGTCACATTTCTAAAAATAAACTTGGAAATTCTGAAACTGGACAAAATGTGGTTTATTACGGTATCTGCAAATAATAATAACTGCTCCCAGCTAAGTTCATTTCAGCTGGGCTGAGGGCATGAAAGAACTCTCATTGAAGGAATTGGTTTTCTGATCAATCACCGAGTGAAAGAAATAGTGATGGCGTTCCTATTTCTTTAGTAGTTCAGTCGTGTAATATATTGTCTTAACAATCAACAAGAACGGAGTAGCTTGGAGCTAAAACAACCTTCTCTCCTGGATGGCTTCAGTATATCTCTTTTCCTACTGTTTTTGTGATGAACAAATAAAAGAAAAAAGGAATTTCCAGGAAGACTGATTTTCAGTTGCTTAAGTTAACCATTTTGAACAATGGCCCTTGCACTGTTCCTGGACATTGCTAAAGCCAGACAGCTTTCTGCAGCCCAAACCCGCAGTGGTCTGAGGATTTTCTGGGTTCCTGGGGAGTTCCATGTCCCCTGAGATTGCTGTGGCCAAAAAGGTTGAGTCTCTCCTGAAGTGTTATGTGGCCCTAAAGTTTGCCATTGTCCAAAGACCTTGCTTTGATGTTGTGCCTTGCTCTTCTATCTGAGCAAGTTGCAGATGCAGAGGAGGCTAGTTTCTTTTGTGCCTCAGGTTGTATAGTCATTCGGCTTGGTGTGCTCCCAAAGTTCATCCATGCAGCATGTTCTGGAGCGCCTTGTGACATTGGAAGATGCTCAATTACTTGGAGCTATATCCACAGACCCTGCCAGGGCCCCGGAACCTACTGGAATCCTAGTGGCTCTGAGGCATAACCATGTCACCTTGTCCTATGCGGCATGTGTTGCTGCCCTGGAACTTTCAGTGTTCGCCAGAACTCGTAGAGGCTCTGAAGCTTTCAGGATCCCTAGACCACAAGAACATCTCAGAGCCTGAAGTTGTCCCACAGTTTTCAGTGGTGTCTGATGCGTGCTTGAGAGCTTCTTGTGGACTCTAAGCATGCGTTGTCCACACAGCTTGCTATGTTTATAGACATTTGTGAGGCCTGGGGACTCTCCATGTACCCTACAGTCTGCTGTGTCTCCAGAGCCTGCTGTGGCCTCAGACTTTGCTAGGTCGCTATGTTTTGTGGGGGCTCTGGACCCCCAGTGGGCCCAATCCTCTTGTCATGCTTGTGCTGACTAGTAGCCCAATCCTCTTGTCATGCTTGTGCTGACTAGTAGCCCAATCCTCTTGTCATGCTTGTGCTGACTAGTAGCTTGCAGTGGTTGCAGACTTTGATGCCTGCCTTGTCCCCTAAGAGTCGTTCTGGAGCAGTAGCCTAGGATGTTGCAGTGGCCACAAAGTTTGCAATTATGTTTGAGTTTGCACCCGCCGAAGAGCTTGCTGAAGCCCATGCTAATGGCATAGGAGTCTACTGTTGCATCAATGTTTATGTCCATGATGGTTGCTTTGGCCTACAGTTTGCTATCTCCAAAGCGTGTTGGGTCCCTGAACTTGTAGTCCTCCCTGGAGCTTGTTGTGACCTTTGAGCATGCTGGCGGTAATGGAGCACCGTCTGTTTTTGGAGTGTGCTATAGAACTACAGCCTGATAAGGTCCCTGGGCTTTCTAAACCCAATGCACCTCTCTGTAGGCTGTGAGCCTCTTGTACTTCTGAAAAGGGCAGAGCTTTCAATGACATTAGAGCTTCTGGTGATGCCTCCCCGGGTGAAGACCTAGACCTTATTTGACTAAAGCTTGCAGTGGGTCCGGACCTTGCTGGTGTCTGAGATTTAACTGCTGTGACTATAGAGCTTGTTGTTGTCATGGAAGTTTCTGCTTCCTTTGGGATTTGTTGTTGATACAAAAGCTTAACATGACTGTACTTTTTGCTTTAGCACTGCAGCTTGTTGTAGTTGTTGAAATTAGCCCAGAAACTGCACCTGGTAGAAGAACACGAACTTGCTGTTGCCCCAAAACTCTACTCAGGCTCAGAAATGTTCCTGTGACTAAATAGCTTGCTGTGGCCTCAAAGGTTTTCAGTGGCATGGGAGCTTTAGGTAGCCTCACAGCTTATTGTGGCATTTAATGCTCCACTGAAGCTCGCTGTGGCAGTGGAACTTGCTGTGGCCTAGGAGCTTCTTTACAAAAAATATCATCATTGTTTTATCACAGTTTACATAACCACAGAAGCATTGGCACATATCCGACAGGTGGCACAAAGACACAGTACATCAATGTACCCTTGCGTGAACACTCCCAGCCATGGGGGTAGGGACCCACTATTTAAAGAAAACTCAGCATTTTACAACATACCAATGAACCAACTCAAGAACTTAACTACATACTGTCCCCACAACTGTTCTAATGTATGGTTGTATGTTATGTTATGTTAAATTAGCTTATATAGCGCTCAGCTGCCCCAGCAAAGGGGCGTCCCGGCGTTGTTTAGTAGATATGTAGCTAACTCCGAGGAATTCGACAGGGCATACTTCCAGAAAAGTTTAATTTAGGGGAAAGAGATGAGTTTTGATTGCCTTCCTGAAGTCTAACAGGCCTTCCAGTTCTCGTATGTGGGCTGGTAATGTGTTCCACAGTTTTGCTGTCAAGAAGCGGATGGAACGTCCTCCCGCTCTGCAGCGCTTAATCCGGGGTACTTTGACCAGGTGTTGACCTGCAAAGCGTAGTGCGCGGGTTGGAACAAACAAGGTCAACAGGTTCCCAAGCATTTTGGGGGTGGCAAGCTTTAAGATTTTAAAGGAGAGGCATAAGGTCTTAAACTGAATTCGCTGAGCCACCGGGAGCCAATGAAGCCTCCGGATGGTATCAGAGATAGAGCAAAATCGAGGAAGGCCTACTAAGGCTCTAGCAGCCGCATTTTAAATGCGCTGCATTCAGGTAATTTCTGCTTGATTTGCACCTAACAGCAGGGAACAGGCATAGTCCAATGGGGAAAGAATCGTCGACTGGATAATCAGCTGCCTTGTGGCTGGGTCAAAGAATTTTAAGATAGGTTTTAAACCACGCAAGATGCCAAAGCATGTGGCAGAGACTTTTTTAGTATGTGTGCAAAACCTAAGGGAGGAGTTCAGCCAAACCCCAACATTTTTTACTTCAGTTTTGGGTTCTGGGGCTTTACCCAGAGCATAGGGCCACCAGTAATCGCCCCATAGGTGGGCGTTGTTTCTGACCAGTAGCACCTCCGTCTTATTAGCGTTCAGCTGCAGACAATTAGATGTCAACCAGTCTGCCACGCGGTCAAACCGTTTTTAAACCTTGCGAGATCAGGGGCCGATCCTTCCGTAAGGGCAACCACTAGCTGCGTGTCGTCAGCATATGATACGATGGTGTGGTCCCATTGTTTGGCGACAGCAGCTAGCGGCTGGACATAGAGGTTGAATAAAGTGGGGCTCAATGCCGAGCCCTGGAGAACACCCCGCTCAATAGGATGTGCCTGAGATAGGAAGGGAGGGGTGGAGACACGAAATGACCTCTCGGTTAGAAAGGATCTAAACCAGACAAGGGCCATGTCAGTGATACCTGCCTCCTCAAGCCGGTGGAGCAGAATCCTGTCGGAGACAGTGTCAAAGGCGGCACTAAGATCCAATAGGATCAGTGCCACCGTTTGACCGTGATCAAGAGGAGATCGGAGGTGTTCCGTCATGGCCAGGAGAGCAGTCTTGGTACTATGACCAGCGTGGAACCCATGTTGCGTTTCATTCAGTATGTTGTTGGAGCTCAACACGTTGGTAAGTATAGTATTAACATGTGATTCAGCAATCTTCGCAATCCAGGGAAGAAGAGAAATAGGCCTGACATTTTCAGGCTTCAAGGGGTCTAGATTAGGTTTCTTAAGAATAGGAGAGACCCACGCTTGTTTCCATTTCACTGGATTAAAAGCCAATGAAAAAGAGGCATTATTCAGCTGATGTAACGGGACCAAACAGGGCAGTGAAGATTCTCTGAACTGGGCAGGCTTGAGCAGATCCGCCGGAGAGCCGGACTTGATTTTCACAGTTAATTTATTAAATTCTTCCCAAGAGATTTCAGGAATAACCATCAGATTGGAGGCTAAGGTTGGTCTGATAGAAGGAGCTGGGCCGGACATATTCATGAGAGATAAAGATTGATAAAAGGCTCGTATTTTCTTCACAAAGAAGGAGGCCAGTTTTTCACATTGGAATTCTGACGTGGGAATGAGCGCTGGAGATTATTTGACGCTGAGATCTTTGAGAATTTTAAAGATGACTTTAGATTGTATCATTTCCCCCCTGTCATCCTCATTCTCCCTCCCCCATTTGTGCCACTGAACTAATCTACTTATCAGGGCTCATCGCAATTTCCACACCTCTCGTCTTCCATCATCTACTCATTTCCAGCCTCAGCGTGATGGCGTGCTCACATGAATCTCAGACCTGCATCTCTCCAAAGGGCTCCCCATTCACATTGGCTGTGGGTCTGACCGCCATTCCAGTCTCTCAATATAAATCTCCCATTGGTCCATATATTGGCATCTCTTGTGCCTAGCTCTAGCATCTGCACGCACTGCCAACTCTGCGCTGGTATTTCGGTCACCAGCTTGTCCTCCCACCACCCTTTGAGAGCCTGTGCCCCCGGTATCACGGTCCCTTTCAATAGCCCTCCATCTCTAGCCTTTCCTAGTCGACCTGCAGTGTGGAGTAGTTTTTAATCGGGTTCCCACATCTTACCCATGACCCCCAGAAGGGCCAAGTATAGCCAATAAATCCTCAATTGACTGCAGCCGCCCATCCTCCACCAGGTACCCGTAGACCTCGAGTCCCGGAGTCGTCCAGCTATCTGTGTGGTGTGATTCAGTCAGGTGCCTGCATCGTGGTGGAGCCCACAGAGGGTGATTCAGAGTATAAAGTACCAATTTCGCCCCACCATGTATATATTTTCTCCATCCCCATCTGGCCACTGTCAGCAGTACATTATTAATTCCTCTCAGAGTCCGAGTACTCCAATAACGGGCGATCACCCAGCTCAAGTGGACCACAGTCCCCTCAGGATTCTGTAATTCCCCTAGCTAGTGCTTCGGCCCCTGGAGTTGCGCTGCTGGATAATAAAGTTATTAATTGGGGGCCCCCAACCCCCCTTCCTGCACCAGGGTGTACAGTGTGGTGATTGCCCATCTATGTCTCCCGTTACCCCAGATGAGGGCTGGGGGCAATTGCTGCAAACCATTGAAGAATGATTTGCTCAATATTACTGGTATTGCAGCAATAAATTAAGAGTTCTAGGAAGGGCAAACATTTTTGCAATGGAGACCCTACCCATGGGGGAAAAAGGCAACTGTATCTGATCGAAGTCAGTGCCTTCCTCAGATTACCGTCAATAAGATCGCGCCCATTACGATAAATTTGAACACCCAGATATTTAACAGCGTCAAACTCTGTAGCACAGGAACTTATAGTGAAAATTACTACTGCTTTGCATCTTGCTGTTGAATTTGCTGTTGACCCCAGGGGTTTGTTGTGGTTCCTCAACGCTCATTATAGTGGCAAAGGTGCTTCAGCTCTGCTCACAGTTTGTGCGTGCTCTGACCCTGTAGCTTACTGCGGCACTTTAAACATCCTTGGAGTTTCTGCAGCTCTTCAGGTTGCTCAAACTCATCTTTCTCAGAGCCCATCCAGAGCTCTTCATCCTCTCCTATTTGCTTATTTTACCTGAAGAACTGAAAATTACAATGCACCATTTTTCTCCCACTGCTTTACCCAGCGTCTGGGGCTCCCTCCTTCGGCCCACCGCGTGGCAAAGTGCCTGAAACGGGCTCCTAGATACAGACAACATTGTTACTCTTGGGAGGTATCCCCTGTGGTTACACAGGAATCTGTTGTCTCTCAAATACAAAACCCTCCCTTTAGTAGGCACTCAAAGCTCCATCATCTGTCACCTTTGGATGCTGTGGGTACAATGTAGCCCATCTCATTTCTAGAGTTTTTGCCATCTCCAAGGTGACCTAGAGTTAATGCGGCACCTTCAGTGTTATTGACTTACTCCCATAGTCTCCTGCCTCCATCAGGACCCCTGTGGTTATGCTTAGTACAACCATGATTTTCTGGTTTCTCTTAAAGTCAGCAGACTCGCAGGAGCACTTTGGAAAAATGGGCTCTTCAAGACTGTGGTGTCTTCTCTCCTTCAGCCATAAAACATCTGAATTGCTCCTGCTATTACAATAGACACATCAAGCTTCCATTTTTTGTTTTTCTGTACTCAGCCACCTCCCATGATCCCAAACTGCATTATTTTCCTGGAGTCAGTATTCTCTGCTAGGCCTCTGGTGAATACACTGGGCTCTACAAGCCCCATTTTCCCTTCAAGAGGTAGAAACCTTCAATACCCCCCTGGGTATACTGAGCCCTCTAAGTATAAGTTTGCTGTCTTCCCAAGTAAACATTACCCACCCTAGTTCCATTGAAACAGTGAAAATTCCATATTCCTATCTTCTGTCTTTAGGCACCAGCCATATGGCCAGGGCTTCAGCGATTACATAGGCAATCGCATATTCTTATGTTGCCCGTACCCTTAAGTCGGTCATCTTCCTGGTGTATATGGTTACACTGGGCTCTTCATCTCCCGGCCTGGGTCTTCCCTCCCAGAATCAGAAACCAACACATTCTGTTTTCCAGAGCCTGCCGTTCCCAATGATTCCTAAATTGCTATGGCCATTGGCTCTTTTCACATCTCCGCGTGCTCGTCTCTTCTGAAGAAACGTACATATCCAGGGCTCCCACAGTTACACCAGGCCCTTTGGCACCTCTACTCTGCTTCCCTAAGCTTCTACTGTTAGATGAAGCTTTACATCCATCCTGATCCTATAGAAAGGCCCATTGACCCCAGCTCTTGTGGTTACACTTTTGAGCACTGAATGATATTTGCAGCCCTAGATTGTGGCATGTTCCCACTACTTTCCTTGGAATGGGGCCATATTTAAGGGTTCTAGATCATGTCTGTCATTAGCTTTCTAGTGGGTCCCTTCCTAGTAATGCCATGCTGTAGCATTAGCATCACGTACAACAGGCCTTTCATGACCCTATCATTTTCTTCTTGGTGTCAGCGTACTTCCCCAGTTGCCCGGAGTCCTCCACAACCCTCCGTGTTCTTTTCTAGGATTAGCATTCAGCACTAGAGCTCTGGTGGTCAAACTGTACCATCAAAGTCACGTCCTTTTAGGTTTGGCGTTAACCAAGACCTTTTGATTATTCTGAAATTACACATTTAGTATACTTAAGGGGCCTTTCAGCTGCCTCTCTTCATCCATAGGTCTACTGTTATGTCATTCATATTTTGCTTCCGCCTACTTCAGCATTCAGCATGGGGCAATGGGTCAGCATTCGTAAGCCACTGGCTAACTTCACTTTGAGTGACTGCGTTTTGCTCTTTCACAAGGAGCACATCCACACAGAAGTTACTTCCCGTCTGTGCCAGTTTTTTGTTCCTCATTTATAATGACTGTAGAGTTGTCTTTGTGTTTTGAACCTGGTGTAATAGCAGTTCGCTTTTGATGTGAGTCCAGGGTATGTTCCAGTTTTATCATATCCCATCTTCTGCTAATGCTGTTGTAAATTCATTTCGGAGTGGCCTAGCTTATCTGACTGCTGTTATATCATATCAGCTCACATGGACTCTAGATATAAGTTAATTAGTGTGCTCTATCAACCATGCCAAATCTGTCTTTATTTCTTGTTTGCCTTCTTTCTCTTTTGTCTTCCTCCTTTCTACTCTGAATTTGTTCCTCCCTTTTTCTCCCACCTTTCTTTCCTTCTTGCCTTTTTTTCCTTCTTCCCTTCCTCATTTTCTTTCTTCACTTCCTCCTTTCCTTCTTCCTTTCCTTCTTACCTTTCTTTCTTCCATTTTTCTCTTTCTTCTTTCCTTTCTGATTCCTGTTTTCTTTACTTGTTGCCTTCTTTCTTTCCATCCATGTTTCTTTAGTTCCTTCCCTTCCTTCTTCCTTCTTTCTTGCATTATTTCCTGCTTGTCTTCTTTCTTGCCTTCTTTCTCCAAGCCAAAAGTCAGGCAACCAATGTCAGACAAATTGGCTTTTTTTTAGGTCTGTGTTAGTCAAAAGATTTTGATTTTACTAAAAATATTTGTTTAGCATACTTACTTATTCGGGTCTTTCTTTCTATTGTTTTTTCCTTCTTTTCCTTGTTAGCTTCCTCTTTTCCTTTCTTCTTCTGTCTTTCTTTCTTTCTCCTTTCCTTCCCTTATTGCTTTGTACCTTCTTTTTTGTTCCTTCTTCCATTCCTACTTTCCTTCTTCCTTCTGTTCTTTTTCTCTCTTTCTTCTTTCCTTCCTACTTTCCTTCTTGCCATCCTTTCTTTTCTTTCTCCTTTCCTTCCTGCCTGCCTCCTTTCTGTATTTTCTGTTTCCTCCTAGTTTGCTTTCTTCCTCCTTTCCATCTTGCCTTCCTTTTTCCTTCTTCTATTCCTCCTTTCCTTCTTGACATCCTAATTTTCTTCTTAACATTTCTTTTTGCTTTCCTTTCTTTCCTACAATCTTGCTTTCTGTTTTGTGTTATTTCCCCTTTGTCAATCTTTCTTTCTTTTTTCCTTTCTTCCTTTCCTTCTTCCCTGCCTACTTTCCTACTTTCCTTCTTTTTTTTCTTGATTTCTTACTTACCTTCCTTCTTGACCTCCTTCTTCCTTTCTTTCCTTCTTTCCTTTCCTTTATTCTTTCTGTCTTGCTTAATTTCTCTTTAGTCCTTTTTTCCCTTCCTCCTCTCCTTCTTCCTTTCTTTTTTGCCTCACCCTTTCCTTCTTGCTTCCTCCTTCCTATCATTCTTTCCTTCATTCTTGCTTTCTTTCATGCCTTATTTCTCCTTTGTCATTGTTCTCACTTTCTTCTTTTCCTTCTTTCCTTTCCTCTTTTCTTCCTTCTTTCCTTCCTTCATTTTTACTTTTCTCTTTCACCTTCTTTCTCTCTTTTCTTCCCTCCTTCCTTTCTTACATCTTCCTCGTTTCCATTCTTCATTTTTCCTATTTCTCTTTTACCTTCTTTCCTTTTTCCCTTCTTCTTTCCTTTCTTCCTCTTTTCTTTCATCCCTTCTTCCTTTCATTCTTCCCTTCTTACTTTCCTTCTTGCCTTCCTCTTCTCCCTTTTTCTTTCTTTACTTTTTTTCTTTACCTTTCCTCCTTTCCACTTCTATGTGTTCTTTCTTTTTTCTTTTCCTTCTTTGCCTTCAACCTTTCCTTTTTCGCCTTCTTCCCTTTAACGCCTTCTTCCCTTTTTTATGTCTTGCCTTCATCCTTCCTTTTTCTTTCTTCCCTCCCATCTTCCTTTCCCTTGTCCATTCTTTTTTACTTTCTCCTTTCCTTTTTGCCTCACTCATTTCCTTCTTTCCGTTTCCCTTTTGCCTTTTTTGTCTTCTTTCTTTCCTTTATGTCCTTCCCAGTTCCCTCTTGCCTTCTCCTTTTCATTCGTTCTTGCCTTTCTCCTTGCTTCGCGCCTTTCTTCTTATTTTCATTCTGTCCTTCCTGCCTTATTCCTGTCCTTCTTGCCTTCCTCCGTACTTTCTTTATTGCCTTACTCTAACCTTTGTTTCATTTTACTTTCTTATTTTGTTCCTTCCTTCTGTCCTCTTTTCCTGCTTGTCCTCCTTCCTGATTTCTTTCTTTCTTACCTTCTTTCTCAAAGACAAGAGGCTGGCAGCTAATGTCACACCAATATGCTATTTTCTTTCTTTCTTTTCTCCTTTCTCCTTTACTTTGTCCTTCCTTTCTTGCCTTCTTTCTTAATTTCTTTCTTTCCTTCCCTTTTTTTTGAATTTTCCCTTCCTCCTTTCCTCCTTGAGTTCATTCATTCTTCTTTTTCCCTTCCTC
Source organism: Lissotriton vulgaris (assembly GCF_964263255.1). Lineage (NCBI taxonomy): Eukaryota > Metazoa > Chordata > Amphibia > Caudata > Salamandridae > Lissotriton > Lissotriton vulgaris. Next base: position 195,457 of record NW_028241517.1, read on the forward strand.
CTTTACTTTTTCCCTTCCTTTTTTCCTTCTTGCCTTCTTCCTTCCTTTCTTTCTTGCCTTTCTCCTTTTTTCCTTCTTTCTTTCCCTCCTCCATTCTTTGATTTCTTCCTTCTTTCCTCTTCCTTCCATTTTCTTCCTTTCGTTTCTTCCTTTTTTCTTGCCTCCTTTCATGCTTGTCTTCTTTCCTTCTTTTTTGCCTTCTTTCTCAAAACACCTGCTAAAGCTTCCGAGTTTATATTGAGCCATACAGGCCCTTTTGTACTATCTCCTCAAGTAAATATCCTCCACCATAATTCATTACTAACAGATGGGATTTAACATTCCCATCTTTGATATCTGGGTACCAGCCACATGCCCAGGGCTCTATTGATCACATCAGCTGTTTCAGTTTTCTTATTTGTTATGTCCCTTAAATCAGTCATCTTCTTGCCCTATGGTTACACTTTTCTCTCTCTCCTGCCTATTTCCTCCCTCCCGGAGTCAGCAACCACGTAAGGGGGTCTTTTATTACAAGGACTCTCGCCATATCCTATACGCTCAACTCTAGTCTCCTTTCCCATTACCATATTGTTGCATTGAGCCCTTGTTGATGGGTATTGTCTCTCTTGGACACTATTACAATAAACTATCCAAACAGACCTTCCCTGATATCTGCTGGAGTCAAACATATCCACCCTTCAATCAGGCCATCCTTCAAGCCACAGCCGCTTTCTCTTAGAGCGTGCCATCTGCACTGGGCTCCAGAAGATACAGGGGCCCCTTCCTCATTCCCCTGCTTCCTTCCTCAAAAACCACTCTGAGGCCTCTGTTGATTCCACTGACCATTCACTTGTCCCTATTTCCCCATCTAAAGTGGAATCTTTCTTGCCCGAATGATTGCAATGGACCTAGAAGGCCCCTCTCTATAATGTCCCTGAGTTGGCAATCTGCCCCACACGCGAGCTCTGTTGGTTCCAGTGGGTCCTTAAAGACCCTATTGCTTCTCTCCTAGACTAGAGTCAGCAACCTTCTGTGGTCTCGATTACCCTGGATCTTAGTCCAAGCCCCTGCCTGTTTCATCCCAGTGTCAAAATATCACACCCAGGGCTCTAGTGTTTGCACTGACCGTCTCCATGACCAGCCCCTTTGTCTCCCAGAGCCAGACACCTTCCGGACTCGTTTGATTATGCTGTGCTCTAAAGACATCTCTCCTTTACTGCCAGATGCAAGAATCTGCACCCCATTAGGGTTCTCGAACTTACACTGGTACCCCATGCCGCTGATCTATTCCGCCCTAGAGTTCACAGTCTCCACCAGGCTTTCGATGTCTTCCATGAGCCCATCTCAATTGCCCCTGCCTCTTCGACCTTGGAGTCAGTAATCATTACTGGTCTCTAGTGGGTACATTGAACCCTCCATTCCATATCCATCTTCGCTGTCCTCACAAATGCTTGCTGGCTTTCAGACATGCCATGGCTCAGCACGCCCTACAAGCTCCCATCAGTTTGTCCAGAGTGGATCATTTACAGAGGGTGCCGGTGGTTACATTGGAGCCACCATGTTCATTTGTCAACTGGTTGAGGTAGCAATTTCTAAGAGACCACTTGTGATTACAAGGGCCCTACAAGCCCCTATACCTTCGGTCTAGTGTCACGAATGCCCACGGTTCTGGTGGTTAAAATGGGTCTCTCTATGACCCTATCTTTAACCCGCTTAAGTGAGTCACATTTTGACATTTATGATCCCATTAGGTCCTTCAAGCCTCTCTTATTTGTGCTAGACCCAACAAGCTCCTCCGGGGCTCTGGTGGAGACACCGCACCCTCTGTAGTCTTCTTTTCCACTTGCTCATCTGCCTTTTCCAGTCACTAGCAGGAGACGGAGCTACCTAGAAGCCACGTGCTGTTCTCTTTTATAAAGTGAGCGAAGTTCTTCTGCCACCGTTACAACATCACCCAGAAAGGAACACCCCAACACATTCTTCCCCCATTGGGGGGTGTCTCTGGTCCTCAAGCAGATCCCTTAGAGCCAGCTGCCCCTACCTGATCTTTTTATAACAAGCTTGACATAGCCCCTCTGTCCTTTTGGTGAAGCCGCTACAGGCTGTGTACCTAAGACAGGAAACATCCACCCAATCACCTCCTATTGACAAGGGTATGTTCCCGCTACTCCTGGGGACAGCTGAAGCTCCTCAGACAGGCCTATAGTTTCTTTGTTCTCCTCTACTAGAGTGCACGGTATTGTGTCCCTGCTCCCCTGAATGCTACTCTTGCTCCTCAAGTAGACCACAAGGCTCCTGGACAGGCATTTCCCTTAGAATGCCGCATGGGGTTGTGTTAAGATTTGAACATCCCACATGAGCCAGAAAAAGTATCATCTTTTCTTTTTGATTGAGGGAGATTCTTTAGTTAGAAAGGTTGGTATTTGCATGTTGTTGGAGTAATTTTGAGTAAAACAGCTTGAGAATGAGCTCTGTTGAAAGTAAATAAACCTGTTGAAATAAATCTATGCTTCATATCACTTTAAATAACAAGTTTTACTTCAGGGTGTGAGTCTTTGGGCCACATCCTACCACAAATAGAGCTCAGGATCTCCTTTTTGTTTGTACGCTACTTCCAGCGGCCCACGCTGTTTGTGCTAGTGTCTGTGTACACTGCTGGGCCAAAGATGTCAGAGACATGAAAATAAAATATACAGAGGTTAGGGGCACTTATAATGCTAAGTCCCTGTCCTCAAATGAGAATTTGATTTGGGCTGCAGTACACGAGGAATGGATGTGGAGGTGCACATTCTCCATGCGTCTTCTTTTAGTCCTCCCGTCTCCAGCACACTCTAGTGCAGAACAGGAGAGATGGAATTTCAGGAAGGGCTTGCATCTCAGAAACCCTTCAACTTTGCAAAAATACAGGATTAGCAGCAAGGAAGATCCAAATGCAAATGGTGGCAATCAACCACTAAGTATGGTATCTAAATCCTAATATTATCAGCAGCATAGCACCATTGGCATTTACAATGTGGCCTTATTCAGCACCAACTGTACTAAAGATCACTTCTGCATTGCTTGTGGGTGGGATTTGTCATACCTAGTAGAGTGAAGAAGAAAGATGCTATTCCAAATCTTTGGTTCCATCAGTTACAGCTGGTCTCCCATGCTGTTGCTCAATCCTCTTTCCATTATACTTCTGTTGTAGGAAAGTTGGGTGCTGTGTTGCATTGATACTTGATCCAGCTGCACATGGATGGTATGCAGCCGATTTCTTGTGCAATGTTGGGTACTATTTTGGAAGACTACGGTTCAATTGATGGGTGGAGGTGTTGTGAGCACCACCAGAAATGAGAAGCTGCTGTCCTTCTCTGCATAAAGCCCATTCTCGGAGAAACCACTAGATCCAAGCTGTAAGGAGGGAGTTGAGAACCGTAGCCCGGCGTGGGCTGGCCGATGCCAGAGCCCTGTGGTTCTATTTGTCTCTTAAAGATTGGGGACTCGGCAATAAATTATCGGAGCAAATCATATCGCAGATAATGTTAACTTTCTCTGATAATTGGAACCTGTTGACACTAATGTGAAAGCGCTTGAACGTCCAAGAGATGTGCATGGAAAGAGGGGAAGTGGTTTTGATTAACCAGATAAAGAGTACACTTAGGCAAAGTGCCACAGAAACTAGTTGGACAGAGGATTTATTCTACCTTCAAACTAAGAGTTCTGTCACAAATTTCCTAACTTCACAGGAGAGCATGGATTTGTTCCCATATCTTTATCATATCCCAGATATGCGCTTGCAGAATGAAGTACAGCGCTTGAAGGTGGGAATTGACCCTGGGTGATGCATTAAGGGATTTCAAAACAGAGGTTGTTCAGAACAATAGCCAGTGCCCCTGCAAAAGAGGTAGGAAATATTCAGTGAGCCATTTATTGTCGCATTGTGCATTTTTTGATGCGACAAAGAAAAAGGTACTTCAACCTGTGTTTAAAAAATATGAGAAGGGGTTGGAGCTGATTCATATTCTTAGATTCCAAGATGTATCTATTGCAGTTGGCCAATATCTGTGCAAAATCATAAAGACTCAGGGGCATATTATCAAGGGGGTTTATCTCCACTTTTTTGGCTTTAAAAGCCAAGAAAGCAGAGATAAAATTATCTACCTATTGCCTAGCTGTCGCTAACACCAGTTAGCGACAGGTAGTAGGAGATATCGACCATCTTGGGCCCCGCTTTGCTTGTCAGTGATATTTATCACTAATGACATGCAAAGTGGGCGTGCCAAGATGTTAGCGACTGGAAACAGTCGCTAACATCGCTATCTCCTATTACCAACTTTTGGAGATATTCGCGCTAAGCGCGAATATCTCCAAAAGCTAACACCTGCCCCATAGCAGTTCTTAGCCATGTTATCCAATGGGAGGTGGATAACATGGCTAAGAGCATTAGCTCGGTAATGCATGAATATCGCTGACTTTTCAGCGATATTCATGCATTTCGGTCGATTTTTATCGCTTAGGAGATAAACCTTGATAATAGCAAGGTTCCTAAGCGATAAAAATCACCGCAGCTCGGCGATAAAAATATCGCCGCTAAACCAACATAGCGATAATTATCGCTAGTTGTTGGTAATATGCCCCTCAATTGGTTCTTTCTTCCCCTTAGTATTTATAGTTAGTAAGGTGAGGCCAAGTAGATGAGAAGATCTCACAATAGAAAGGCGGTGATGAGCTGTTATGCATATAGCACTTTAGAATCCTGATTGGGTAAAATGTATTGCTTGCTCTTGGTTAAACGCACATTGCACTTAAAGTGCTGCTTGAGGCAGAATGAATCGTTTTTCTATTTGTCAAATGTGTATTATTATTTTTAATGAAACATTTTAAATACATATGAGACACTGGGTGGTGGATTGTATTGGGTCTGCGTAGGGAATAATTTTAATATTTATATAGTTGCAATCGTATATTTGTATAATTTATAAATAGATGTGGCGGAAGGATGCAACCACACATTGTTGTTTTAGGGTACTCAAATTGTGGACTTTAGGAATGTTAAATGTGTGTAATATCTCCATAAGAATATATTTCTATCTACTGATGCACATGTATCATTTCCAGAACGGAGGCCCACTGTACTGAGCACCTACAAGAACTCCTTTACTAAGCAATCTCTCTACACATTGAGATTGCACCGGCCACTTTGACAAGCCAGCTTTTAATGGCCAAGCCTGTGCCTTGATGGGCGCTTCTCTATTCATCCCCGAAATGCTCCTAAATTTTGAAGTGAATTTGTTTACCAAATTTGATAGCTTAAGACACTCATTCCTAGTGCCCACCTTGTCCTTACTTATACTCCGTATTAAGGATTCTATGAGAGGTAAGGTGTGTGAGTGACAAAGGAAGAAGGCTGATGAGAGAAGTGACCAGAGGGACAACATAGATGAAGCAGTGGAATTAGGCACGAGACAAAAGAGGGAGGGGAGTAAGGAAGAAGCCAAATGAAAGACATGACTGATGCACAAGATGAATAAGAGTGGAACAAGACACAAGACGGATGAGGCTGGCCAAGGCACGCACCGGATGAATGAATAAGATTAGCAAATTCTGGATAAGGCAGGGGATCAAGATGCAAGCCAGGTAAAAAACAAAAAAACTTTTACTTCAACTCCACTTCTAAGATATATCTTCTGGAGGGCATCAGAATAGATCACTCTACTAAGACACGAGTTAATATTGGAAAGACATTTAAAAGAAGGAGTGAGAAAAGGGTGTGGCACACAAATTTGAAGAAAGGATGAAGTAAAGCACAAGTTGAATGACCTAAGAGGCCAAGACCCACACAGATGAGAGTGGATCGAGGCACAGAGCAGATGAGACAAGCAAGTGAGGCACATTTCAGGGGATGGAAAAGATCAAAACACAAAGCGGAGGAGGATGAGGTGGAGAGAAAAGGGATGGATCAGAAGCGGCTGAGGCCTAATATGGACGACAGAGCGGAACACGCCACAACCCAGATGGGGAAGAGAAATAGGATCAGAGAAGGATGAGAGAAGGGATTGAAACTCTATGTGGCTGAGAGTCCAGCAAGGTACTGGACTGAAGAGAGAGGGGAGCAAGAAAAGGTTACTGAGATTAATACAGATGAGATTGGACCAAGAAATGTTGTTGAAGATACACGACGCTGCGGCACAAAATGTATGATGGAGATGAGAAAGATGCATGTCTCGTGAGGAGTACAGGAAAGAGGATTATGACGCAAGGGATGAAGGCATGGATGAGAGTGAACAATACCAAGAAAGATGAAGGGGAACATGGTACACGATGGATGAAAAAGGGACAGAACAAGAATGCACATGATGTAAGAGAGTAAGACGTCAGGTCGATGAGAGAAGAAAATGCGGTCCAAGCCAGTGAGAGAAAAAGAGGTGGGAACAAAAACTGATGTGAGAAGCAGCCAAGCCATACAACAGATGAGAGTAAAATGAAGCACAGGATGGATGGATGAATGAGGGGTATAAGCACACGGCCGATGAGAGAAGGGAGGAAGGCATGGGCCAGATGAGAGAGTCACAAACTGGATAAGAGCAGAATGAGAAACCAGCAGGATTAGAAAGGACCAAGGCACGCACCTTATAGGAAAGGGGAAAGATGCACAATACAGATGAGAGAGGGGAGCAGAATCAAACTGGAAGAAGATTCAACCCACTTTGTAAACTATGAGTCACTTATACTGTTCAAGAACATTTAGAAAGGACTTAACAGAAAAGCATCCTGTGGAGTACACCCCACTACTTTCACTGACTGTAATCGCTACATCAACATTACCCCTACTGGGAATGTGATGACAGAAGATGATACTAGATGAAACAAGGATCGTTACACGGTATTTACTAGTTTGGTGAAAGCTACTTAATTTACATTAATATTATTTAGGTTTCGTGTTTCCTAAATTTGACAGAATTAATATTTGTAATTCTACATTCATTGAAAGACTGTGTTAGAATAAGTATTAGGCTGAGATTTCTTACTTTTGTAAACATAATTAAATGTAAATAATTGCAGGTTTACCTTTTGAATTCGCTAACAGTAATTTAGTCAAGATAATTAATATTACAAAGAGAAACCATTAGAAACACAGAACGGATACTTATATAATAAATTACATTTAATTCAACTTGATATAGGGTATGGGAAGCACATTTTAACATTGGATTAAGGTCAAACTAATTTTGTATATTTTAGTTAATACCAATATATTGTATGTAATTGTAATGAATATAAGGTTAGTGTAGGCATTATTTTAAGGTAATAGACAAAATCTACTTGTTATAACTTTATTTAGCATTAGGGTTAAATTTACCTTTAGATGCCTTGTTTTTTTCCAGTTAGGTAAGTTAACTAATTAAATTTCATTTTATATATTTAAATTTATATTATTAGATTTAATTTAATCGTAATTAATATATTATTACCTATCCAGTTAACATATTTACTGAAGAATATTTACTTTAACATAGTACTTTTTAAATTAAATATAATGCAGTTCAAATCATGGTAGGGGTTACTACTATTTTTGAGCTACGTATTTAAGGTATTTATTGTAAGGGCTAGTGTTTCTATAACAGTTCCAATGTATGTAAATGTGGGGGGGGTCAAAGTAGTGATGAAATTAGAATATCAGAACAGGAACAAATGCAGGAAATGGATGATTAACTGGTGAAAAGCCCAAGACAAATGAGGCATAATATGGATGAAAGATGAACAGAGCCACAACGCAGATAAGAATTCTTTGACAGAATATATTTCTAAGAAAAGGAGTCTACGGATCATTATAGGATGGTGGCTGTATTACAATATAGATTAATGAATTGAATGTACTGGAACAAGGCTGTTAATGTTATAAATATCATCTTCTCTTCACCTTAATGAGTGTGTAATTCTATGTGTTTAGTTAGGTTACCTTCAATAAATTAAGTGCAATATTAATAATTAAAGGTTAATATGTCAATATATGTTGCTAAATACTTATCTTTGTATTTATCTCATGTTCAATGTATATTTAAATATGCAAAATGCAAGGGCAAAATAGTGCAAGACGAATAGTAGTAATGTGTGACCACAACGCGAGTGTAGCTATGATTAAGATTAAAGAGTGCGGCCCAGGAACAAGGCTAATAAAAGAAAGAAGCAGCATACAAGCGAAATTAGGAGGATGGAGCGGAAGACGCTGAATAAGAAAGAAAAGTGAAACACCCTCTAAATGAGAAATAGGTGGGAAGTGCAGGATGGTTGTGATCAGGCAGAAAGTACCCAAGAGGAAAAGATAGTAACTTGCTGCACACTAAATGCGAAGGGACAATGCCAAAACATAGATGAGAGATGAGCAAGACACAAGCCAGATAAAAAGGAAGGAAGGAAGGCACCGATCTGTTGAAAATGGACAAGTAAAGAAGGATGATGAGAGAGGTACCGATAGAGATAAACTGATGTGAGAAAGTCACAGACTGCAAGATGTTTGCAGGATGAGAGGGAAGACTGATGGAACACATGAAAAGGCTCTTGAAGGATGAGAGAGGGAACAGGCAAAAGAAAGAAGAGGGGAGACCGAGGCAAGAGGATGGCTGAGGGGAGCATGGGCACGATGGATGAGAGAGAAGCAGTAAAGCACAAGCCAGATCAGAGAGAGGATTGAATCAGCACAAAAACATGGTGGACACGATTTCATAAATAAAGAGGATTGGCAGAGATGAAGACTAAGAGAGGGGGCGAAGCTAAACATGGACAACAGAATGAAGCAAGGTGCACGCAGAATGCGAGAAGGAAGTGAGACACTGATTAAGGAGGAGGGGATAAAGAGATCAGCCATAAGAAATGGGGAATCCATGCCGAAGCCATGTGAGAGAGGAGAGCAAAGCTCAGAATGGATGAGGGAGATAACCAGGGCACAATGTGGAAGAAACATTAAACAGAGACATGGTCTGGATTTTAGAATGAAGTTCGGCACAAGCCAGATAAAAAATCTTGATAAAATCGAGAAGCAGATGAGAGGGCAGAATGCACTAAATGAAGGGTAGAGGATCATCAAAGAAGACCAAGAATGGATGGGTCTGTGGCACTATAACAACGGGAGCGCCATGACGCATAAGGGGGATGAGAATTGCAAGGCACAAACCAGATGAGAGAGAGAGACAAGACCAGAAAAGGATGAGAGAAGGGATAAAGGGCCAATGTGGATTAGAGTCAAACAAGGTACAAGATTGATGTGAAACGGGATCAGGCACGATGCAGGCGACATTGAATCACCAAAAAAGAGGGACGACCAAGACCAGATGGAGGAGATATAGGCACAAGCCAGATGAGATGCACATTGATGCACAAAATGATCAAGAGAAAGCAACTGCGCATAATACAGATGAGAGATTGGACCAAGGCGTGTAGTGGAATATGCATGAGACAGACGCATGCTATGGATAACGGCGAGGAGTAAGACGCAAATCAGATGAGCAGAGCTGGAACGATGATAGATGAGACAAAACATGAAGGCACTGATAAGAGAGTGGAAGAACAAACAAGATGGATGAAGAGGAACAAGACACAAAATAGATGTAAAAAGGGACAAGAGAAGAACAAAGATTATGTAGGGGAGCTGGATGTAAGCTGGATGACAGAAGAAGGAAACGAGGTCCAAGCCTGTGAGAGAAAAAGAGGTAGAAACAAGAATGAATCAGAGAAAAACCATGGCATACAATGAGTATGAGCCGAATAAAGCACAAGATGGATGAGTGAGGGGACTAAGCGCATGATTTATAAGAAAAGGGAGGAAGGGACAAACCAGATCGGAGTGAGTTACAAACTAAATAATAGTAGAACAAGGGACAACCTGGACAAGAAGGGACCAAGGCACACACCGTATGGGAAAGGGAAAGAGGCACAATCCAGACGAGGGGTGCAAAACTCAAGCCGGATAAAGATTAAAGCCACGCTGTAAGGTGAGAATCACTGACCCTGTCAAAGAAGCCAGGGCCTTTTTCTAAAGACTTAAACATGTAATTGGTGGAGTGCATCCACAATCGACCATCCTAAACAATAACATTATCACTACTGAGAATATCACAGAAGGATGATGAGACAGAAAAAAAGGGGAATTCAAGGGTAAGCATTAGTTGGGTGAATGTTATATAATTTTTATTAATAATATTTAGGTATATTGTTTCTTAAAGGTTACATAATTAATATATTTTAATTGTACTAAATTGCAAGATGATTGGTATATAAGTTGTATTAGGGTTAGAGCTCATTTACTTTTTAGAGTATAATTCAATTTAAATCTGTTCAGGGTTAGAATCTGTTTTAACTTACAGTAATTTTTTTAATGGAATTTGTTCTACATTAATATCATTTAGGTTTATTGCTTCCTACATTTTACATAATTCATATTTTTAATTGTACTCTCATTGAAAGATTGAGATAGAATTAGTATTAGGGTGGGCTTGCTTACTGTTTCAAACATAATTATACCTACATAAAGTCATGCTTTAATTCAATTTAATTTAATATTGCAAAGAGAAACTATTCGAAACACAGAACGGATACTTATGTAATATAATAACATTTAATTCAACTTAATATAGAGTATGGAAAGCAAATTTTAGGGTTGGTTAAGGTAAAGCTAATCTATTGTATGGTATTTAGTACCAATATATTTTATGTCATTGTAATTAATATACGGTTAGTGTAGGAATTAGCTTAAGGTAATATACAAAATATAGTTGTTACACCTTTATTTAGCATTAGGGTTAGATTTACCTTTAGATTCCTTTTTTAATTTAATAAAATTAAATTACATCCAATTAATTTGATTTAGTTTAAAGTTTGGCTAGTGTTATTTTCAGAGTTAGGTAAGGTAGCTAATCAAATGTAATTTTATAAATTTAAATGTATATAATTAGATTTCATTTACTTGTAATTAACACAGTATTAGCTATCAAGTTAACTTATTTACTGAAGTACTTTAGCATAGTATTTTTTAATTAGTTATAATAAAGTTCAAATCATGGTAGGTGTTAATACTAGATTTGAATTACAAATTTAATTACATTTAGTGTAAGGGAGCGTCTTACTTTTGTGGTAAAAATGGATGTAAATGGGGAGGTCAAAGTAGTGAAGAAATTAGAATATCCGAAAGACAACAAAGGCCGGAATAACACAGATGATGTAGGGGAGCTGGATGTAAGCTGATTGACAGAAGAAGGAAATGAGGTCCAAGCCAGTGAGAGAAAAAGAGGTAAGAACAAGAATGGATCACAGAAGAACCGTGGCATACAAAGAATATGAGCCAAAAAAGGCACAAGATGGATGAGTGAGGGGAATAAGCGCATGATTGATAGGTCAAGGGAGGGCGGGACAAACCAGATCGGAGAGAGTTGCAAACTGAATAAGAGTAGAACAAGGCGGGCGCTGGATAAGACGATAAGAGGAAAGCAAGGCACAGATCAATTGTTAATGGTGAAGTGAAGAAGGCTGAAAAGAGAAGGACTGATGGAGATAACCCGATATGAGAGTGTCAAGAGGCACAAGATGTTCGCAGAGTGAAATTGAAGCCCAATGGAACACATAAGAAAGCAGTTAAAGGATGAGAGAGGAAACAGGTAAATGAAAGAAGATGAAGGGTCCGAGGCACAAGGATGGATGAAGGGAGCAAGGGAAAGATGGAGGAGCGAAGAAGCGAGTCTCGAGCCAGATCAGCAAGGTGGCGGCTGAATGTGATTGAGAACCAAGGTGTTTTCCAAAGATTAGAGGGGCAAGAGGCACAAGGATGGGTGAAGAGAGCAAGGGCAAGATGGAGGAGAGAAGAAGCGAGGCTTGAGCCAGAACAGAGAGGGGGCAGAATGAGAGTAAGAAGCTAGGGGTTTTCTAAAGATTAGAGGGGAATGAAGCGCAAGCCAGATGAAAGAGCGGAACAAAACACAAACAAGATTATAGAGGAGATGAACGGTTAAGTCAGATAAGAGAGGGTCACAGGAAACAAGTCATGAGAGAGAGGTGCACGGCACAAGTCAGCTGATAGGACTGGTAAAGATGAAGACTAAGAGATGGGGCAAAAGCCAAGCATGGACAACAGAATACAAGAAGTTGAAGGCTGGATGAGAGAGGAAAGTGAGACACAGAATAAGGAAGGAAAAATAGAAACCCATATTGGATGGGGACCACAAGTGTGTATCAGATGAGAGAGAAGAACAAAGCACAGAATGGATGAGAGAGAATGCCGAGCTCTATAGCGGAAGAAGTGTGGATCAGAGACACAATCTGGGCTTGCAAGTCGAGTTCGGCACAAGCCAGATGAGAAACCTGAATAAACCATGAGGCTTAAAAGAGGGGGTCACAATGGACTATTCGAATGATAGTGAAGCATTGCAGAGAATGAGATTACTGCTTGGACCGTCTTGTTCCCTGTCCAACCGAACCGCGCATGACTCTGTTGATCTGGACAGAGACCTTCGGGAATCATTGCGGGTTCCACTTAACTACGGTCCATTGCCGGGATGGCCCCCTAAACAGCTAAGGCAACAGGACCTGAGAACCTGCAAACCATCTATCAACTTATTTGAATTTCCCTGTGTTATTTTTAATCCACACCTTGAGAAAGCCCGAGGCCTGCATACCGGGATGTGATGAAATACTTGTTGGCTGTTATTTACGCACTGCGATTCTTGTGTTGGAACCTTATCCAAATCTAAGAAAAAGAAAAACTATTTCCCAATAACCTATGACTACTGATCTTTATAATATATTGGAACTACAAAATAGCGTACTATATAGCCACTCAGCTCTGTCTTTCATCTCTCTATGGCCTACGTCTTAATGGATTTGGGTTTCCTGTTTTTAAGAACAGCTGAGCACTCTGACTTCACCCACTGATCAAGGACAGGCAAGTTCTGGGACTTCCACCCCTTCCTTTCCTACGTATTAACACGGAGAATGGTCTGAGGGACTATACTGATGAGAGAGTAGCATCAAGCACAAGACAGATGACAAAGTTGCAAGGCACAAGCCAGATAAGATTTTTAAAAAGACAAGTCCAAAGCCAAAGTATGTTCTTCATGATTCAGAGCACAGAAGTTAAAACTGGACGAGAATGGAGTGAAGCACAATCTGAATGTGAGGGCAAAGTCAAATCAGAATGAGGGGAGCTTGAAAGAAGAATGAGAGAAGGCCCTTCAGCACCAAACTGATGTAAGAAAGGACAAAACTGAATCACAACACTGATTAGAACATTGGAATATTGGGAGCTCCATTGAATACAATGGAGTGCTCCATGCTTCTACCCACACCCTTGTTAAAGTCCCTCGTCTTGGGCTCGGGCCTTTAATGCTGGAGCGGGCCTTTAATAGCTGGCTGGCTATAAGGCTATATTAGAGTGTGGAAAAAGAAACAAGGAGATGAGAGATGAATGAGACACAAGCTACGTGAAACCACAGATGGAAAGTAAAATCTAAGCCAAATGGAGCAGAGATCAAGGCACTTGATCGATGACTGAGGGACCAGGCACACGAAAGAAGATGGAGAGGACCAAGGCACATGCGAGTGAGAGGAGCAAAGGGTAAGATGGATGAAGGAGGGGATCAAGGAACAAAATGCGCGAGAAGCGACACAGGATCACAGGGAGTGGAAGCAAATTGTGGAGACAGAGAGGAAATGTACCAGCCTCAGAGAGGAGAGAGAGATGAAAGCTGAATTATGCAGGAGCGTGGCAGAGTCATGATGGCTACTGTACCTATTGAGGACTAGTGTTTCCATAATATCCCAAAAATATTGCGAATGCTGAATCCCCATTTTGCCCCTATGTATTACAGTTACCTGTCAACTAAAGAGGGACGCAGGTCGGTATATGAGCACACTTACCAAGCTAATCACCTCTTTTCATGGAAACCTGCAGTAATGGAAGGCAAGTAACACAGGTGTTGAAAATTCAGTGCCTCCGTCTGTCATGCTCAGACTGACTTCTTTTAATCAGTCAGTTCGATATCCTAATGTTTCAAGAGACATGGCTGATGAACGAAATACATGTAGATGGATTTGTATGTCATTTTAACCCAGCAACTCCTTTTAGGTCAGGGCGGGCAATGGGCGGGTTGGCCATTTGGGTGAATGTTAAGGCAGGAGGCAACATGAAGGTTTTAGAGTTAATCAATGGCAATTTTTTAGTAAAGCGGTCCAAAACAGGTCCTACCATATATTTAATTAATTTCTATAATAACCATTGTATTAATGTGCCTAACACAAATATTTTAACCTTGTTTGAATATATATCTGCCCTCCAGATAACTGTTAGTGATAATGGCCATCTGGCCAGGTATTGTCTAGGGGGTGATTTCAATGCAAGATTGAGTTTATTAAGTTTCACCTTCACTTTTACAAAAGGTGCCACCCTCAACCACTGATAGTGGTGTTCTGTAATTCTCAAACCTGACTCCATTTTAGTCTTGCCCTCACGTAGGCCTGTGAAGTAGGCCCAACGAACAAGTGGCCTGGCCTTCTGAGTTCGTGCATATATTAACTTTGGTTTTTCTGACTCTGAATGAACTGCAGAGAGAGTGACCCTTTTCACCTGAAACTGACCTTTTGCAAAACCAGTTTCACTAGCTAATCATTGTCTGAGTTTTTCAATCACTGTTCAGGACCTCGTTAACCTTTAGTTTCCTTGCACATATCTTATTCTAATCAATATCTAAATTGTTTCTTTCCTTACGACTTTCTTTTCTAAACATGGGTTTTTGCCATGAGTCGTGACTGCCATCTGGTGTTGCCTTTTACGTAGGCCTCAGAAGTTAGTATGCGAGCAAAGCAGTCTGACCTTTTGTGGGTCATGTATACATTAACTAAGGTTTTCTTCGTGCGCTGGAGTTAATTTCAGAAGCTGGCCTTTCACCTGGAATTGACTCTGCCAAGCCAATTTCCCTGCAAGATCGTTATCCACTTTCCCAATCACCATTCAAGACATTTGTTAACTTTTAAGTTTCTTTACGTTTCTGTTATCTTGCACATTATCTGAAACTACTTTTCTTTACTGTTTCTTCATTTCATGGGTTACGCTTTCAATTAAGGGTTTGTCCGGGCCTTCCAGATTATTATTTAGATATGCCTAAATATTAACTTATCGGTTGGGACACTGTAAAATGAGCTTTACTGTATGATGCTGTGTGATGTCATGTATTTTCTATTGGTTGAATTTTGGTGCAGGGGCGTGCATTTTAAATGTACCTTTTTGTGTATAAATAGGGATGTCTCGCCTTAGTAAAATTGAGCAGTTTCTTGAGTTGTACACTGTGTTGTATTGCTGGGATTTCTGCTACTAGCTGCAGCTAATAAATTTGATCTCTGACGCCACCTAGAAGTATTCTGTGTCTCTGTGTACCAAGGCAAGGGAACCCAGAGGACTTTGGGCGTGTCCCTGGCGCCGCTGGGTATTTTATATCCCAGTTCTTCAGTTGGCGCGGCCAACGTGGGGAGACTTCAGTGGTACCGGTCCAAGCCCGAAGATTGCGAGGAGCCACGTGAGGAAATTCTGGAGGGGGCCCCCACTTCATCGACCCCTGCATGTCGACGTGGACCAACGGTCTTTTCTGCGAGACTTCCCGCTTTCCACCTGCTACGAAGGACTGCTGCCCTGACTGTCCCCTTGTCTTGGACCCTCCGATTGATGATTGTAAAGCGAGACGATAGACGGCCTTCTGGTGGCGTGACAGATATTTGGTTAAGTATAAGTGGGTCGCTCCCACGATTTTGTTTGGTTCCTTGGTTTTGATTTGGTTGCTGCAGTACCCAAAGTCGAAGGGCTTGTATATTTACGAGTGTATCATTTTTTTATTCCCTTTGAGGTTTGAAGCCAGACTAGTGAGCAAGATGCCTGGTCTTGGTAAATTTGGTAATTGGTTTGTTTGTGGTAGTAACAGGGATTCCCGATTGGAGGATACCTCCGGTTGGAACTCCGACTTATGAGCTCTATTCTAAACACGGAGTGGGTACCATTACTTATAATGAAGTATGGGTCCGCTACACGAAAAAAGATGGTGTTTTGCAATGGCCCCCACATGGTAGTTTTGAAACAGAGATTTTAGACAATCTAGAAGTTAGGCTATTTAGGAAGAAAGCCCGGCCGGCAATGTTTGCCTCTTTCCGCCTTTGGCGTAAGGAAGCCAAACTGCGAGAAATTAAGCAAGCAAAGAGAGATAGGAAAGATAAGAATATGTCAGTACTACAAGCTGCTAGACAGTTTAAGGAAGATGGAGAAGAGCGTGCGAGTGAAGTCTTAGATAGACAGCGTTGCATGGCCATAGATAAATGTTATCCGGCCTTGCCATCTTCTCCTCCGAAAGTGATGGAAGACCTTGAAAAAGATCCTTTGATCTCTCATTTACTGAGATTGCCTCCTCCTTGTGTGCAGGGTGCTACTGCGCCTCTATTACCCCCAGATGTTCCACCCTTTGTTGTTCAACCTCCTGCTGTTGTTCAGCCACCCGGTGCTCCACAGATGGTTTTGCCTCCTCCTGCGCAACCCATTCTAGGGTCGCCAGCCTTGCTACCAGCTTTGCCTCAAACTCCTTTGCCTTCTGCTTCTGCATCTTCGACTTCTACTGTTCTTGTCCCTACACCTTCCTTGCCTCAGAATACTTATTCTCCTGTTCTTATGTCTACTTCTTCCCCTTCTGCTCGAAAACGAATGACCAAGACTGTTGTTATTCTGTTGTCACCATTGTTTGGGTCACTGAACATGACCCCTGTTTCGGAACGTAAACAGAGTCGTAGTCCGCTTCCTAGTTCTGAAGAACTGATAGTGTTGGATTTGTTGGCTCGTAGGTGGATTTTAAATGCTCCGAGGTATGATTTGCCAGCAGTTATGGATGTTTTCTTTCAGTGGGAGCCGCCTAAGCAAAGGTATGTTTTTGATGTAATGTGTACTTTTCTGCGTAGGAATGGGAAGATAATGAGTTGGGTCCGATTCCGCATTATGTGCTCGATGTTCAGTCAGATTTTGCTAAAGGGATGATAGTGGAATCTGATGTTACAGATGCCGTAGATACAATACTTGCTTTCAGATCTAGACTTTGGCCTCAGACATTGTATGAACCCGATTCATCTGTTACGAGGAAAGTGAAACAGTACCCTATGAGAGAAGTTCCTCCTGTATGGAAAGAAGCAGTTCAGGCTAATGTAAATTTGGGTATTGAGGCCGCTCCGGCTCATTTTCAGCGAGTATGGGTATATGTCCCTTGGAAGAGAGCAGAGGTCTTGGCTCTTAAGCAGACCTTACCTGACCCTCATAAGAATCCTGCTGGTTATTACAAGGAGTTGTCCCAGACAGTTGAAGCGTGTATTATGAGTTTAGCTGACATCGATATGTTGATGGGTAATGTAGTTCCTCAACCCTTGTGGGCGAAGATTCGTCATGAGAATCATGCTGCTGAATTAGGTGATACCTGGGCGAATATTGTTGCTGCAGATGGTAGACAGGAGCGTGGTGCTAAACCTGAACCTCTAGTTTCAGAATTACCAGGTAGAATTATTAATCTGATGAAAACAATGATGCCCGCTTTACGAGTGAATTGGGATAAGTTAGCAGCATGTAAGCAAAAGAAAGACGAGAGTGTATCTGATTTCTTCACTAGGTTTGAAGAGACGTTTATTGATCATAGTGGTCAGGATATGAGTACGGAGGGTGGTCAAAGGTTGTTTGTGGATAAATTTGTTTTTAATTTGCTTCCCGAACTTTCTAATAAGTTAAAAGACTCTGAGAGTTCATGGACTGTCTCTTCGTCGGCCCAGATATTGGCTACTGCACAATATTACGAGAATAGGGATAAAGATGAGAAGGATAAAGTGGAGAAGAAAACTAAAGAGTTAAAGACGAAAGTTTTTTTGCAGCAAGCTTATCCGCCTCGTCAGAATCAACCTCAGTTTCAGCAACCTCCACAATTTCAGAGATTGTTACAGAAGCCTGAGCCTTATGTTCAACGATTCTTTCCTGGCCCTAATCAGTGTGCTTATTGCAGAGAGGAAGGTCATTACAAGAATAGTTGCTAGGCTTTGTTACTGCGTGCGAATGGCGTATCTGGTCAGAGAGGTCGTGGTGGTTTTCAGCAAGCTCCTAGGGGTAGGGGACGTGGTGTGATCCCTCAGTATGAGCGTTCCTCTTCCCTACAGAATTCTGCAAATTATTTTGACAGACAGAATGTTCCGAGTGGTCAGTCTGCCCAGTACTATGTTGAGGATTACTATGTCGAAGGTGAGAGTTCTGGTTATAATGATAACTAGGACAGCCAAGGACAAAGTGAGGGAGTAGTGTCAGTTCCAGTAGATCAGAGTGGACCTTATGTTGAAGTGATTACATCAGGTGTGGCAGAACCTTTTCTTTTGGATACTGGTGCGATGAAGAGTTCTATTATGCACTCTAAACTTCCTGGCGCACCTTTGTCTGGCTTGACCAATGTTTCAGTAGGATTTTCAGGCGCCCCAGTTCGTAATCCGGTTTCTAGTCCTTTGTCCCTTTCCATTGGCCCTTGTGAATTGGAAGCTCCACTTATTCTAACAACTGGTTGTGGTGAGAATCTGTTGGGTTTGGACCTGATGAAAAGATTGTATGCGACATTACATTGTTCTCCTTCAGGAGTACAACTTACCCTCGGTAAGAAAGTGATTTCCCCAATGTATTTGTCTAAGGATTGTTTTCCACTGGAATTGCGTTCACTTCCTGATACACTTTGGGCTACAGGTACAAATGATGTTGGTCTTTTGCAGATTCCACCTTATGTTGTCACCCTTAAGTCAAATGCTAGGCTACCTCGTATTCCCCAATACAAGATCTCGAGTGATGGTGAGAGAACTCTTTTAGCGATTGTCTATGATCTGGTTGAGAAGGGTGTAGTTGAGGAAACGAGAGGTAATGTTTGTAACAGTCCTGTTTTGCCTGTCCTTAAACGTACTGATGCTTCTCAGCCACCTGTGTACTGGTTTGTGATCGACCTTCGAGAGGTAAACAAGATTGTTGTGCCACAGTTTCCTGTGGTACCTGATATTACTGCTTTGTTGACTTTGATTCCTGCTTCGGCAGCTTGGTTTAATGTCATCGATTTGAAGAATGCTTTCTTCGGTATTCCTATTGCTGAGGAGAGCAGGGATATTTTTGGCTTCTCATTAGGAGGCCGAAGCTTCCGGTTTAAGAGAGCTCCCCAAGGTTATTGTGAAAGTCCCTCCATCTATAGGCAGGCGTTTAAAACTCAGCTTGACGGTTTTGTGTTACCTGTTGGTGCTACTCTTATTCAGTACATCGATGATTTGTTGATTACTGCTGATGATGAAAAGATTTGTAAAGAGGCTACTCTTTCTTTGTTACGGTATTTGTCTGACCTTCATCATAAAGTGTCACCTTCAAAGTTGCAATATTGTCGCCAAGAAGTGATCTACTTAGGTCATCTCTTGTCGAAGGAGGGAAGGAGATTGACCCTAGAACGAATTCAAGCGATTGCGCAAATGAGTGTGCCATCCACAAAGAGAGAAGTGCGTGCCTTTTTAGGTATTACATCATATTGTAGACAGTGGATCCCCAATTTTTCACGTTGGCGAAACCTGTTAGCATTGACTCTGAAAGATACTCCGCATCCTCTTCCTTGGTCTGACGAATGTCAGAAAAGTTTTTCAGAACTACGCGATGCATTGTGTTCGGCTCCTGTGTTGGGTACTCCAGACTATAGTAAGCCTTTCACGTTGTACGTGCACGAGAGAGAAGGTTGTGCGTTGTCAGTGTTGACACAACCATTTGGGGACAAGCAGCGTCCATGTGCGTATTTTCAGCAACGTTAGACCCAGTTGCTAAGGCGTTGCCGAGTTGTCTGAGAGCTGCAGCTGCAGCGGCTGTTTCTATCTGACAGTCTGCTGGTTTGGTATTGGATAATACGTTGATTGTGATGGTTCCACATGCAGTGGATACCTTATAAACAGGACTAAGACACAGCACCTTACTAGTGCCCGTCTGTCAGGTTACGAGTTGACATTGTTGGCTAGTCATGTGCACATTAAAAGATGTAATGTGTTGAATCCAGCTACATTGTTACCGATCTCTACAGAGACGGATCCTCAGGAACAGCATGATTGTTTTCTTCGTACAGAGGAAGAAATAAAGGCTACAGTTGACATGAGGGATACTCCCCTTACGGATGTTGAAGGTACCCTATGGGTAGATGGTTCGTGTTTTAAGCTTCCGAATGGTGAAACGACTGCAGCGTATGCTATTACAACTTTACATACAGTTGTTGAGACAGCACGCATACCTCAGAATTCTGCGCAAGCAGCAGAGTTGGTTGCACTGACTAGAGCGTGTGTGTTGTCAGAAGGAAAGCGAGTGAATGTTTACACCAACAGCCAGTATGCGTTTGGTGTTGCCCATAGTTTTGGGCGTTTATGGAGAGAGCGTGGGTTCCTTACTTCGCACGGAACCAAAATACAGCATGGGCAGTTGGTGAATGAACTTTTGGAATCTCTCACTCTCCCAAAGCAGATTGCAATTATGAAGTGTAGTGCGCATAAGAAAGTTGTGGACGATGTTGGTCGAGGGAATGCGTCTGCAGATGAAGTTGCGAAGGAAACGGCGAAAGACATGATGAGCCGTATGTATGTTGCAGGCCCAGCTAATTGGGTTATGGCTGGTGGAATGTGCGAAGACACAATAGAAAGTGTGAAAATGATTCAGGCTGAAACGACTGAGAAAGAAGTGAGTGTTTGGAGAGAGACTACGGGTATGTTGGATTCGACAGGTTGTTGGGTTGAGTTGTCAGAACACCAGCGATGGCTGTTGCCAGATGCGTATGTGCTCCCAGTGGTTACAATGGCTCATGGAATGGCTCACATAAGTTCGAAGGGAATATGCAAGTTGTTGGCTCCAGTTTGGCACAATGCTGGAATTCCGAAATGTGCAGAGAACGTGGTGAAACATTGTATGATTTGTCTGAAGTATAATCCTGGTGAGGGAACTCCAACTCCAGCTGGTCATTTTGCTCCTCCGACGTATCCGTTTGAGGTGATACAGCTAGATTATATACATATGGAGAGATGCAATAATTTGAAGTATGTCCTTGTGGTTGTTTGTGCCTTTTCCAGGTGGATAGAGGCCTACCCCCTAAAGGATAATACTGCCTTGTCAACAGCCAAGGTTTTGCTGAGAGAGTACTTCCCTAGGTATGGTTTGCCGAGAATTGTATGGTCGGACAATGGGAGTGAATTAGTGGGTCAAATCATGAAGAAAGTATGTGCTGGTTTGGGAATAAATCAGAAGTTCCATGCAGCGAATCACCCCCAGTCTGCTGGACTTGTTGAATGTTACAATGGTACCTTGAAGCTGAAATTAGCTAAGGTACAAGCGAGCACTGGTCTTACATGGCCGGATGCCTTGCCGTTGGCTCTTTTGTCAACAAGGACGACTGTGCATTCTCGAGTGGGACTTAGTCCGTATGAAATTGTGTTTGGTCGTCCTGCGAATGTTTGGGGTGTGCCTCGTCCTAAAGAATACAGCAGTATTGAGTACCCTATGTTGGTGGATTACTTACATGACTTGACTGCTAAATTAAGTGTTCTCCACCAACAGGTCTATGACAGTTTGCCGACAGCTACTACAGATCCAGGGCACACGATCCAACCTGGTGATTTTATCTTGATGAAGAATTTTCAGCGATCCAAGAATTTGGAACCGAGATGGACTGGTCCCTATTTGGTATTGCTGGTCACTAGAACTGCTATTAGAGTAGCTGGTAAAAAGAACTGGGTGCATGCCACCCATACGAAAAAAGTTCCTTTGCCTCTACCGTATGATCAGTGGGTGAGGGATGGTATAGCTGACACAGATTGCGAGAGAGTCCCCACATTTGTGCCCTTTAGTGATGCTCATTTGACATGGACACGGTCAGAACGCGAGGATGATGATGTTCTGCAAGCTGCTGTGCCTCCTCATCTAAAGATTGACACCACCAATCCGGAACTTTTATTTAAGGATCCAACTGTACCTGATAAAGAACGCTACGATTTAAGGCCAAGAAAGCCTATTGCCATGGACAAATAAAACCGATTTTTTTATACAGTGAATTACACCTTGTCAGATCAGGAGACTTTTTTGCTTTTTCCTTTTTCGAGTCACCATCCGGACTCAGCTGCAGGGTCACGGTAGGAAGTTCTTAAGGGGTGAGCCGCGTATTGACACAAGGTCTGTGGTTCAGGGTTGTTAGTGCGATCTTGGCGCACACTTAAGTGAAGAAGGAAAATTTCCGTGAGCAGCACGTTAGAGGATGGAGTTTCTTGAGTCTGATAAATGTGTTAGGAAAGTGGATTCTAAAGTCCGAATATGTATATTGATTCGTAGCAAATGTTTTTTAATAATGTGTTTTCTTATGCTTGTGAATATTACGTTAGCTTGTGTGGGTTGGATTTTCTATGTCACACAATTGCCACTTACATCTACCTCCCTACCTACTCTTTCTTTTTCTACTGTTTCTCCACATGAGTTTCATACGTTACCTGAACATGAACAGACACGAAGATCAGAATTTGTGAACAATTCGTTTATACAGATGTTGCATCAGCATCAGCTAGTCATAAATACCACAAATTGTTGGGGGTGTGGTCTTATGCCACATACTACAGATAAGGGAATGCCATATTTGGTTTTGCCTTTATCGCCTAACGGGTCAGTTTGGGCACTCAAATCAATGTTTATCTATGCGAATGAAGCCTCTCCTGTACGTTCCGTCAAAGACAATGCAAGTAATAATGCCTTGATACGGGGAATAGTTGATATGATTAGAGATATCGATGCGTATAACGCTATCCCTAGAGATGAGGTACGAGCATATGTCGGTTGGAATAAGACGACATATAGTGTTAGCTTGACGGAGAAAGAAAGGCAGCGAAGGTCTCCTCCTATTTGGATTATACCCCACCGAGGTCATCTCTGTTTGCAAGGTAATGGTCAGAATCCAAGAGCTCAGCTTGGTAAGAGTGTGTGTGTTCACACATACGTTTATACGTCCCAGAAATCTCCTCCGTTCGTGCCTGCTAAAGGCACGTATTTTGTTTGTCACGATAGAGCATACACATGGTTGCCATCTGATTTTTCGGGCACATGTTACGTGGCATTTTTGCTTCCCTCTACATACACTGCTGTTTTCGACTACCATAAGACAAGATATGGTAGAGGTATAATCGATGCGAAAGATACTGTCGCACAAGAAGCTGGAGACTTCTTCAAGGGTTTCCTACCCTTTTGGGGTCCTATGGATAATAGTAGGAATATTCGTCAGTTTACGAGAGTGGTTGAGGCCACTATAAATGAGACTGCAGGTGCCCTTAGCAATATTACAGCTGAGCTTCAAGGGGATCGCCTTATGACATTACAGAACCGTTTTGTTTTAGATATTATACTTGCAGATAGAGGTGGGGTATACAAATTGATTAGATCTAGTTGCTGCGTTTTCATACCAGATAATGCCCCGACAGTGTACCAAGCCATCTCTAGACTACATAAAATCTCTGAGTCTATTCATGTGGACGAAGGTAACTGGTCGTTGATGGGATGGTTATGGGAATCGCTGTCCAAATGGGGATGGAAGATTCTGATGTTCCTTGGTATGGCGTTAGCTATCCTTTTCTTGTGTTGTTTATGCATCCAGTGTGGTCCCGCCATTTGTAGTCTTTGTGCTACGATCTGTGAGAAGACCAGTCCCGAGAGAAGTGAAGGATAATAAGATGATGTTACAGCAACACCTTGATGACCTGATGAGAATAGATATAGACCTAGATTCAGATTGACATGAGTTTAGGTTATTGCCTACGTAATGGCAAAAGGAGGGTCTGTGGTTCTGTAATTCTCAAACCTGACTCCATTTTAGTCTTGCCCTCACGTAGGCCTGTGAAGTAGGCCCAACAAACAAGTGGCCTGGCCTTCTGAGTTCGTGCATATATTAACTTGGATTTTTCTGACTCTGAATGAACTGCAGAGAGAGTGACCCTTTTCACCTGAAACTGACCTTTTGCAAAACCAAAAAGGAAAGTTTGGTACTGCGTTGCATAAATACCCGAACCAGCTGCACATGGGCAGCATGCGGCAAACATCTTGTGCAATGTTGGGTACTATTTTGGAAGACTACGGTTCATTTGATGGGTGGAGGTGTTGTGAGCACCACCAGATATGAGAAGCTGCTGTCCTCCTTTTTATTGCGTCCATTCTCAGAGAAACCACTAGATCCAAGTCGTAAGGAGGGAGTTGAGAACCGTAGCCTGGAGTGTTCTGGCCGATGCCAGAGCCCTGCGCTTCTTTTTGTCTCTTAAAGATGGGGGCCCAGCAATAAATTGTCGGAGCAAATCTTACCGGAGATAATGTCAACTTTCTCTGGTAATAGGAACACAGGGACATTAATGTTAAAGCGCTTGAATGTCCAAGAGATGTGCATGGAAAGAGGGGAAATGGTTTTGATTAACAAGACAAAGAGTGCACTTAGTCAAAGTGCCACAGAAACTAGTTGGACAGAGGATTTCTTCTACCTTGAAACTAAGAGTTCAGTCAGTAATTTCCTAACTTCACAGGAGAGCATGGATTTTTTCCCATATCTTTATAATATATCAGATAAGCGTGTACAGAATGAAGTCCTGTGCTTGAGGGTGGGAATTGACCCTGGGTGATGTATTAAGGGATTAAAAACTGAGGTTGTGAAGAACAATCGCCAGTGCCTCTGTAAAAGAGGCAGGAAATATTCAGTGAGCCATTTATTGTCCAAGCCAGATGAGAGAGCGGAACAAAACACAAACAAGATGTTAGAGGAGATGAACGGTTAAGTCAGAAAAGAGAGGGTCACAGGAAACAAGTCATGAGAGAGAGGCGCAAGGAACAAGTCAGCTGAGGGGACTGGTAAAGATGAAGACTAAGAGAAGGGGAAAAAGCCAAGCATGGACAACAGAATAAAAGAAGTTGAAGGCTGGATGAGAGAGGAAAGTGAGACACAGAATGAGGAAGGAGAAATAGAAACCCATATTGGATGGGGACCACAAGTGCGTATCAGATGAGAGAGAAGAACAAAGCACAGAATGGATGAGAGAGAATGCCGAGCTCTATAGCGGAAGAAGCGTGGATCAGAGACACAATCTGGGTTTGCGAGTCGAGTTCGGCACAAGCCAGATGAGAAACCTGAATAAACCATGAGGCTTAAAAGAGGGGGTCACAATGGACTATTCGAATGATAGTGAAGCATCGCAGAGAATGAGATTACTGCTTGGACCATCTTGGTCCCTGTCCCACCGAACCCCGCATGACTCTGTTGATCTGCACAGAGACCTTCGGGACTCATTGCGGGTTCCACTTAACTACGGTCTATTGCCGGGATGGCCCCCTTAAACCGCTAAGGCAACAGGACCTGAGAACCTGCAAACCATCCATCAACTTATTTGAATTTCCCTGTGTTATTTTTAATCCACACCTTGAGAAAGCCAGAGGCCTGCACACCGGATGTGATGAAATACTTGTTGGCTGTTACTTGCGCACTGCGATTCTTGGTTGAAACCTTACCCAAATCTAAGAAAAAGAAAAACTATTTCACAATAACCTATGACTACTGATCTTTATATTATATTGGAACGACAAAATAACATACTATATTGCCACTCAGCTCTGACTTTCATCTCTCTATGACCTACGTCTTAATGGGTTTGGGCTTCCTGTTTTTAAGAACAGCTGAGCACTCTGACTTCACCCACTGATCAAGGACAGGCAAGTTCTGGGACTTCCACCCCTTCCTTTCCTACGTATTAACACGGAGAATGGTCTGAGGGACTATACTGATGAGAGAGTAGCATCGAGCACAAGACAGATGACAAAGTTGCAAGGCACAAACCAGGAAAGATTTTTAAAAAGACACGTCCTGAGCCAAAGTATGTTCTTCATGATTCAGAGCACAGAAGTTAAAACTGGATGAGAATGGAGTGAAGCACAATCTGAATGTGAGGGCAAAGTCAAATCCGAATGAGGGGAACTTGAAAGAAGAGTGAGAGAAGGCCCTTCAGGACCAAACTGATGTAAGAAAGGATAAAACTGAATCACAACACTGATTAGAACATTGGAATGTTGGGAGCTCCATTGAATACAATGGAGTGCTCCATGCTTCTACCCACACCCTTGTTAAAGTCCCTCGTCTTCAGCTCGGGCCTTTAATGCTGGAGCGGGCCTTTAATAGCTCCCTTGCTATAAGGCTATATTAGAGTGTGGAAAAAGGAACAAGGAGACGAGAGATGAATGAGACACAAGCTACGTGAAACCACAGAGGGAAAGTAAAATCTAAGCCAAATTGAGCAGACACCAAGGCACCTGATCGATGACTGAGGGACCAGGCACATAAAAGAAGATGGAGAGGACCAAGGCACATGCGAGTGAGAGGAGCAAAGGGTAAGATGGATGAAGGAGGGGATCAAGGAACAAAATGCGCGAGAAGCGACACAGGATCACAGGGAGTGGAAGCAAATTGTGGAGACAGAGAGGAAATGTACCAGCCTCAGAGAGGAGAGAGAGATGAAAGCTGAATTATGCAGGAGCGTGGCACAGTCATGATGGCTACTGTACCTATTGAGGACTAGTGTTTCCATAATATCCCAAAAATATTGCGAATGCTGAATCCCCATTTTGCCCCTATGTATTACAGTTACCCGTCAACTAAAGAGGGGCGCAGGTCGGTATATGAGCACACTTACCAAGCTAATCACCTCTTTCCATGGAGACCTACAGAAATGGAAGGCGAGTACCACAGGTGCTGAATATTCAGTGCCTCCGTCTGTCATGACCAGACTGACTTCTTTTAATCAGTCAGTTCGATATCTTAATGTTTCAAGAGACATGTCTGATGAACGAAATACATGTAGATGGATATGTATGCCATTTTAACCCAGAAACTCCTTTTAGGTCAGGGCGGGCAATGGGCGGGTTGGCCATTTGGGTGAATGTTAAGGCAGGAGGCAACATGAAGGTTTTAGAGTTAATCAATGACAATATTTTAGTAAAGAGGTACAAAAGAGGTCCTACCATATATTTAATTAATTTCTATATTAACCATTTTATTAATGTGCCTAACACAAATATTCTAACCTTGTTTGAATATATATCTGCCCTCCAGATAACTGTTAGTGATAATGGCCATCTGGCCATGTATTGCCTAGGGGGTGATTTCAGTGCAAGATTGAGTTTAAGTTTCACCATCGCTTTTACAAAAGGTGCCACCCTCAACCACTGATAGCATTGGCGTACAAAACCAATCTGTTGTCAGGGGACGTTTGCTGGCATCGTTTTTGACTGCCCATGATCTAGAAAAATTTAATAAATATCGCTCGTGCAAATATTGAACCACTGCCTACATTTAGTGGCCGAGGTCACACATCCATAATTGATTATTTCTTATATTATCTAATCTTGAAGCTCTTTTGGTATCCGGGAAAGTGATTCCCTCTAGCTATGGTGATCATAACCCAATTTAAGTCGTTTTTACCCTGGCGCCAAAACCTTCTTATAATAGCGAGATCGGGGCTGGTAACCCCGATCCCTTATTTGATGGTTTAAGATTGAAACGGAGGGCTATCACACCGTTATATTTATGCCAAAAAGTAATTAGTGAGAATTTGCCTGTGGGCTTGTCTTTCCGAGTCTGATGCCGACCATCCTGCAGCAGTAGCCTTTGTGCACCTCTGCAACTGTATCAAAAAAGAGCTTATGATTCCGAAAGGACCATCGTTTAAAAGGCCCAGATCGTTCAACAGACAGTGCTCCATTAATAACCACCAATTGCGACAGGCACTTACGGCAGGTCCTCGGATCCCTCAAGATGTGGCAGAATCTCGTAACACGTACAAAAGGATGACCACATCTAAGAAAAGGGAATCATTAGATCCGCAGTGGGATTCCCTAGTACTAATGGCAGATAATAAGAACAGCAATTTTTTCTAGGCAGCCGTAAAGGAGCTGAAGCAATTGAATCAGATTGAGTCAAAGATTAGTTGCAACATCATGAGTCTGGCCTCGGAAGCTCATTTTACTAATGTCTATGCCCTTGACTGTCCTGATAGTGACCCCCTCCCTGAACCAAATTTTGCTTTAGTGCAACTGACCCTAGAGGAAGTTAAGGATGCAATAAACCAGAGTAATGGGGGCAAGCCCCCCGCCCCCAACGGGGTCCCAATAGACCTTTTCAAACATAATCCCTGATTCTGGGCACCTTTATTGTTGAATGTTATTAACAGTCTCACTTTTGCCCCCGCACCTTACACTTGGTCAGCATCAATTATTTTGCTCATTTTAAAAACAGGAGATCGCTCCCATTCCAGTTGTTATAGACCCATACCATTAATAGATACAGCTTTAAACATTTAAGGTAGGGTCCTATACAATTGCAAAAAAGAAATGGGCGGCGGAGAAGTCAGTATTCTAGCCCAGTCAATATGGTTTTAGATCCAAGATCGGCACTGTCGAGCAGTTAATCTTAATTTGCTAATAGAAAAATACACCATAGCTAAAAAATGTCCAATTTTTCTAGTATTTATGGATTTGACCACTGCTTTTGACAGTGAAAACCGGGTGGTCCACTTTATTAACTCTTGGCGTGGATAAAGCACTGGTGCACTTTTTTGCGTATTTGCACAGGGGCATGAAGCTAGAATATGAATTAATGCCCAGGGGGAGGTGTCTCGAGATGTGGATATTCATAGAGGGGTTAGGCAAGAATGTGTTTTGGCCTCGCTTTTATTTATTCTGCATATAAATGATCTTCATCCTTTTCTTTACTATCTACCACCCCTGATGTCCCTAAAGTCAAAGGATCTTTTTCACCATCGCTATATGCCAACGATGCCATGTTAATTCGTACCCCGTAGGACCTTCGTCTGGTAATACATGGTTTTGCAAATGTAATCATCATTGGATTTACGCACTAATTTGAGCAAATCTTTTTTAATGATATGCAGCCCAAAGAAGCCTAATTTGGCATCTTTAGCTGTGGGTGATTTTAGTTTGAAATGCACGAGCACTTTTCCTTATCTGGGACTGGTTTTTGCTGGCAATGGATGATGGAGAGCGCACACAGCAACCCAGGAAAGGTGGAGCACCTGTCCCTCTACTGAATATTTTTAAAATGCAATGCCTCACAATTGCTACCTATGGGACTGAAGTCTGGGGTATCAATAAGTGAAATTTAATCCAAACTGAAGAAAAAAGATTCTGCCGAAGAGTCTTGGGGGCACCGATCTTCACCCCAAACTTGATTTGCCACAGAGAATTGGATATCCCTTTTGTTGAAGATTATATTAGCGCCCGTCCTCAGTTGTTGCGGCTTGCCGTGTGGAGAAACATGAAGGCAGGCTCACCAGATACATTATTACAGACTGTCTCTTGTGTGACAAAGCAGGAGCCTTCCTTGGCTGGCAGATGTAGAATCTTGTCTATGTAAGGCAGGTTACCAGCAGTTGTTTAAGAACCCCGGAGGCCCATACGTTATCAGTAAGAAACAACTGCAGTCCAACTAGTTCAATTTATTACTTGATGATTGACTAACAACTGGATCTGCCAAGCCGCGAGTGACCTCTAACCTGAACATAAATACGAGAGGAAACCAATTAATACTAAGGTATCTGACAAGTCCCTTGGGCAATAGGAGCGTAGTTTGTTGTTTCGCCTTAGGGTAGGCACTGGTAAATACTTACTAATCTTCCCATTAGGTTTTCAAACAAACTTAGAGACCTGCCCTAGCAATGGGAGATTAGGCAAATCCATGTTACGTTTCTTATTGTTCTGTGGTTTTTATTCATTGTATACAATGAATACTTTATTACCTTTAATCAAGAGGCTTTGTATTACTGATTTTAGAGTTGCGTACCGTAAGCTGCTTCAATTGAACGACGATGAATGTATTTTTCATGTAGGAAAGTTCTTGAAAATTGACGCGCGGGCCCCTTTTGCTATGACAACCCTGTCGTTTTAATGTTAGGGGACTACTGCTGTTTCATTTCACAGATTTTATCATCTTAGAATGAAAACGTAAAAGCGTATTATTGTTTTTAAATATATTTATTTATTTCTGCATGTACTTTTATTGATACTTTTGTACCTGAATAAAGAACTGAATTGAATTGAGATGGGGGACCACGGTGCATGTCAGATGAGAGAGCAGAACAAAGCACAGAATGGATGAGAGAGAGTGCCGAGCTCTATAGCGGAAGAAGCGTGGACCAGAGACCCAATCTGGGTTTGCGAGTCGAGTTCAGCACAAGCCAGATGAGAAAACTGAGTAAGCCCTGAGCCATAGAAGAGGGGGCCGCAATGCACTCGTTGAATGATAGTAAAGTCTCAAAGAAGACCATCGCAGGGAATGAAACTACCACTGGGACTATATCTCCTTTCCCGTCCCATCGAACCAGGCTTGACTATGTTAACCTGCACAGAGAGTTCCAGGACTCCTTGCTGGTTCCACTTAAATAGGGTCCATTGCCTCTTGAGCCGCTAACGCAACCATTATCCGTTAGGTAGAATCTGGAAACTACTTATCAACTATTTTGAATTTCCCCAAGTTATTTTTAATCCACGCCTTGAGAAAGCCCAATGTACTCAGTCGAATGATAGTGAAGTATCACAGAAGACCAACACGGGGAATGGTCTGAGGTGCTATACTGATGCAAGGGGGGCATCAAGCACAAGACAGATGACAAAGTTGCAAGGCACAAGCCAGATAAGATAAAAAAGACAAGGCGCGAGCCAAAGGGCAATCATCACGATTCAGAGCACAGAAGTTAATACTTTATGAAAATGGAGCGAAGCCCTGTCTGAATGAGAGAAGAGGACAAGGTGAAACCCGAATGAGAGGGAAGCTTGAAAGAAGAATGAGAGAAGGCCCTTCAGCACAAAACTGATGTAAGAGAGGACAAAAGCCGCAGTGGACGAGCAAGGGAACTGAATCACAACACTGATTAGAGAGTGGAAACGGAACAAGAAGATGAGAGATGAATGAGGCACAAGCCACGTGAATCCACAGAGGGGCAGTAAAATCTAAGACCCATGGAGCAGAGACCACAGCACCTGATCGATGACCGAGGGACCAGGCACATGGAAGAGGATGGAGACGATTGAGGCACAGGCGCGGCAAAGGGTAAGATGGGTGAAGGAGGGGATCAAGGAACAAAATGCACGAGAAGAGACACAGGAAGTGTAGGCAAATTGTGGAGACTGAGAGTAGAGATGTACCAGCCTCACAGAGGAGAGAGAGAGATGAAAGCTGAATTATGCGGGAGCGTGGCACAGTTATGCTCGCTCCTGTAGATATAGAGGACTAGTGTTTCCATAATATCCCTCGACTAAAGAGAGACACCAGTCGGCATATGAGCACTCTTACCAAGATAATCACCTCTTTTCATGGAGACCTGCAGACATGGAAGGCAAGTAATACAGGTGCTGAATAATCAGTGATTCCTTCTCTCATGCAATGAATGAGTAAGGAAGGATGCTATACACTGACACACCCATGGTTGTGCCAAATAAGTAAATATATGATTTTCCTATGCTTCTTTACTGTCCTCCACTTCTACTGCAAATAAACAGAGGTCTCTGGCCAATGTCCATTTCACCATTAGTAAGAAGCAATCATTCTGCATTTCTATGCATGACTGGTATCCTTAGAACCAGGGCACCCATTGGGATCAGTGTGTGTGCCCATTTCTCCAGACAAGCTTTTTCCTGCCGGAGGAGGATCACATTGAATTGTGAGGCACAATGTATTGGAGCATTATATGCAATGGTTTCTGGTCAATCATAGGTAATAAGGGCTGCCACACACCCGGAGGTTCCCTGTGGTGGGCCTAATCAGAACCAGGTGGTTTTACACAATTTTCCTGCAGTCCTGCTCCTGTGCAGAAGAAGCTTAGTTAGAGACATGATTTTTTTGCCCTGCAGACCAGAATTCCTGTTTAGACTTATGCAGGTCTGGTATGCCTACATGCAGCGCATAAAGAACACATATGGGTCCAACTATCCACTGAAATGTTCCTGAGCGAGGGCGGCATATGCGGAAAGAGCATCTTTTGTGAAATTTATTAAAACAAGTCATCTAGTAATTCCTGTAATTTCTCCTGACTGGACGACCTGGGTGTCAGAGGTCAGTTTATCACTTATACTTTTCTTGGGAGTACACAGTGATTGGAAATATATGTAATCACATGCTTCTCTGCTGCATTCTGCTCCACTGTAAGCCCACATAGAACTAACATACCAACAGCCAAGAGGCCCAGAAGAATGCATCCCTGGGGCAGAATTGACACTGACTTTCCCCTCTGCAACAGAAATGGCAGAGAAAGGGCATCAATTAGGAAAAAAATGCAGAAAGTCTGGAAAACGAAATGTTTAGTGCATTCTAGGCTGCCAGTCTTAATCAGGCTGGGCTATCACCCATCAAACAGCTGAAGGAGTGTAGAGTTTGGCAATATATAGTTTTATAGGCTTTCTCTCCTCTGATAGTCATGCCAGGGGTGGGGTAGGTATTGAATCAGATTGGACACACATTTTCCCTTAAACTGCCAACTAATATATATGTTATGTGCAGTGCATATTAAGACAGAAAACATGGTTGAACAACTGAACTGCAACTAATTTGAAAAGTCTCTACAGATTGGTGCACAGACACAGCGACAGTGATAGGGTAAACATGCAGAATGGCAGACAGGCTTCAAAACATGATATTCATGGAACAATAATTATATTCCCAGGAACAAGTCGGACCATTTTAAAGGAAAAGTTTGAGAACATTTTTAAACCATTTGGGACCTTTTGAAAAACTTGTGGACTTTTTAAGGAATCAGAGGGCAGTGGTTTCTATAATGTTTTGAGTCATTCTAGTGGATTTATCAGAATTTGGTGCACTTTGAGAATAAAGGTGGCTGTTCTGTCACTTTAGTAATTCTATGTTATTCAGACACCATTGCCCTGTCAAACCCAGTGCAGTGCAGGTTTCTATCCAGCTTAGGGAGAGAATCTCTTTAACTCCTCACAACACCATCACATCATCTTGCAGGCGTGACCTGGTAGACCGCTACAAGAAACAGGTGGAGCGAAGGACCAGGGTCTCAGTACGAACAGGTGGGACAGCGCGCAGAAGAGAAAATGGGTGAAGAAGGGAAGAAGCGAAGACTCTGAAACTCCAGAGAGGTGGAATGGCAAGGGCGAGAACAAATAACTCCAGGAGTAGATATCCAGGCTTCCCCGTTGATACGGTTATGCCTAAATTGATCATACAGGTTAGAGTTTGGATGCAGAAATACTGTTCTTAAAGTTTCAATGCGCGTCAGGAGTATCTTATGAGACATGGGATCCATTGAGAACCACAAACCACCTTAAGATTTGGGTTTTAAAGTATTGACTAGGAAAACTAGCCTCCATGCTTGCGACGTGTGGTGGGAAACTGCTGGGTAATGGAGTCCTTGGATGTAGAGTATTGAACAAAAAATGTGGATGAGAGGAATTTTGCTTCAGAACATGTCCTATTGAAAATCAACAAAGGGGTGGTCAGTGCCATAATGAATGTGCAAATGCTGGTTATCAGCTCAGATTAGGTCAACAAAGGTGTCATTTACAGGAAGCATTGACCCTCACCCACCAGCGTGGCGTGCATTCGTCTGCGTTTTTTGCTTTTCAGGTAGTTCACATACTTTGATAGGAATTTACCTCCTTATGAAGTTGGTAAGCCATTAAAACATTTTGTATTACACTTATCTAAGTCACTTTATTGGGCCTTAACCACATACGTCAGATAGACTTTAACCACATTCCTCAAGTGACCTCGGTAGTAGATCAGGCATTCCTTTTCCAGCCCTGATGAATTGCCATTGACCTTTTGTTTGAGCTTAGAGGGGCCGAAACATGTTGACCATTTATTGAACATTGGGACCACTATATTTTCAGGAGTTCTCACTGTTTCCAGTCTCCAACAAAAGCACATAAGAATTAAAGGCGATTGGGTTGCCTCTAGGTGATTTTAATTCAACACTTTTTTGGAACCAATCTACCCTTTGTGATGTGCCCCGCCCACAAAACTAGAGGGCGCCAGTCTGGCGATCCAAACTATGAGGCAGAGAAAAAGATCTCTGGCACACAGCCTCCCCGAGGAGCCCGTTGGGCACCACCCCGGTTCTTGCATGTACTCCAAACATGATGCTTGCGTGCTGGGATTCTGGAATAAGGGTCCTGGAGTCAGACACCTGAAGATTTTATCATTCTGTTCCTGCCAGATATCTAACCCTAGTGCACACAGGCAAGTTTTGAATCTGTCCTTGTCAATGAGAATGACCAGAATCCCTGGACACCATGCTTTACTAAGTGCCTTTTCTGATGTGTGTTTGACCCCCAGTGGTGCCCAGTTTGAGGTCCCTGCTCTCAGTATGGAACTTTTGCTTCCCTGGATACTTTGGAGGAGGAGGCTAAAGTGAGATGAGTATTTATCTCAACAAATGTGTTGCTGTACAGCAGACCCTCATTGCTGGCATTACTCAAAAACTCCACAAAAATTAAAAACAGCTGTCCCAACCAACATTCCACGAGTCGCGAGTGGCAGCCCAGGCTTAAGCTCCAAGGTTTTGGTCTCAATACAATAAGACAGGGAGCAGGCCAAATCTACAGGACGGCACCGCGATGGAAGCTTGCTTCCAAGCGATTTAGGGAACCGCACCCTGCAACCTGTGAAAGGGAAGTGCAAGGGATTTCTGACCTACATGAGGAATCCCAACACGAAAAAAAGGAGCAGGGTGTCTCTCTACTAGAGGATTTGGTCTGATAGTAGAGAAGCCAGTTCAACAGCAGAGAAAGAGGACCAGGCCTGCTGTGCACGAGAAGAATGTGTGGTTGTGTCATCTATGGCAGAGGGACTTCTACTGGCGTTACTTGAACTGTTAATGCACCACCAAGGAGTCCATTATCGCTGTCCAGCCTCCTCTGCAGGCTGATACTCCCTAAATGCTTGCTACACTTCACGATAGTTCCTGTCTATGTCGATTGGATTCCTAACAGTGCAGGGCGTTGCATTTGTCTTTCCAGCCTCTTGGACAGTCTTTTGATTAAAGCATGACATGTGGTGATGCGCCACAGTCTTTCACTCAGTGGTTCAAGGCCCATTATTAATGTGGCTGTTCACAATGCAAGTTGTCGCTGCTTCTTTATGGAACTTTGGTGATTCCAAAGCACCATGTTCCTCCCAGGAAGATGTGAAAAGTTGAATGGTTTCTCTCTCAGTGGCGTGCACTGCAGCCCATATTGACATCTCCATACTTTTGTGCCATAATTTACACCAATTAAATAGAAGATCAATTAATGCACTGCTCCTGGCTGCTTTTGCATAGTGTGCATGACACAATTTCACAAGAGTTGGGGCCGCTGGAAGCACTACATGAAAAGATTGAGCCAGAGGAGTGGACTTGGACCCTGCTGCAGCAGGACTACACCACCTTCTCCCAAATCGCAGGCACATTTCCGCCAACTCATTTTAAGCATGGTTGTGACAAACTACTACATGCACGTCTGTAATAAAGCTCCATCAGTCAGGTCGGAGCAGCAGGTGTGGCACCTGGTTCTCAAAACAGACATCCTGATAGTGTTTAAGGCCAGGTACAAAGGTTTCCAAGTTCATAAACACTGTACAGAGCTGCACAGGTAACACAAATTCTACCCTCTCTGTTGCCTTTTGAACATTGCTTTGTTTCCTCAAGTTTACTACAGGTAGGGAGGACCCCCACCACCAGTGGTGGTACTCAAAACCACCCTGCAGAAGTGAAACTACACCTCCATTACACCCAATTTCAGAACTTCCCTAAACCCAACAGACAAGGTGTGGAATGTTCTAGTCTTAGAAAGATGCAACCAGGAGCACATCCTGCTCTGTGGGAGGGGCTTGTACAGGAGCCATGGGGTCTATTAGAGAAGCCGGAAGAACATTCAGAGATAAGGGCCCCCACACCCCGTTCTAAAGTGGGGATTGTAATGGACCTTCGGTCCTGTCTGAGGAGCCTCTCCTGCATTCGCCGGAGTCAGGTGGGGTATCGTCCCGCATTCTAGCAAATGTGATTGCACCAGTTTCTCCTGTTCCTGTTAAAGCTCTTCGGGCTGGAAAATCAAAGGCTGTCGGGAGACAATGTTTGGCACCATATATTTTCCCTCTCAACTAAAGACACTTCCAAGGTATCCTCTCTTCAAACAGGTTTACAAGAGATAGCTGGACGGATGCACACTAACAATTTGAAGCACAATGGAGGAAAAACGGGACTCCTAATCCTCGGTGGAAACAACACTCTCTGGGCCCCAAACATTGGCCTCTGCAAATGGGTGACCTCCCCCAACCTTCTCAATCTGTCCCCAACCTTGGACTAATTAAAGATGATCAACTATCTATGCGACAGCAAGCGGTCAAGGTCGCCTCAACCACCTTTTAATTTTGAAATGGCTCAGAAAAATTATTTGGATGCTGCCACCGTTGACACAAAAAACTGTGGCCCAGGCCCTGATCGTGTCCAGACTGGACTACGGCAACGTCCTGTATGTAGACACTAACAAGGAGGTGATTCGGAGGCTGCAAGTGGCCCAAAACTCGGAGGCCAGACTTCTTTGCCAGTTACCTCGAATGGCCTCTACCACAGGGCCTCTCCACGACCTACATTGGCTTAGGATAGAAAACCGGTCCGAATTCAAAGCCCTCTGCTACACGCCCAGGATTAACGCCGGTACAGCACCTCTTTACCCTAGGACCTTAGTTCACCCGTATTTTCCTACACGCCTTCTTAGATCATCCAATCAGGCCAAGTTTATAGTTCCTAGAATTAAACTCACAGAAATGGGTCGACGGTCCTTTGCTTACTAGGTCTCGTCTTTATGGAATTCTCTTCCACTCCAACTTCGTTATGAACATAATTATTTAAAATTCCGTAAAGACCTCAAAACGTGGTTATTCAACCTCTAGAGTTCTGACTTATCTTTTTTCTCCAGCATGGGTCTGTAGGCGCTGGGAAACCTCTGGGTAGCTGTTGCGCCATATAAATTTAATAATAAATAAATCAAAATAAATAGGAAATGACCCTGCAAGTAATCTCTCTTGAATTGCAGGAGTACAATGTCTAGCTGTATATCTTACGGCTCTATGGGAATTTTTGTTGACCCAGAAGGACACTGATGTGTGCGCGATCCAAGGCCTCTCAACACACAAAGAAAGGCTGGTGTGTCCTACTTACATGTGCAGGAACTTCACCTTTGCATGGGCTGCCTCTGCAACAGTCTATTGATTACATTGTAATTAATTGTGAATACTACAGCCCAGGTACTTTATCAACACATCTGTTGTTGAACCCTATCCGTGCCTCCATGTAGATACGTATCGTCAGGTTCAGGGCATTCCACTGGTCACTCAATAGCAAGTGTACGTCTTTACCGCAACACCTAGGGCTCATCTACAGTGGGACCCCCTACGCTTAAATGTCTCGCTAGCTCCCAGGTTTGCTCTTGCACCAGCTAAGTCAGGATATCCCAGGAATCCTCCCCTCTTGTCTGTCATTAGTTTCCAAATGTGCCACCGCATGGATACACATGAGCAGGTCTCGCCGTGATCTCCTGCTGTGATGTTCATTGCTCGATCCCAACCAGAGGTCACCCCTAAAGCCTGGCTATCCTCCCATTTCTATACTTTTTCCTAAATCACAGGTGATCAGCGCCCTGATACCTGTGGCTGGATCTCCTCCTTCCTGTACCAGTCTATAGATCCCCAAGACGTATACCCATCATAAGATCCCAGAAATAACCATCCTGATAAGGTCCTGGATTCCAGCATTGCTCATGCCGCAATGTATGAAAAGATTATAAATATGCTCATGTCTGTTACTAGATCCTGGGGGTGGACAGCCCTGATATCTGTCGCAAGATGCCACTCAACGTGTGTGTGTGTACTCTCAAAAGAACCAGTGCTACATTCATTCTATTTTGGACATCGGCTTCCCTGAAATACTATAAAAGCCATTGATTGCAACAGACTTCCTCAAAAATGACCTAGTTGCTAGTAGAAAGGGAGTGCCCAAAAGGCAAATCCACATTTTGCCTACGACTGCAAATGTCTTAGACCTGAAACCCACCCTGCTATTGTTTACTGGACTCCACTCTTACTGGACCCCTAGCGTGCTACCACCATGGTAGCCTAGTTTCCTCACATCGGCATATGTCAGTACATCGAAGGCCACTTCCACACTCTACCTGCTGCTTGCCAACCTCTTGTGAACGTGATATAAAAGTACCCACAGGGCTAGTGCGGGTGGATCCTGGTGGACCTGCAGGTTGGAATGCTGATGGTTGGAATGCTGCAGGTTGAAATGCTGATGTTTGGAATGACAGTATCCTTTGATACTGTTCATAGTCCCCTGTATTTGGTCCTTAATGTTCCCAAAAGAAGAGCATTAGTTCCCAGCTTTAGTTCCAGGTGGGGAGGGTGGCTCGCAGCTTCAGCAGCCTTGGATGATAGTTCCAGGAGCCAGGTCTAAGACTTCCAGGTGGGTGCACTGGGCGCTGAGCGTTGGTTGCTGGTGGCAGTATTGGTGAGGGTTCATTGGCGTGCTTGCTAGTGGTGTGAAGGTGCTTCAGGGTAGAACTGCTGGTTCTGGGTGCAAGTCTTGGTGGCTCCATATGGAAGCACCTGCAGCTCCTGGTGTGTAAGCCAAGGTTTCCTGCAAGAGAGAAGAGAAAAAACAAGACACCATAAGCACAGATGAGGAAGGATCAGAAAAGAGGCAAAAATGGGGGTTGGAGGGAGATACAATGAACAGTATGATAATTGGGACATCAACACAAAAAAAGAACATCCTACCACGTCCAAATGGCTGCCCCTAAAATGACTCGAACACCATGAAGAGACCATCGCTGCACAGTGCAGGTACAAAGAGGAGCACAAGTCAAACATGGATCTATGTGAAAAAGGAAACTGATATAATGAAAAAATACCCTGAAAATACAAAATAAAGAATTTGCAATGAAGATGTTATGTTTTTCTTAAAATGGACTCATAATGACTAGAGTAAATTAGAGAATGTCACATGGATCAAATATAAAGCTGATCCCATAAATAACCTTGTACCAACTTTAAAAAGTGTCATACGGGGGTTATTGTTCTATTGTATATACATTTGAAAAGTTTCTGTCCTTTATTTTTTCATACACTTATCTAACCAAAATCTTCATATTCACATTTCTTCATTTTGATACAATATCGTGTCACAGGTTTGATTTTCCAGATTTCATTTTTCGAGGGTTGTATTTTGCCATATTACATTTTTACAAAAGTTCCAGCTTTGGCAGGTGCTCATCAATACATGAAAATACATAAACAAAACAAGCATGAATGAGTTACCTCTTCTGTCTTCTTTATCAAATCCCTCTGTGGAGCTCACTTCTGGGCTCTCGTCTCCTCTGGGCGTGGATCACTCGTCACTGTTGCTCTAAATTGGAATAAGAGGTAGAAAGACCTAGAAACATCCTCCCTAAATTAACAGGGCCGCGGCTACACCCTACAAATCAATCAATCTTAGGAAAATCATTTAAAGCAACGCAAAGCATGCACAAGAAACCCACAAATACCCAGGGCTAAGCGGATTCAATATGAACATGGAAAACGCAAAAGCCCCACAGCCCATTTACAATAGACGACAAATGACACAGCAGTGAAAACATAGCAGTGAAAAGAAGCATACAAGCAAAGTACTAGCAGAGATGTCTATCTAACATCAGTGGCCCTGTTCATCTAAGGTGTGCCTGTTGTATGCCAAAAACAACTGAAGAATGATAGAACACCACAAACACGGCAAGGCAAACAAGTTCAAAAACAAATAGCACAGGGCCAACCAGATTCCATATCAACATGGAAAACGCAAAAGCCCCACATTTCAAATTAGAATAAACAGCAAATAACAATGCAATAATACACACATGCTTTGCCTTTTATGCACAGGTGTGCAACATTTGTGACTTGGTTTGCGTTGTGCACGTGGTACCTATTCTAGCTAAACAATTATTGCTAAAAGAATACAAATTATGTAACTTTGAATAAAATGGCTTCTGCGCATTAGCGCCGAGAGGCCCTGGTCCTACCGCAAGATGTCTTCACACAAGCTGCCTCCCCTCAGGGGGCCCTGTGCGGCTCTTGAAATAGAGAATCCTGCAGGAAGGATGAAAACAGGTCGTATTACAAACCCTCCAAGGCTATCAACACTGCAGCACATTTACATACACAAGTGAGCTTCAAAAGAAAAAAACAAGTTACTTACCTGTAACTTCAGTTATCCACTATTGGTATCTTTCATAGATTCAAATGCTTGAATCATTCCCAGTCGTTGAGGTGGGAGTCCAACGGTACCATAGGAAAGGAGTATGCAATAGTATTATAGGCTATAATAGCAATAAACAGTTAGTTCAATAGCCTAGCTATGTACTTTTTAAAAACGAACCAAACTTGAACTATGACCAATCAAGTGACAGCGCCCTCTAGAATTCCCCCAACCGAGGCTCAGACCCTCGAATTTTGGAGCACAAGTGAAGACCCTAATACTCGATCTAAGAGGGTATCCTCTAAGGGGAGGAAGGTGGGCTGCATGTAAATCCATGAAAGATGCCACTACTGGATATCTGAAGTTACAGGTAAGTAACTCGTTCTCTTACCCAGTTTTGGATCTTTCATAGATTCACATGCTTGAATCAGAACATCAAGCAGAGTGTAAACTTTATATAATATCCTTTTAACCTGTGCGGATGGCGGGCAGTATTATAAATGAGCAGTAAACAAATTGCATTCATAATAAGTAAGAATAACAATAATATTAACCCCTTCAACGCTTGTGACGGAACCATTCCGTCATCAGTCACGGTTGAGCTGTGCTGATGACGGAATGGTTCCGTCACGACCACACCCAGTTATGGAATGTCCAGCAGCGGGGGGAAATCGGGGCAGCACGCAAAGTGTTAATAGTACTTCAACTTAGTAACATATTACAATGCAAATATAATATGAAATCCGAAAACATTGAAAATTTCAGAGGCTCACCTCACTAAAATAGATGCCGTAGCACGGCCTGTCCGGCCGCTGCATCACTGCGGTGTGCCGAATCAAGACAACACTGCTGTGCGAAAGTGTGTATGCTCTTCCACTTTGTAGCACTACAAATCTTCTCTAAGGCAACCCCAGGGAACAAAGCGGTTGAAGTAGAGACTGCACTTGTAAAGTGCGACTTTGTAGTAGATGAAAGCGGTTTGCCCACTTTGGAATGGCAAAATTGAATAATTGTTGAGATCTATCTTGCAATTGTTGCTTTAGCAACCGGCCTGCCCTTTTGAGATTGACCATAGGCAACGAAGAGCTGTTGTGACTTGCGAAACAGCTTGGTACGATGTAAGTAAATCTAAAGGCAACTCTTAAAGTCTAATGTATGGAGAGACTGCTCTACCGGAGTAGTCGGATTAGGAACAAAGTTCGTAGAATAACTGGATCATTAAGATGAAAGTGTGTGGGTACCTTAGGTAAAACCTTTGGATTAGTCTGAAGAATAACAGTGCTGTCTGCGAATCGGACAAAAAGGCTCTTGGATCGTGAACACCTGAATCTCACTCACCCCTCTCGCGGATGTCAGCGCAAAGAGTGGCTCCCTTCCAGGGAAGGAATTTGAGGTCTGATTAATGAATACGTCCAAATGGTGGTTTTATGAGTTGGGAAAGACCAATGTTAAGATGCCGCTCCGGTGGTGGAGGTCTGACCAGAAGGAACACTCGAAAGAGCCCTTTCATAAAAATGTTATTATCATTGTGGTGCACAATAAAGAAGCTTTAGAGGAACACCCATATATGGATACTGCTGTAATATGTACCCTAACAAATGCATGCACCAAACCTGAATGGGCGAGTGAGAGAAGACGCAGTAAGATCTGTTCCGGTGGTGCTTCTAGTGGGTGTAAATTATGCTGTTGACATAATATACAGAATCGTTTCCACTTTAGTCTGTAGGATCTATTGGTTGATTCTGCTCTTGCACTTTGAAGAATACCAAGCAGTTCTGGGAGCATATCATTGGGAAAAGCACGGATATGGGTGCAAAACTTGTCCCGGGTTCATTGTTAGGAGTGTTGGTTTGGTCCACAGTTGAATCGGCTTGCATTCTGACAGCAGAAGGAGCTCAGTAAACCAATACTGCCAGGGCCACCGGGGAGCTATCAGGATCAATCGACATCCCTCCATTTTCATCTTACTGAGAAACCTCAGAATTTTGGGGATGGGGGAACAGCGCACACAGGTATCCCAGACCTTCTTATCAAAAAGGCATTCCCCCATGACCCCAGAAGTGGGTGCCGACTTGCGTAAAATCGGTATTTGCTGTAGTGGTTGGTGACGGACAAGTTCAGATGCAGTTTGCCCCAAAGGTGAAAAATGTTGTCCAACTCCTGTTGGTCTAGCTCCCATTTGTGGCAACTCTGTAGGGACCTGCTGAGTATGTACGCTAAAGTATTGCTTGTCCCTGCAACATGCTCTACCTTGAGGGTGATGTTGTGAACTGTGAGCCAGTGACAAAGGTTCTGAGCTCCTAGGGAGAGAGCCAGGGACCTTGTTCCTCCTTGCTTGTTTACCCTCATCGCTGCGGCGTGAATTCCGCCGCAGTGCCGAAGATTCCAATCGCGGGCGTGGTCATGACGGCTCCCGGTCGTCATCTGCACACGCCCACTGTGACTCATGACGGCCGGGAGCCGGAAGAGGTTATATAGTGCATGCTGGTCGTGTTGTATGTTTGTACCAGCATCGATGATCATTGTATGGGAGGGAGCAAGGCTTGGAGAGTGAGAAAAATGGCTTTGAGCTCTAGGCGGTTTATGTGCATGGACTTCTGGGAGGCAGACCACCTGCCCTGGAATTGTAGATCCTGAAGATGTTGACCCGACCTTTGAGAGAGGCATCCGTTGTTATAATGAAGTCCGGTATCAATGGTAGAACGGTATGGCCCTCTAAAATGTGTGATATGTGGGTCCACCAGTTCAGAGCTTCGACCATTCTAACGTGATTTTTATGAGGTCATCGAACTCCCCCTCAGCTTGTATCCATTGGAATTGCAATTCCTCCTGTAGAGGTCTCATCTTCAGGCGTGCTATGAGTACGAGGTTGATTGTACAAATCATTACTTGGGATGATGTCATCTGCAGACTTTTTTTGGAAATTTTGAGAGCTAATTGCACTAGCTTCTGCTGCCTCTCTAGGGACAGAAAAGTCTTGTCTTGTCTGATATCCAGGATAGAGCCTAGAAACGCTATATTTTGAGTTGGGAAAGGATATGACTTGAAGGTTTTATGTAAGGCTCAATTTGTGAAAGAGCGTAAAGCTGTCTTGAAAGCTAGCATTGACGTTTGTGCTATTAGCAGCCAGTCGTCCAGTTAGGGGACCACCTGGTGACCATGTTTCCTGAGGACGGCTGCAACTGGTGCTAAACATTTTGTGAAGATTTGAGGGGCGGATTTGAGGCCAAATGATAAGACCTTGAACTGATAGTGGGTGCCAGCTACTGCGAAGCAAAGGTACTTGCGATGTTTGGGGTGAATTGGGATGTGAAAGTATGCATCTTGCAAATAGAGGGTGGTCATGTAATCTTCATGGTTTTAAGAGATGCAGGATGTCTGATGGAGTGACCACAAGGCACAATTGCTTCTTTAGGAATTTGTTGAGTGCTTTTTGGGTCGAGAATAGGTCTCCATTGTCTTGTTTTCTTCTTGACCAGGAAGAAATGAGATTAGAAACCCTTGTTCCTTTGATTGAAGGGTGCCCACTCCCGATTGCACCTTCGGCGAGCATGATGCAGGCCTCTTCTCATAATAAGGGAAGAGGGGGTGTGAATCTCTTGGAGGGCGATTTGTAGGTGCCTGTATGAACTCGAGGGTATGGTCATAGGTCGCCAAATGTAATACCCATTTTTCGCTTGTAATTTTTCTCCATTGACGAAGATGGTTTGAGATGTTTTCACCCACAGGGGAAGGTGGCGTAGGGGTAGCTGGCATCCGAATTAGGTGACTGTTAGCGTGTGACATCTCTGGACAAGGTGTGCTGTTTACGTCGGGATGTTTGTCTTGAGTAGGCGGCAATAGGTGGAGGGCGATGTTGCTGTTGTTGGAGGGTTGGTCTATATTGCGTCTGATAGGGTTTATGTTGCTGATAGCATTGATAGGTTCCTCTGTATGAAGAAAAACCTCTGCCGTCAGCTCCTCAAAAGGGAAATTTATGAAACTGCTGTGTTCCCAGGGATTTTGCGGTATCCGTTTTGGTTTAGATGGCAAGCAAAGCATCATCGGTATGTTTTCCAAATAACATATCACCATCATATGGCATATCAACTATTTTGGATTGGAGCTCTGGTATGAATGACGTTGATCTT
Source organism: Lissotriton vulgaris (assembly GCF_964263255.1). Lineage (NCBI taxonomy): Eukaryota > Metazoa > Chordata > Amphibia > Caudata > Salamandridae > Lissotriton > Lissotriton vulgaris. The sequence goes on from NW_028241517.1 coordinate 239,928, forward strand.
AACCATCCCTGTCCCTACAAAACAGCAACTCCGGCCAGCTGGGGGAAACCAGTGGAAGCAATGTCCATTGCACAAACTATAATTTCGGAAGATGTGCGTTCACCCTTTTGAACTATCTTCTGGACTTCTGAATACCAATCTTCAGGGACAAGGTCTATTAAAGTGCAGATATCTGACCGAATTTGTCTATCGTAGCACCCTAAGATGGCAAACGAATTAGCCGCATGAATACAGGGGGCAGACATTGTGGAGAAACACTTCCCGATGTCATCTATATGTCTATCCTACTTGTCGGGGCAGAGATTGGAATGGTAGGATTTTTGGAACAACATTGTGACGCTTGTGTGACCACCGAATCCGCCTTGGGATGCCCCTCGAGGCAGGTAGGAGAATCGTCAGGGGCTTTGTACTTTTTATCAATACATGGTACTACAGCAGCCGCAGATGCCGGAGTTTTCTTAAGCATGACGCCCTCTTGTCAAATATGATTGTTTATGGGGATGGTTCGAACAGACTTGTGTACCTGTTCCTTAGAGTCATAAAGGAAACAGTCTCATTGCTTTACAGACATAGGCGGTTCAATTCCTGCTGCAGCCCTTTCCATCAAATTGTGAAAACCCCAATGTCTTCGGGAGGGGGAGGGAATTTGAAGGGTGTGGTGCTGGTGTGGGTATAATTTAGTCATCCTATTCATCGTGAGGTGGAAGGGTGTCAGGAATCTCACCCTCTTCCCTGTCATCATGCGAAGATGATGATGGATCATCTCTGAGTGGCGGAGCGGTATTTGAGGCAGATGTCATATGGCCGGGATGCCCGCCACCCCCTCCCAACACCTATCCCCAAGGATGGGAAGTCGGACACTGGTTGAACTTTTGGAAGGCGGGAGGGAGTCACCCTCCCGGCCGTATTTATTAAAATATGAAACAAAATTTAAAACATTAAATAAAAGTTTCATCATTATGCATTATGTACAATTTTACATTTATTACATTTCGATGAAGACATGTACTTTGGCTAACCTTAACAGATCTCTAATACAAAGGTTTCCTAGCCGAGTCTAACATCCTGAAAATGCATACATTCTAAATTAAAATTGTACATCCTAGCATTAAGGGCCAACGGCAAGGTCTTAACCGGTGTCAGATCCCTACTACCAGACTCTCGCCCTCACTGTGTGAGCGGCGCATGCGCAGAGGACTCTACCCTCATTGCCAACTGTAACTTCCCTTGTCGTGGTGGGGGCCCCCTTTCTACTCGACGCCATCTTAAAGGTCGTCCGAGTTCCCGTGTGAGGTATCTGTAGGAAGGACAGCGTGGACTCCCCCCCATCCCCACACTCTCTATCCGCCGTTGCGGATATCCGGCCCCCGGGAAATTAGTAGGAGGGGCATCTAACCGCCTCCCCCCTGGGAGGGGCCTATGGCCGTCTCCCCATAGGCGACCCATCCTTAGTGGGTGCCGCCTCCCCGTGGAAGGGGCCAATGGCCGCCTCCCCCCGGGCGCTCCCATCCATTCTGGGTGGCGCCCCCCTCTAGGGACCTTGAAATTACAGCTCACCGATCATGACCTTACCGCCCGACCAAAAATAAATACGACAGTTGTTTACCTACTAAGGAAAGAAAAATTCTGACATAGTCTTGATGTGTCATCAACTGCTCTCTCCTGCAAGAACACATTCTGCAATGCAAAAGTCAAATTCTTATCCTAAACATTCCTTTACTCTTTCTCAAAAGGAAAATAGGCCTATACTCCTATTTCTCACAACTCTTTATTTACACAAACATTTGCCATAAGGGGCTGGTGAGTGGGTCAAAATTGCTGCTTGTTCCGTCGAGGGCTCACGAGCAACGAGTGGGTGCAGCCTTCCGAGCCGAGGAACAAGAGGACGCTTCTTCGGATTCCCGCTCTATTTATTCTTCTGCGGGAGGGCGTGTACCCTCCTCCTGTACGCCTTCGGGCGTGGTCTTCTTTGGAGGTGTCTAGGACAACCCCTCTTGGGCGGGAGAAGGCGCGCCCCGGCTACGCCACTTCGGGCATACCAGCCGGGCCACGCCCCCCCGCCCAAAATGGTTTCCCGGGGGGATCGAGGCACCCAACCATACGTTCGGGGGGACCGAGTGGTCGCCCCTTTCCATATGGCCGGGATGCCCGCCACAACCTCCCAACACCTATCCCCAAGGATGGGAAGTCGGACACTGGTTGAACTTTTGGAAGGCGGGAGGGAGTCACCCTCTCGGCCGTATTTATTAAAATATGAAACAAAATTTAAAACATTAAATAAAAGTTTCATCATTATGCATTATGTACAATTTTACATTTATTACATTTCGATGAAGACATGTACTTTGGCTAACCTTAACAGATCTCTAATACAAAGGTTTCCTAGCCGAGTCTAACATCCTGAAAATGCATACATTCTAAATTAAAATTGTACATCCTAGCATTAAGGGCCAACGGCAAGGTCTTAACCGGTGTCAGATCCCTACTACCAGACTCTCGCCCTCACGGTGTGAGCGGCGCATGCGCAGAGGACTCTACCCTCATTGCCAACTGTAACTTCCCTTGTCGTGGTGGGGGCCCCCTTTCTACTCGACGCCATCTTAAAGGTCGTCCGAGTTCCCGTGTGAGGTATCTGTAGGAAGGACAGCGTGGACTCCCCCCCATCCCCACACTCTCTATCCGCCGTTGCGGATATCCGGCCCCCGGGAAATTAGTAGGAGGGGCATCTAACCGCCTCCCCCCCTGGGAGGGGCCTATGGCCGTCTCCCCATAGGGGACCCATCCTTAGTGGGTGCCGCCTTCCCGTGAAAGGGGCCAATGGCCGCCTCCCCCCGGGCGCTCCCATCCATTCTGGGTGGCGCCCCCCTCTAGGGACCTTGAAATTACTGCTCACCGATCATGACCTTACCGCCACAGACCGGATAGTTGACCGACTATCCGGTCCCCCCTACTCCTCCTAAAGGTCATGCTTCCTCAAACCCCTTAGCCATGCTATGAAGTCCCCTATGAGTAAGTCATTCCCCTCCCTGGACAGGTGAACCCCATCGTTCAGATTCCGTCGAGGGCTCACGAGCAACGAGTGGGTGCAGCCTTCCGAGCCGAGGAACAAGAGGACGCTTCTTCGGATTCCCGCTCTATTTATTCTTCTGCGGGAGGGCGTGTACCCTCCTCCTGTACGCCTTCGGGGCGTGGTCTTCTTTGGAGGTGTCTAGGACAACCCCTCTTGGGCGGGAGAAGGCACGCCCCGGCTACGCCACTTCGGGCATACCAGCCGGGCCACGCCCCCCGCCCAAAATGGTTTCCCGGGGGGATCGAGGCACCCAACCATACGTTCGGGGGGACCGAGTGGTCGCCCCTTTCCATCCTTGATGTAGCTGGCGGTGGCATAGGGTTTGGAGTGGATAGAGCATTTGGCGGTGGAGGGGGTTGCCCATGTGGCTCATGTGCAGGGTATGGGAACGTTTGGCAATCATCCTGCAGCATTGCCTGCAAAACTTGTACCAACAAAAAAAGGCACATGCACTTTATATGGAGGCGTATACTCTGGAGCATGGAAATATAAGTAATGATGTCTTGATTGTGGGTTATCATAATGTCCAGAATAGGTTGTTCTTCCTCATCTTCGTCCTCCTGATATTTTACTTGCAGTTCAGATGGGCTATGGGCAACTCCAAATGGTCCCTCATCTTTAGAATTGTTTAAATCATTAAGCAAATGATGTGGCGGATAAGGAGAGACCTTGCTGGGAGAAGTGTCAATAGGCCTTAGATTTTTTCATACTTTTATCGTCGTCGGCGGTTTCATTGACAACATCATTGTCGAAGGTAAGAACGACGATAATTCCGTGGACCATGGCGTCTACAGCTTTGTCGACAATGTATTGGATGCCGGGTTCGTCGACTGTCGAGCTGACGACCGGATCATCGTTGATGGTGAGGTTAATGTCAGTGGCAGTGTCGTTAACTTTGCAGTCATCGTCGACGAGGAGAGGTTGGTCGATGGAATGGGTGCCTTGATGGCTGAAGTGGACTTTGTCATCGTCAATGACGGTGAAGAGGAGGAAACGGGTGACCGTCGGTGTAACGCTTGTCGACAACAGAGTCGACGACAGTGAAGTCTTCATGGAAGGTACCTTTTTAGGCTTCGTTGTCGATGGCTCTGAAGAAGTAAGCAGGCGCTTTGTCGATGGTTTCAGCAAAAGTATGTGGGCACCTCGTTGACGGTTCTGCAGAAGTATGTGGGCACTCTGAAGACATGCCAACAGGAGTGGTAGGCTCTGAGGAAGCACATTTTGAGGAGAATTTTTGAGTTTTCGTCTTTTTTTCAATTATTTTGAAAGACCCATTATGGTAAGGCTGTATGTCGTTACTCTGCATGCTTTTACAACGCATGCCTTTACCACGCAGGTTTTACAACGCAAGTCGTTACAACGACTTGCGTTGGGGGCGCTGGATAGTGAATAGTTTAATTTACTATTCCAACTCCAGTCTCCGTGGATAGTAGGGAAGGTTTTGGATAGTAAATTAAACTATTCCCTATCCTACAGCGACCCCAGCGCAAGTCGTTGTAACGACTTGCGTTGTAAAAGTTGCGTGGTAAAAGTTGCGTTGTAAACGCTGTTCCCCTGATGGTAAAGTCTTTTGTGCTTTTCTCTTTTCCTCAGACGTCCCCTGGTCTTGGGATCTTTTCCTTTTATGAGGCTTAGTTGAAGTATCACTCTCTTCACCTGAAGAGGTAGTTTCTGACCTTTGGCGCCATAGTAAAAGCCTGCCTTCTCTATCTCTCAACGTTTTCGATTAAAAAGTGTGACATACTGTGCAATTATTATTATTATTATTATTATTATATTACATTTGAAATGCGCACAGATACCAAAACAGGTTTCCCGGCGCCGAGCACACACAATCCTTCACAGTATGTTGAGGATGAAGGCAATAGAGGCATTCTTTAGGTGGGTCATCTACATATAACCTCTTCTTCCCTCAGGATCTGAAGAGTCCTTTCTTTCTTTTATTTATTTATTTATTTTATTTATAAAGTTTCATATAGCGCGAACAAGAACCCAGGTCAGACATGGTGGAATATCCAAAACAGCTGTAGAAAATTGAGCAGAGCTCAGGGAGACTCTCTTCCACAACGAGCGGTAGAAAATCTGAGGAACTGAGCCTCTGTTGGGGATCTTTTAGAGGGTGCTGTTGCCTGATTGGTTATAGTTTAAGGTTATTTCTTTTTTTTTAAGGACATAGGTAGGCTATTAAACTAACCTTCTCTTGCCATTGTTACCTATAATATTGTTGCATACTGCTTTCCTATGGTATTGTGGGACTCCCATCTCAGTGATGGGGAATGATTCAAGCATATGAATCTATGAAAGATCCAATACTGGATACCTCAAAATACTTTTTGGATGACTTTGTTGCTACAGGAATAGTGTTAATTGTTCCTGCACCCACTGAGCCCAGCGGAAGGGAGCATCGAGCATTTAATGCCCCTTAGGAGAAGAACTTTATAAATTCCTTAACTTCCTTGACAACTCTCATATCCTGACCCCTTGTTCTTGAAAAACCTCCAGTGGAAAAGTGTCACATTCTTCACAGCATTTGTATACAGGGGTTGTTGCAAGATTTCTTCTGTATCACCCACTCTTTAACCCTAAAGTAACTAACAGGCCATTGCACCTCTCCCTATCCACCCTCTCCTGTATTCATGCTCCTGTGGTAGTTAATTTACTATAAACATGAGAGCGTGTGTGCTTGTGTGATGTTGCGGCGTGTTACCATGTGACAAGACACATAGAAAATGCAGCAGGAAACAAGAAACCGATGTATTCATCACTTCAGGCCCATCATATGCTTATGATAGCAAAGGCTGCCTGACTTGGCATAACAATAAGTAGTTTGCCTTCTATTGCATTACAAATCTAAGCTCTGTCCTTCTACTGCCAGAAGCCCCACAGTCACCAGGGACAGCTCCCTACCATTACCCCACAATCCTTCAGCAAAAATGTATTTGGGTCTAGGCACTAAATTACGTCACATTATAGGTCAGTGCGGCTCAGCTCGGCTCAAGCACACATGAGGTCCTGGAACATGGGCCGAACCAGAACAGTCGGACAGTCGAGCCAGGGCGAGGTCTTGAGACTTGAAAGGTCACTCAAACAAAACTTGAGTAGAAAACAAACTTTAGGGCCGAGACTTCAGCAACCTTTGGAGGTCTGATGCCCAAAAGTGGTGCCTCTATCCTCCCGAAGCCAGGACATCTAGAGAGATGAGTAGTCCCAGCCCTCCCTCCCTCTAGAAGAATCTTCACCTTTCAGCCCACAGGCAACTTTGCTACTGGGAAAAAGCTGCACAGGAGCACAGACTGTGGACACTGTGCGGGGTAGAGGAGCCGGAGCGCTGCCTTCGAAGGGCTCTCTGGCCAGACTCACTTCTCATAACTACTTGAACGTGGCTATTAAGGCCTTTCCAAGTACCACTCACTGGTTTATCAAATGTTTTGCTACTCACTATCCATGTTCAAAAGTCCTTTAGGTGTGCTCACTAAATACAATTTCAAAACCTGCAGAAAGGGGGACAATAAGTCACCCCCACACCAGCACTTTATTGCAGTAAGGGCCATTCACCCTTCATCAGAGTTCCTTTCCTCCAAAGAGACGGACACTTCAATGGGAAAAGCAAAACTCTCATAGGAAAGTGCATTATGTTGTTTTTTTCTCTGGTGGCTACACTCGCTGGTCCAGTACTTCATCCATCCATTGTCTTTTTCTCTCATCCAGTCACTCATCGGCACAGACCACCACAGACACAAACCCTCCAAACAATGAAGAAGCTCCTTCAGTAACAAAGGGAGCAAAAGAAGCCTGTTGGCTGTGCACTCTCACCGCTTGTCCCATTGTAATGCTCTGGAATTATTTTGTGAAAATGCAGCCCCACTCACTTGCACAGTCAGTGCACTTCTTCTTGCAAGGAGTCCCAGCAGCAGTCAGGATGGTGATAGCACAAAGCAGGCGGCTTGGTTACGCAGGCGCGGCAGCGATAGAGCCTCACTGCCCAGATGAACATCCGGCAGAAGATGCGGTTGCTGATGCAGTGTCCATGGTCGCCTGTGCTGCTCTTAGTGTGTTCACGCAGCTGATGCTGGATTGTCTCCTCCTCTTCCAGTGGGTGATGAGGCCTCCACATAAGGCACCGTTGCCACACACTGAGCCGCGCTGATGTTGTGCACCTGATCGTAGACAGTGGTGGATTGAACTTGCCGCGCGCAGAAGAGCTTGAGGAAGAAGGAGCAGCGGAGACAAGGCCTAGTCTGAGAAAACCTGAAAAGGCATCCATGGTGGGAGCTTTACATCCTGTATCTTTTCTTCTCTTTCTCTGTCTTCAAAAGACCTTCATGTTTGCACTGCCTCCCAATACCTTATTATGTTTCCAAGCACAACACCTCGGTTGCCTCCTGTTTTCGGTATCTTGTGCAGGGTCTCCAACATGCCACATACATTCAATAGCACTTGAAGAAATTAAATGGAGAAAGAGGGCAACAGTTTGAAGGTTGGTTTGTCTTGGGTCAGGTGATGAAGACGCAGGTTTGGCAACTGGCTCACCGTGGACCATTAACTAACTGCTCCTGTTGCCTTGGTCTTGCTTGGTGAAGAGAAGGGTTCTGTCGCTCTCCTTGGCTTTGAATTGAAGTAAAGGAGGCGTTGGTGCTTTACCCACTGAACACACACGAGGAGCAGGAGTCACTGTGAGGATTTTCATTGGCTGAGATTGAAAACCCAAGGTGCCTGTGCCAGCCTCATCCCTGACTGAACTGATGAAGAGGACACATTGGTGTTACCCTGTACATTACCTCGGGCAGTGAAGGCGGAGTGTTAGTCTAATTCTGAATGGGTTGATGAGGGTTTTGTTCCAGGCGCACCAGGGGTTGAGGTGGTGAGGAAGGGGAGACAGTGCCAGGCTCACCGTTGACCAGGGCGTTGGAGATAGAGTTTGGTCACAGGCTCAATCCTGGTTCAAGTGAGAAAGACAGAGTTTGGGTCCATGCACATCATTGGACGGGGTGTTGAAGCCTTGAGGATAATGTCAAATAAGCACTGGGCCAACATCCTGGTGATGGCGCTCTCCATGAAAGGCAATGAATATTTTCTGTATGAGAAAGAAACACAAGAGGGTGTTAATAGAAACAAATTGTACATCAGATTCAAAATACTAACAACAAGAATGCATTGGCAGTACTGTCCCATACAAGGTTTTTGCACAGCACACCCATATGAGAAATACACAAGTGCGTCAAAAACACAGACTGTGCATGGGAATAACACAGCAGACAGCAGGAAACCTGCAGAATTAACATAGGAATAGTGAAAGAGATTGTGATTACATTTCAGAATTATCTCAGTCCTCATTGGTTGCCGCCACAGGCACTTAACCCCAATTCCTCTTCAACTGAGGTTATTTCTTCACTAATCGCCCTAAAGTGGAGTTGAGAAAAGTCACAACAAAGTAGTTGCAGCGCGAGACTCTGTGATCTTCCACCTACCCGTCATGCGGAGGCCCAAGGCGTGGATTAAAGGGACGTGGCCTGGTCCGGTCTCGGGCGGGTGCGGTCTTGGCCCAGCTTTCGCCCCGGCATGTCCTGCGTAGTAGAGACAATGTGCGCGTTTATAGCACTGGTGCATGGGCCTGACCTCCTCCAAAGTGCACCTGTGAAAAGCAGTATGGGATATTGAGTCCAGTATGCCCCAACACATCTAAAAGCATTGAGATTGACATTATAATACTTTTCTATTTTTGCTTCTTTATTTCATATAATGCGCACAATCATGACCGAGGTTTTTAAGGCACTGTTCTATCATGCACAAGTGAGGCAAAGAGGAGCTTGCCGTGGCTACGTAAAAAACGTCACCCCGTCTCTGAGGCATAAAATAAGAATAAAATGCAATGGCTGAATGTGTACATTACATACAGATATTTTACAAGACTCCTATGCTGATAACACATCATATGTGGTGAAGTAGTGTGGCTCACTGGTTAGAGGCGGCAGACCCGAGAGCAGAGGACGGCCCGGGACCAGGGTTCGATTCCCGGCGCGGCAGGTTTCTGGACCAGGGTCAGCGGACTCGATAATTCTCTCGCCTCGGTGCCCACTCTGATCAGCGATCACACTCGGCAACTCTGGGCATTAGCTTGCCTCATCTTCACTAACGGCCCCACCAGACCGCCGGGGATGCCTGGTCTCACCCTGGAGATACCCAATAAGGGACCATCTCACAGGGAAGCCAGGAAGGGTTTCGCAGCGGTCGAAGCGCGGAGATACTCCTCCGGGAGTCAATCCTAGCGCTATATAAACCTGCAATTAATTAATTAATTAATATGTCACTGGTTTCCTTTCTGAGATGTTATATTTTTATCACTTGGGTTTGGCACATTCCATTTTACAAAGGTCTAGTTTTAGCAGGTGTCCATCAATACACCAAAATCATCAACACAACAAGAGAATTATCACATAATGAATATCCTACCTCCGATATTGTCTTTATCGATTCCTTTTGTGGAACTCACTTCTGGGCTCTCGTCTACTCTGGGCGCGGATCACTCGTCGCTGTTGTCCTAAATTGGAATAAGAGGTAGAAAGACCTAGAAACACCCTCCCTAAACTAACAGGGCCACGGCTACACCCTACACATCAATCTCAGGAAAAGCATTTTGAGCAAGGCCAAGCATACACAAGAAACCCACAAATACCCAGGGCTAACCGGATTCCATATGAACACGGGAAACGCAAAAGCCCCACAACCAATTTACAAAAGAAGACAGATAACACAGCAGTGAAAAGAAGCAAACAAGCAGAGTACCAGCAGAGATATCTATCTACCATCAGTGGCCCTGCTCATATAAGGTGAGCCTGCTGTGTGCCAAAGACAACTGAAGAACGAATACAACACCACAAGCACGGCAAGACAAACAAGTTCAAAATCAAATAGCACAGGGCCAACCGGATTCCATATCAGCATTGAAAACGCAAAAGCCCCACATTTCAAATGAGAATAAATGCAATTATACACACAAGCCTTGCCGTTTACACACAGGTATGCAACATTTGTGACGTGGTTCATGTTGTGCATGTGGTACCTTTTCTAGCTAAACAATTCTTGCTAAAAGAATACAAATTCTGTGAAATTTAGAGCTTTGAATAAAATGGCTCCTGCGCATTAGCGCTGCGAGGCCCAGGTCCTACCACTAGATGTCTTCACACAAGCTGCCTCCCCTCAGGGGGCCCTGTGCGGCTCTTCAAATAGAGAATCCTGCAGGAAGGATGAAACAGGTCATATTACAAACCAGCAGGAGGGCATCAACACCTGCAGCACATTTACATACGCAAGTGAGCTTTAGAAGAACACAAAATACTTTAAAATGACTTTGTTGCTACAGGAATATTGGCGATAGTTCCTGCACCCACTGAGCCTAGTGGAAGGGAGCATCGAGCATTTAATGCCTCTTATAAGAACTTTATTAATTCTGAGCTTTCCCTGACAACTCTCATGTGCTGACCCCTTGTTCTAGACACACCTCCAGTGGAAAAGCATCTCATTCTTCACAACATTTGTATACAGAGGTTGTTGCAAGATTTCTTCTGGTTCACCCCTCTTTAACCCTAAAGTAACTAACAGGCCATTGCACCTCTCCCTATCCACCCTCCCCTGTATTCATGTTAGGTCTTGAGAACTTAAAGGACACTCAAACCACACTTGAGCAGGAAACACTCCTGGATCCAGCCTTAAGCAACCCTTGGAGGTCTGACCATCAAACTGGAAGCCTCTATCCTCCTGAAGCTCAGACATTGAGGGAGATGAGTAGCCCCAGCCCCCCCTCCCTCTAGCCGAATCTTCCCCTTGCGGCCCACAGACAACTTTGCTATCGGGAAAAGACTGCAGGAGAGCACAGGCTGTAGACACAGCGCGGGTCAGAGGAGCCCCTGTGCTGCCTCTGAAGGGCTCTCTCTGGCCAGACTCAGTTTCTCTTGACTACATGGCTCTTAAGTATTTTCCAAGTAGCACTCACTGATTGCTCAAATGATTTGCTACTCACTGTCCATGTTCTTCAAAAGTCCTTTAGTCTTGCTCACTAAATAACATTTCAAAACCTGCAGGAAGGGGGACAATGAGTCACCCCCGCACCAGCCCTTCATTGTAGTAAGAGCCATTCACCTTTTTTCAGAGTTCTTTCTTTGCAAAGAGGCGTAAACTTCAAAGGGAAAAGCAAAACTTACATAGAAATATGCATAATGTTGTTTTATTCTGTAGTGGCTACACTCTAGTGTTCATCCATCCCTTGCCTCATTCTCTCCTCCACTCACTCTTCTGTCCAGACAACCACACACAAACTCCCCAAACAATGAAGCAGATCATTCAGTAACAAAGGAAGCAACACCAAGCCTGTTGGCTGTGCCGTCCCTCCGCTGGTCCAATTGTCATGCTCTGGAATTATTTTGTGAAAATGCAGCTCCACTCACTTGCACGGGTAAGACAGATCTTCTTGCACGGAGTCCCAGCAGCAGTCAGGATGGTGATTGCACAAAGCAGGCGTCTTGGTTACGCAGGCGCGACAGCGGTAGAGCCTCACTGCCCAGAGGAGCATCCTGCAGAAGTTGTGGGTTGCTGATGCGGTGTCCATGGTCGCCTCTGCTGCTCTTAGTGTATTCTCGCGGCTGCTGCTGGATTGTGTCCTCCTCTGCCAGTGGGTGATGATTCCTCCACAAAAGGCACCGTTGCCACACACTGAGCCGCGCTGATGTTGTGCACCTGATCGTAGACAGCGGTGGATTGAACTTGCCGCGCGCAGAAGAGCTTGAGGGAGAAGAAGCAGCGGAGACAAGACCTAGTCTGAGAAAACCTGAAGCAGCATCCATGGAGGGAAACATTACATCCTGTATCTTTTCCTCTCTTACTCTGTCTTCAAAAGACCATAATATTTGCACTGCCTCCCAGTACCTTATTATCTTTCAAAGCACAACACCTCGGTTGCCTCCTGGTTTCGGTATCTTGTGCAGGGCTCTCTTATAAATGCCACACACATTCAATTGCACTTGAAGAAATTAAATGGAGTAAAGAGGGCGACAGCTTGCGGGTTGGCTTGCCTTGGCTCAGGTGATGAAGACGCAGGTTTGGCAACTGGCTCACCGTGGACCATTAACTAACTGCTCCTGTTGCCTTGGTCTTGCTTTGTGAAGAGAAGGGTCCTGTTGCTCTCCCTGGCTTTGAATTGATGAAAAGGCGATGTTGGTGCTTTATGCCTGGGTAGACTGCAGGTTGTTCAGAACGCCGCTACGCGGCTGGTACTTGCGCTGCCTAGGAGGGCTGCCTCTAAAAGAGCCTTGGATACCTTGCACTGGCTATCAGTTAGGAAGAGAGTGATGTTTAAAGCATTATGCACATGCCATCGCATTACCCAGGATACGGGTCCCTCGTATCTGAGGATCTTGTCACCAGCTATGTGCCTGGAAGGTCCCTGAGATCTAGTGGGACTGGCCTGCTGATGGTGCCAAAAGTGAAGAAGGCCAGAATGGGAGGTAGATCTTTCCGGTTCTTGGCAGCTCAGAATTGGAACAAACTCCCTTTGAATCTCCGGATGGAGACTTCTGAAGCTAGGTTCAGGAAGATGCTTAAAACCCAGTTGTTCTCAGGCTAAGCATGATGGGCACCTGGAACTGGGCCGCTGCCACTCTCTCTCATCCCAGCGCGGGGACACGCCGAGATGGCGTAGCCATGCGCTCTATAAATTCCTTTATTATTACCCACTGAACACACGCAAAGAGCAGGAGTCACTGCGAGGATTGTCATTGGCTGAGTTTGAAAAACCAAGGCGCCTGTGCCAGCCTCACCCTTGACTGAACGTATGAAGAGGAAAAGTTGGTGTTACCCTGTACATTAGCTCGGGTAGTAACGGCTGAGTGTCCGTCTAATTCTGAATGGTTTGATGGGGGATTTGTTCCAAGCACATCAGGGGTTGAGGTGGTGAGGATGGGGCAACTGTGTTGGAGATAAAGTTTGGTCACAGTCTCACAACTGGTTCACGAGAGGGCGACAGGGGTTGGTTCCCTGCACATCACTGGCAGGGGCGTTGAAGCCTTGAGGATAATGTCAAAGAAGCAGTTGGCAGCGTCCTGGGTGATGGCACTCTTCACGAAAGGCAAGGAATTATTTCTGTTTGTGAAAGAAATACAAGAGGGTGTTAATAGAAACAAATTGTACATTGGGTTCAAAATACTAATAACAGGAATACATTGGCAGTACTGTCCCTTACAAGGTACTTGCACAGTATACCCATATGAGTAATACACAAGTGCATCAAAAACACAGCCTGTGCATGGGAATAGTGCGGCACACAGGTTGAAACCTGCAGCACTGACATAGGAGAAGTGAAAAAAACCTGTGAAAATCTTTCAGAATTATCTCAGTCATCATCGGTTGCAGCAACAGGCCCCGCTCTTGAGGACATAACCCCACTTAATCCCAATTCTTCTTCAACTGAGGTTATTTCTTCACTAATTGCCCAACAGCAGTGGTGAGAAAAGTCACAATAGAGGAGTTGCAGGGTGAACCATTTTGATCTTCCACCTACCCACTATATGGAGGTCCAATGCATGGATCAAAGAGACGTGGCCTGGTCCGGTCGCAGGCGGGAGTGGTCTTGGTCTTGTCTTCGCCCCGGCATGTCTCGTGTAGTTGGAAACAATGTTCGATTTTACAGCGCTGTTGCCGGGGGCCAAACTCCTCCAAATTGCACCTGTGAAAAGCATTATGGGCCATTGAGTCCAGTTATCCCCCAATAACATCTAAATATTTGTATTTGCCATGTCAATACGTTTCAATTTTTGTTTGTTTATTTTCATATAATGCTGACAATCATATCAGAGGATTCTAAGGCGCTGTTCTTTAATGCACAAGTGTGATAAAGAGGGTCCTGGACTGCGTGCAGTAATTCACCCCACCACCGAGGCATACAATGAGAATAAAATGCAATAGCTGAAAGTATATATCACACATGGATATTTTGCAAGACTCCTATTCAGATAACACATCATATGTCATAGGTTTCCTTTCTCACGTGTTATATTGTTACCACTTGGTTTTGCCAGATTCCATGTTTACAAAGGTCTGGTTATAGCAGGTGCCCATCATGAAAACATATCAACAAAACAAGAGAATTATCACATAATGAATGTCTTACCTACGATGTTGTCTTTATCGAATCCTTTTGTGAAACTCACTTCCGGGCTCTCGTCTCCTTCGGGCGTGGGTCACTCGTCGCTGTTGTCCTAAATTGGAATAAGAGGTAGAAAGACCAAAAAACATCCTCCCTAAACTAACAGGGCCACGGCTACACCCTACAAATCAATCTCAGGAAAAGCATTTTAAGCAAGGCAAAGCATGCACAAGAAACCCGCAAATACCCAGGGCTAACCGGATTCCATATGAACATGGAAAACGCAAAAGCCCCACAACCCATTTACAATAGATGACAAATGACATAGCAGAGAAAAGAAGCAAACAAGCAGAGTACTAGCAGAGATACCTATCTCCCATCAGTGGCCCTGCTCATATAAGGTGTGCCTGCTGTGTGTCAAAGACAACTGTAGAACCAATACAACACCACAAACACGGCAAGACAAACAAGTTCAAAAACAAATAGCACAGGGCTAACCGGATTCCATATCAACATGGAAAACGCAAAAGCCCAACATTTAAAATGAGAATAAACAGCAAATAACAATGCAATAATACACACAAGCCTTGCAGTTTAAGCACAGGTATGCAACATTTGTGACGTGGTTCATGTTGTGCACGTGGTACCTATTCTAGCTAAACAATTCTTGATAAAAGAATCAAACATTCTGTAATATTTAGGGCTTTGAATAAAATGGCTCCTGCGCATTAGCGCCGAGAGGCCCAGGTCCTACCGCAAGATGTCTTCACACAAGCTGCCTCCCTCAGGGGGGCCCTGTGCGGCTCTTCAAATAGAGAATCCTGCAGGAAGGATGGAAACAGGTCATATTACAAACCAGCAGGAGGGTATCAACACTTGCAGCACATTTACATACACAAGTGAGCTTTAGAAGAACACAAAATACTTTTGGATGACTTTGTTGCTACAGGATCATTGTTAATGGTTTCTGCACCCACTGAGCCCAGTGGAAGGGAGCATCAAGCCTGTAATGTTCCTTATGAGAAGAACTTTATTAATTCTGAGCTTTCCTTGACAGCTCTCATGTCCTGACCCCCGCCCCTGTTCTAGAAAACACCTCCACTAGAAAACTATCACATTCTTCACAGCATTTGTATGCAGGTATTGCTGCAAGAGTTCTTCTGTATCGCCCCCTTTTTAACTCTAAAAAACCTACCAGGCCATTGCACCTCTCCCTATCTGCCCTCTCCTGTATTCATGCTCCTGTGGTAGTTCATTTCCTTTAACCATGAGAGCGTGTGTGCTTGTGTGATGTTGCTGCGTGTTATCATAAGACAGGCCACATAGAAACTGCTGCAGGTTACAGGAAACAGATGTATTTATCACTCGGGCACATCATGTACTTATGTTAGCAAAGGTTGTCTAGCTTGTAACAACAAAAAGTAGTTCGCCCTCCCTAGCCCTTGACACATGGATGGAGAAAGGCATCTCCCACCCAGCCCAACTAGAGGAAGGGGGCTCCTCCATCACGTTTGCCAAACTGAAATCTAGACATAACCTAACTGACATTGAGTTCTACAACTTCCTGAAAATCAAAACAGCCCTATCCAAAACCCAACTATCGCCTGTCATCCTGTCAATCACACAGAATATGGCGAAAAGCAACAGACTAGGTCATCAGGTATCACACCTCTACAAACTTCTTCTTCCAAACTCCATCAAACTTAACGATAAGACAACTAACTATTGGGTAAAACAAGGCAATATCTCACTTAATGAGCAAGAACTGACTATGTTTTGGACCTCTCCCTCACTTAACAAAATCTCCCTGCTACTATCACAAACACAATTCTGGCTACTCCACAAGGTTTTCTGGACCCTCCCCTGATTATTCTCACCAGGCCTCAGGGAAAACAACCTATGCTGGAACTGTAGCAAGGTGAAGGGGGATAGAGCACATCTTATCTATCACTGCCCATCACTGAACACGTTCTGGGAGAAAATGTTTGATTTCATAAATAAAGCACTGGGGTGCACACTAACACCTGAATTTTCCTCCCTCGCCACCGCATTCATGACCACAGGACTAAGATCAGTGCATGACAAAGACCTACTAGACCTCCTTCTGACTCCGGCAGAAAAAATGGTCCTGTCCAACTGGAACAACACAACTAAGACCTCATACAAAGGCTGAGTCAACTGGGTGACGTACCTCAGAGGCGCGGATAACATTGCCCTACAAAACTGACCCTGGAGGCCAGCAACCGGGGGATGTGAAGTCACTCGACACGTATCTAGACTCCTACGAACCCCCGTGAGGCCACTCCGACTCCCTCCTGCCCTCCCCCCCGGGGGCGGGGGCGAGCGTTTTAGAAGGTTACCACCAAGGGCCGAAGGGGCTTCGAGGGGCCTCACAGGCCCGGTAATCGTGCCACAGGCTAACTAGTGGGCCGTCAGCTTTTTCACATGGCTATAAACCCAAATTATGCTCATTGCTATAGAACCTCTCTTGTATCCTCCTCTCACCCCTTTCTTTCCTGTTTCTCTCTTTCTATCATCCTTTGCCTAATTTCCCAGCAAGTCAATGTAGAGGGGAATAGCTAAACATATATCTCAAAGTACCTGTAATTACTGCAACACAAACTAAGTTTGGCTAACCTCGTAACAGAAATGCTAATGTATTTGTTTATAAAATAATAAAATACTTTAAAATAAAAAAAGTAGTTTGCCTTCTATTATATTGCGTTACAAAGCTAAGCTCTGTCCCTCTACTACCAGATGCACCACAGTCACCAGAGACAACACTGCAAATCTCCCTACCTTTACCGCATAACCCTGGAGCAAAGTGCCGGTGGTTTTAGGTACTAAACACACCCATTATATGTCACTCAGGCACACATGAGGTCCTGGAACTCCGGCCTTAGGAGGACAGTCGGACAGAGCCAGGGTGAGGTCTTGAGAAATGAAAGGACACTCAAACCACACTGGAGGAGGAAAAACTCTAGGGCCGATCCGTCAGCACCCTTTGGAGGTCTGACTATCAAACTGGAAGGTCTATGCGCCCCGAAGCCAGGACATCGAGGGAAATGAGTAGCCCAAGCTCTCCCACCCTGCACCCTAATATTCACCTTTCGGCCCACAGGCAACTTTGCTACTGGGAAAAAGCTGTACGAGAGCACCGACAGTGGACACTGCGCGGGGCAGAGGAGCCGGGGTGCTGCCTCCGAAGGGCTCTCTCTGGCCAGACTCGGTTTCTCTTGACTACATAGCTGTGAACTCTTTTCCAAGTAGCACTCACTGATTGCTCGAAAGATTTGCTACTCACTGTCCATGTTCTTCAAACGTGCTTTTTGTCTTGCTCACTAAACATTTCAAAACCTGCAGAAAGGGGGGCAATAAGTCACCCCCACACCAGCACTTCATTGTAGTGAGGACCATTCACCCTTTATCAGAGTTCCTTCTTTGTAGAGAGACGAAAACTTCAATGGAAGAAGCTAAACTTACATAGAAATATGCATAATGTTGTTTTTTTCCACAGTGGCTACACTCAATTGTCTAGTAGTTCATCCATCCATTGTCTCATTCTCTCATCCCCTCATTCATCTGCCAAGACCACCACACACACACTCTACAATCAATGAAGAAGCTCATTCAGTGACTAAGGAAGCAATAGAAGCTTCTTGGCTGTGTAGACCCCCGCTTACCCCATTGTAATGCTCTGGGATTATTTTGTGAAAATGCAGCTCCACTCACTTGCACAGTCGGTGCACATTTTCTTGCTAGGAAATTCAGGAGCAGTCAGTTTGGTGATTGCACAAAGCAGGCGTCTTGGTTACGCAGGCGCGACAGCGACACAGCCTCACTGCCCAGAGGAACATCCCGTAGAAGATGTGGGTTGCTGGTGCGGTGTCCATGGTCGCCTCTGCTGCTCTTAGTGTATTCTTGCAGCTGCTGCTGGATTGTCTCCTCCTCTGATAGTGGGTGATGAGGCCTCCACATAAGGCACCGTTGCCACACACTGAGCCGCGCTGGTGTTGTGCACCTGATCGTAGACAGTGGTGGATTGAACTTGCCGCGCGCAGAAGAGCTTGAGGGAGAAGAAGCAGCGGAGACAAGACCTAGTCTGAGAAAAAACTGAGGAAGCATCCATGGAGGGAGCTTTACAGCCTGTATCTTTTCCTCTCTTACTCTGTTTTCAAAAGACCATCATGTTTGCATTATCTCCCACTACCTTATTATGTTTCTAAGCACAAAACCTCAATTGCCTCCTGGTTTCATTATCTTGTTGAGGGCTGTCACAAAAATGGCATATACACTAAATTGCACTTGAAGAAATTAAATGGATTAAAGAGGGCGACAGCTCGAGGGATGGCTTGCCTTGGCTTAGTTGATGAAGCCAAAGGTTGGACAACTGGCTGAGCACGGGACATTAACTTAAGTGATGAAGGTGGGAAACGAGTGCCAAGCTCACCACTGGCTGACGTGCTGAAAATAAGAGGCCGGTGCTCGACTGGTCAGTGCGAGGATGACTGTGATTAATGCAGAGTTCACTCGCTGCAGCGACTGAGTCAAGTGGTCAAGGACAAGCTCGTCATTGCTATTCTGAGGGTGCTCTGCTCCTGGTTCCATGGACTTGCTTTGTGGGGTGAAGGGTTCTGTCGCTCTCTCTGGCTTTGGACTGATGAAAAGGAGGCGTTGGTGCTTCACCCACTGAACACACGCGAAGAGCAGGAGTCACTGTGAGGATTGTCATTGGCTGAGATTGAGAAACACAAGGCGTCTGTACCCGCTTCATTTTTGACTGAATTGATGAAGAGGACAAATTGGTGTGACCCTGTATATTAGCTCAGGGAGTGACAGCTGAGGGTCAGTCTGATTCTGGGTGGGTTAATGGGGGATTTGTTTACAGCTCACCAGGGGGTTGAGGTGGTGAAGAGCGAGAGACAGTGCCAGGCTCACCATTGGTCAGTGTGTTGGAGATAAAGTTTGGTCAAAGGCTCAACACTGGTTCACGTGAGAAAGACAGGAGTTGCTACCCTGCACATCATTGGCAGAGGCGTTAAAGCCATGAGGTTAATGTCAAATAAGCAGTTGGCAGCATCTTGGGTGATGGCGCTCTTCATGAAAGGAAATGAATAATTTCTGTATGGGAAATAAATACAAGAGGGTGTTAATGGAAATAAATTGTACATCAGATTCAAAAAACTAATAAGTAGAATACACTGGCAGTACGGTCCCATTCAGGGTACGGGCACAGCCAGCATAATCGTATGAGTAATACACAAGTGCGTCAAAAACATAACCTTAGCATCGGAATAAGGCGACATCAGCAGGAAACCTGCAGCATTAACATAGGAATAGTGATAGAGATTGTGATTACATTTCTGAATTATCTCAGTCCTCATTGGTTGCTGCCACAGGCCCCCCTCTTGGGCACTCAACCCCAATTCCTCTTCAACTGAGGTTATTTCTTCACTAATCGCCCTAAAGTGAAAGTGAGAAAAGTTACAACAGCGGAGTTGCAGCGCGAGCCTTTGTGATCTTCCACCTACCCGTTATACGGAGGTCCAAGGTGTGGATTAAAGAGATGTGTCCTGGTCCGGTCTCGGGCGGGTGCGGTCTTGGCCCAGTCTTCGTCCGGGCATGTCCCGTGTAGTAGAGACAATGTGCGCTGTTACAGCGCCGGTGCATGGGGCTTCCCCCCTCCAAAGTGCACCTGTGAAAAGCAGTATGGGCAATTGAGTCCAGTATGGCCCCATCACATCTGAAATCATTGAATTTGCTGTTATAATACTTTTCTATTTTTGCTTCTTTATTTTCATATAATGCTGACAATCATATCCGAGAATACTGAGGCATTATTCTATTATGCACAAGTGAGGCAAAGAGGAGCCTGTCATGGACGGCGTGCAATAATTCACCCCACCTCTGAGGCATAAAATAAGAATATAATGCAATAGCTGAAAGTGTACATCACCAATTGATATTTTGCAGGACTCCTATACTGATAAGACATCATATGTCACAGGTTTCATTTCTCAGGTGTTATATTTTTGCCACTTGGTTTTTGTACATTCCATTTTACAAAAGTCTGGTTATAGCAGGTGTCCATCAATACACAAAAATCCTCAGCAAAACAAGAAAATAATCACACAATGAATGTCTAACCTCTGATATTGTCTTTATCGATTCCTTTTGTGACACTCACTTCCGGGCTCTCGTCTACTCTGGGCGCGGATCACTCGTCGCTGTTGTCCTAAATTGGAATAAGAGGTAGAAAGACCTAGGAACATCCTCCCTAAACTAACAGGGCCACGGCTACACCCTACAAATCAATATCATGGAAAGCATTTTAAGCAAAGCAAAGCAAAGCATGCACAAGAACCCCACAAACACCCAGGGCTAACCGGATTCCATATGAACATGGAAAACGCAAAAGCCCCACAACCCATTTACAAGAGACGACAAATAACACAGCAGTGAAAAGAAGCAAACAAGCAGAGTACCAGCAGAGATATCTATCTACCATCAGTGGCCCTGCGCATATAAGGTGTGCCTGCTGTGTGCAAAGACAACTGAAGAACGAATACAACACCACAAACACGGCAAGGCAAACAAGTTCAAAAACAAATAGCACATGGCTAACCGGATTCCATATCAACAAGGAAAACGCAAAAGCCCCACATTTCAATGAGAATAAACAGCAACTAACAATGCAATAATACACACATGCGTTACCGTTTACACACAGGTATGCAACATTAGTGACGTGGCTCGTGTTGTGCATGTGGTACCAATTCTAGCTAAACAATTCTTGATAAAAGAATCAAACATTCTGTAATATTTAGAGCTTTGAATAAAATGGCTCCTGCGCATTAGCGCCGAGAGGCCCAGGTCCTACCGCAAGATGTCTTCACACAAGCTGCCTCCCCTCAGGGGGCCCTGTGCGGCTCTTCAAATAGAGAATCCTGCAGGAAGGATGAAAACAGGTCATATTGTAAACCATCAGTAGGGCATCAACACCTGCAGCACATTTACATACACAAGTGAGCTTTAAAGGAACACAACTTACTGTTGCAAGACTTTGTTGCTACCGTAATATTGGCGATAGTTCATGCACCCACTGAGCCCAGCTGAAGGGAGCATCAGGCATTTAATGCCTCCTATAGAAATAAGTTTATTAATTCTGAGTCTTCCATAACAATCATGTCCTGACCCCTGGTTCTAGAAAACACCTCCGCCGGAAACTATCACAGCATTTGTATACAGAGGTTTTTGCAAGAGTTCTTCTGTATCACCCCCTCTTTAACCCAAAGTAACTAACAGGCAATTGCACCTCTCCCTATCTATCCCCCTCCCTGTATTCATGCTCTTGTTGTAGTTAATTTACTATAACCATGGGAGTGTGTGTGTCGGTGTGATGTTGCTGCGTGTTACCATAAGACAAGACACATAGAAACTGGTGCAGGTTACAGGAAACCGATATATTTATCAATTGGGCAGATCATGTACTTATGTTAGCAAAGGCTGCCTCGCTTTTCCCAACAATAAGTCGTTTGCCTTCCTATTATTTTGTTACAAATATAAGCTCTGCCCCTCTACGGTCAGAAGCCCCACTGTCACCAGAGACAACACTGCAAATCTCCCTCCTGTTACAGCATAATCGTGGAGCAAGGCGTGTGTGGTTTTAGGTACCAAACTCATCCCTTATCGGTCACCGCGGCTCACCTCAGGCACACATGAGGTCCTAGAACCTGGGCCCAACCAGAACAGGCGGACAGAGCCAGGGTGAGGGCTTGAGGACTGAAAGGACACTCAAACCACACTTGAGGAGGAAAAACTCGAGGACCGAGACTTCAGCAACCCTTGGAGGTCTGACTATCAAACTGGATGCTCTATGTGCCCTGAAACCCGGACATCGACGAAAATAAGTCGCTCCACCCTCCATCCCTCTAGTCGAATCTTCACCTTTCAGCCCACAGGAAACTTTTCTTCTGTGAAAAGGCTCTCTGAGAGCACAGACTGTGGACACTGCGCAGCAGGGCTCGAGTCGGGGTACTACGCGGGTGGACGGCGTCCCCCCACTTATTTTACCGGGGGGACGCCGTCCCCCCTGCTAAACAGCTGGACTTCACTCTACCTTTAGTGGTGTCACTTCCTGTCGTGACATCACTTCCGGTGACAACGTCCCCCCACTTCTTTTTTTACGACTAGTGCCCTGCTGCGCGAGTCAGAGGAGCCGGGGTGCTGCCTCCGAAGAGCTCTCTCTGGCCAGACTCATCAGTTTCTATTGACTACTTTAGCATGGCTGATAAGCCGTTTCCAAATAGCACTCCCTGATTATTTAAATGATTTTTCTACACACTTTCCATGTTCTTTAGAAGTTCTTTAGCCATTCTCACTAAATAACATTTCAAAACCTGCAGAAAGGGGGACAATAACTCACACCCCCACCAGCCCTTCATTGTGGTAAGAGCCATTCACATTTTTATCAGAGTTCCTTCTTTGTGGAGATATGAACCCTTCAATGGGAAAAGCAAAACTCTCATAGGAACGAGCACTATGTTGTTTTTCTGCAGCGTCTACACTCGCTCATACAGTAGTTCATCCAACCATTGTCTCATTCTCTCCTCCACTCTCTCTTCTGCCCAGACCACCACACACAAACTCTACAACCAATGAAGCAGCTCATTCAGTAACAGAGGAAGCCGCACCAAGCCTGTTGGCTGTGCCGTCCGCCGCTGGCCCTATTGTTATGCTCTGAAATTATTTTGTGAAAATGCGGCCCCACTCACTTGCACAGTCGGTGCACTTCTTCTTGCACAGAGTCCCAGCAGCAGTCAGGATGGTGATTGCACAAAGCAGGCATCTTTGTTAAGCAGGCGCGACAGCGATAGAGCCTCACTGCCCAGAGGAACATCTTGTAGAAGATGTGGGTTGCTGATGCGTTGTCCATGGTCGCCTGTGCTGCTCTTAGTGTGTTCTCGCAGCTGCTGCTGGATTGTCTCCTCCTCTGCCAGTGGGTGATGAGGCCTCCACTTAAGGCACCGTTGCCACACCCTGAGCCGCTCTGATGTTGTGCACCTGATGGTAGACAGTGGTGGATTGAACTTGCCGCGCGCAGAAGAGCTTGAGGATGAAGAAGCAGCGGAGGCAAGACCTAGTCTGAGAAACACTGAAACAGCATCCATGGAGGGAGCTTTACATCCTGCATCTTTTCCTCTCTTACTCTGTCTCCAACCACCTTATTATGTTTCTAAGCACAACACCTCAGTTGCCTCCTGGTTTCGGTATCCTGTGCAGGGCTTTCAAAAAATCCCATATACATTGAATCGCACTTGAAGAAATGAAATTGAATATAGAGGGCGAAGGCTCGAGGGCTGCCTTGCCCCGGCTCAGGTGATGAAGGTAAAGGTTGGTCAAGTGGCTCACCGTGGACCATTAACTTTAGTGATGAAGGTGGGAAGTGAGTCCACGCTCACCGCTGGCTGTTCTGCTGAAAATAAGAGGCCGGTGCCCGGCTGGTCAGTGCGAGGATGACTGTGATTCGTGCTGAGTTCACTCGCCGCAGCGACTTAGTCAAGCTCGTCATTGCTGTTATGAGGGTGCTCTGCTCCTGTTGTCTTGGTCTTGCTTTGTGAAGAGAAGGGTCCTGTCGCTCTCCCTGGCTTTGAACTGATGAAGAGGAGGCTTTGGTGCTTTGCCCACCGTACACACACGAAGAGCAGGAGTCACTGTGAGGATTGTCATTGGCTGAGATTGAAAAAACAAGGCGCCTGCGCCAGCCTCACCCTTGACTGAACTCATGAAGAGGACACGTGGTGTGACCCTGTATAATAGCCCGGGTAGTGACGGCTGAGGGTCAGTCTGATTCTGAGTGGGTTGATGGGGGATTTGTTTCAGTCTCACCAGGGGTTGAGGTGCTGAGGAAGGGGAGACAGTGCCAGGCTCACCATTGGCCAGTGTGTTGGAGATAATGTTTAGTCACAGGCTCAACACTGGTTCACGTGAGGCAGACAGGGTTTACTACCCTGCAAATCACTGGCAGAGGCGTTAAAGCCATGAGGTTTATGTCAAAGAAGCAGTTGGCCGCCTCCTGGGTGTTGGCACTCTTCACGAAAGGCAATGAATTATTTCTCTATGGGAAAAAATACAAGAGGTGTAAATGGAAAAAATCAGATAAAAAATACTAATACCAGGAATACATTGGCAGTACTGTCCCCTACAAGGTTTGTGAACAGCATACCCATATGAGAAATACACAAGTGCATCGAAAACACAGACTCTGCATGGGAATAACACAGCAGACAGCACGAAACCTGCAGCATTACCATAGGAAAAATGAAAGATACTGTGATAACCTTTCAGAATGATCTCAGTCCTCATCAGTTGCCACCAGAGGCCCCCCTCTTGAGCACTTAACTCAACTTAACCCCAATTCCTCTACAAATTAGGTTATTTCTTCATTAATCGCCCTGACACCAGAGATGAGAAAATGAATAATAGAGAAGTTGCAGCAAGAGCCATTGTGAACTTCAACCTACCCGTTGAACAGAGGTCCAAGGCGTGGATTAAAGAGATGTGAACCTGGTCCGGTCTCGGGCGGGAGTGGTCTTGGCCCAGTCCTCGTCCCGCGTGTCCTGCGTGGTAGAAACAATGTGCGCTTTACAGCGCCGGTGCACGGGGGCCAACCTCCTCCAAATTGCCCTGTGAAAAGCAGTATGGGATTTTGAGTCCAGTATGCCCCATCACATCCAAAGTGTTGAATTTGCCATTATAATACTTTTCTATTTTAGGTTCTTTATTTTCATATAATGCTGACAATTATATCCGAGGATACTGAGGCATTATCTTATCATTCACAAGTGTGACAAAGAGGAGCCCGCCACGGACTGTGTGCAATAATTCACCCCGTCTACGAGGCATAAAATAAGAAAAAAATGCAATAGCTAAACGGGTACATCACACATAGAAATTTTGCAAGACTCTTATTCTGATAAAACATCACGTGTCACTGGTTTCATTTCTGAGATGTTGTATTTTTATCACTTGGGTTTGGCACATTCCATTTCACATAGGTCTGGCTTAAGCTGGCGCCAATCAATACACGAAAACATATCAAATAAGAAGGAAAATATCATGTAATGAATGTCTAACCTCTGACATTGCCTTTATTGATTCCTTCTGTGAAACTCTCTTCCGGGCTCTCGTCTACTCTGGGCGCGGATCACTCGTCGCTGTTGTCCTAAATTGGAATAAGAGGTAGAGAAACATCCTCCCTAAACTAACAGGGCCACAGCTACACCCTACAAAACAATCTCAGGAAAAGCACAAGCAAAGCAAAGCATGCACAAGAAACCCACAAAAACCCAGGGCTACCCGGATTCCATATGAACATGGAAAACGCAAAAGCCCCACAACCCATTTACAATAGATGACACAGCAGTGAAAAGAAGCAAACAAGCAGAGTACTAGCAGAGATATCTATCCACCATCAGTGGCCCTGTTCATATAAGGTGTGCCTGCTGTGTGCCAAAGACAACTGAAGAACGAATACAACACCACAAACACGGCAAGACAAACAAGTTCAAAAACAAATAGCACAGGGCTAACCGGATTCCATATCAACATGGAAAACGCAAAAGCCCCACATTTCAAATGAGAATAACAGCAAATAACAATGCAATAACACACACAAGCCTTGCCGTTTACGCACAGGTATGCAACATTTGTGACGTGGTTCATGTTGTGCACGTGGTACCTATTCTAGCTAAACAATTCTTGATAAAATAATCAAATATTCTGTAATATTTAGAGCTTTGAATAAAATGGCTCCTGCGCATTAGCGCTGAGAGGCCCAGGTCCTACCGCAAGATGTCTTCACACAAGCTGCCTCCCTCAGGGGGCCCTGTGCGGCTCTTGAAATAGAGAATCCTGCAGGAAGGATGAAAACAGGTCATATTACAAACCATCAGGAGGGTATCAACACCTGCATCAAAGTTACTTACACAGGTGAGCTTTAAAAGAAAACAAAATACTTTTTGATGACTTTGTTGCTACAGTAATTTTATTAGTAGTTCCTGCACCCACTGAGCCCAGTGGAAGGGAGCATCAGGCATTTAATGCCCATCATGAGAAGAAATGTATTAATTCTGAGCCTTCCTTGACAACTCTCATGTCCTGACCCCTTGTTCTAGAAACACCCCCAGTAGAAAAGTATTGCATTCTTGACAACATTTGTATACAGAGGTTTTTGCAAGATTTCTTGTGTTTCACCCCTCTTTAACCCTAAAGTAACTACCAGGCCATTGCACCTCTTTCTCTCTATCTGCCCTCTCCTGTATTCATGCTCCTGTGGGAGTTAATTTACTTTAACCATGAGTGAGTGTGTGCTTGTGTGATGTTGCTGTCTGTTGCCATAAGACCGGACACATAGAAAATGCAGCAGGAAACAGCTGTATTTAGCACTTCAGGCCCATCATGTGCTTATGTTAGCAAAGGCTGCCTGACCTTTCATAACAAAAAGTGGTTTGTCTTCTATTGTTTTGTGTTACAAATATAAGCTCTGCCCCTCTACTGCCAGAAGCCCCACAGTCGCCAGAGACAACACTGCATATCTTCCTGACGTTGCCTCATAATCCTGGAGCAAAATGTGTGTGGTGTTCGGTACTAAGCACATTCCTTATTGGTCACTGCGGCTCCGCTCAAGCACACATGAGGTCCTGGATCATGGGTCCAACCACAGCAGTCGGACAGTCGAGCCAGGGTGAGGTCTTGAGACTTGAAAGGTCGCTCAAACCAAACCTGAGGAGGAAAAACTCTCAGGCCAAGCCTTCAGCAGCCCTTGGAGGTCTGACTATCAAACGGGATGTTCGATCCTCCCCGAAACTCGGACATCTAGGGAAATTAGCAGCCCCAGCCCTCCCTCCCTCCAGCCGAATCTTCACCTTGCGGTTCACAGCCAACTTTGCCACTGGGAAAAGACTGCACGAGAGCACAGACTGTAGACACTGCAGAGGGTAGAGGAGCCCCTGTGCTGCCTTCGAAGGGCTCTCTGGCCAGACTCAGTTTCTCTTGACTACATAGATTTTAAGTCTTTTCAAAGTAGCACTCACTGATTGCTCGAATCATTTGCTTCTCACTGTCCATGTTCTTCAAAAGTCCTTTTGTCTTGGTCACTAAACATTTCAAAACCTTCAGAAAGGGGGGCAATAAGTCACCCCTCACCAGCCCTTCATTGTAGTAAGAGCCATTCACCCTTCATCACAGTTTCTTTCCTCCAAAGAGACGGACACTTCAATGGGAAAAGCAAAACTCTCATAGGAAAGTGCATTATGTTGTTTTTTTCTCTGGTGGCTACACTCACTGGTCCAGTACTTCATCCATCCATTGTCTCTTTCTCTCATCCACTCACTCATCTGCACAGACCACCGCAGACACACAAACCCTCCAAACAATGAAGAATCTCATTCAGTAACAAAGGGAGCAATAGATGCCAGTTGGCTGTGCCGTCCCACCGCTGGCCCCACTGTCATGCTCTGGAATTATTTAGTGAAAATGCGGCCCCACTCACTTGCCCAGTCAGGGCACTTCTTCTTGCACGGAGTCTCAGCAGCAGTCAGATGGGTGGGTTGCACTAAGCAGGCGTCTTGGTTAAGCAGGCATGACAGCGATACAGCCTCACTGCCCAGAGAAGCGGGGCAGTCTGTCCTGCAGCTGGAGGTGTGGCCAGGCTCACAGTAGGGGGCGCTGCAGACAGAGCTCTGGATTCAAGTGGCATTGAAGCTGGTCATCTAAGAAGGCAAAAGAAAATAGGTAAATAGACAATAAAAATATTTCAGAATTGTGCAACCAGACCGAATGACAAAGACTGATACAAGCAACACTTAGGCTGAGACACTCCTCAAACGAAAACGAATGAGGAATGACAAACACCTCCCAAGTGACATAACTGGCTCACATGTGTCTTTGTTTTACTGTAATTGAAGGCTACAGTACATTTTTGCAAATAAAGCAGTGTGAGGTCTGTGTCCTAGTGCAGTGCTATAGGATATGCACAACTGGCTGACGAAATCCAAAGCATTATATATTGTCTATTTGTGCATTTTGTTCGCTTTGTTGGAATCATCTTTGGGAAAGGTGAGAGCGGTAACTTTTGTGCATGTCACAAGGATTGCAACTCTGAATATGGACAGTTAATCCAGAGGCACAGCGGCACACAGTAAAGGCTGCTATGTGTGGTAAAAATTACCTAGGACGAAGTGTCTTTTATCCCTTGAAACCCCTCCTTTGTCTCCATTTGCAGAAGAGGCTAAAAACGCCAGATGAACTGACCATGAACGAGATCTGGTCTATACTGAGCTCCTTTTAGTGTTCTATGGAGTATGTGAGAGGAATTTGAGCATCAAGCTAGTCTGAGGTCTTCCTCCCCTCCCCTCCTGCATTTTATGCTATGAAAGACCTACCCTTTTCTGCTAGAAGCAGGTTCGTCCCTGGCTCTGGTCTCTCAAGACGACTGGCTTCTTGTACCTTCAGCTGTATGTAGTCTGCACCTGTGCAAAAGCCTCCATCCTTCAGAAGATGTGGGTTGCTGACACTGTGCCGCCCTTCGTGTATTCACGCAGCTGCTGCTGGATTCTCTCCTCCACTGCCAGTGGGTGATGAGGCCTCCACATAAGGTACCTGTCCCACACACTGAGCCGCGCTGATGTTGTGCACCTGATGGTAGACAGTGGCGCATTGAACTTGCTGTTTGCAGAAGAGCTTGAGGAAGAAGGAGCAGCAGAGAGACAAGACTTAGTCTGAGAAAAACCGAAGAGGCATCCATGGTGGGTGCACTGCATCCAGTATCTTTTCCTCCCTTACTCTGTCTTCAAACGACCATAATGTTTGTACTATCTCCAAAGAACTTATTTACATCTTTAAGAAGACCGCCTCGATTGCCTCCTGTTTCGTTATATTCTGCAGGGTCTCCTGAAAATGCTGCATACACTCAATAGAACTTGAGAAAATTAATGAAACAAGGAGGGCAACAGCTTGAGGGTTTGGTTTACTTGACTTGGGTTATGAAGCCATAAGCTTGGCAACTGGCTCACTGTGGGTCATGGGGATGAAGTGTCCTTGCCAAGCTCACTGCAGGTTGTGTTGATGACAAGGAATGATGCTTGACTTGCTACGAGCTGAAGTGACGAAGATGCAGCGTCAAGGACAGAGTAATCTTTGGCTGTAATGATGACAAGGAATCATCCGCAGTCTACTAGATTCTGGAAAAGTGAAGAGTAGGGGTTTGTGCCAGGATTGCCATGGGCTGAGCTGATGAAAACAAGTGGTTGGTGCCTTGAACATGAATGTCTAAAAAAAAAGGGGTAACTGCAGCTCAAGACGATGAGAATTACAATGCTCACCATGGTGCCAGGGCTGATGAAGACAAAGATTTGATACTGGGCTCAACATTAACTGTAGAGAAAACAAAAGAGAAGCCTGTGCTGGGCTCAGTATTGGATGAGTTGATGAACGCTGATGGTCCAGGAGGAGACAAGCTCGCCACTGGCCGAGGAGATGATGTAGTAGTTGATGGGACGATGCTCTGCTCAGCATTGGAAGAGTTGATGGACACTGTTGGTCCAGAAGGAGACAAGCTCGTCACTGGCCGAGGAGATGATGTAATAGTTGATGGGGCGATGCTCGTCTCAGCATTGGATGAGTTGATGGATGCTGATGGTCCTGGAGACAAGCTCGCCACTGGCCGAGTAGATGATGTATTTGACAGAGTTTGGTACCATGTAGAGGTGTTGAGGCCAAGAGGTTAACGCCAAGGCAGCAGCTGGCAGTCTTCATGTTTCAGACGATGAATTGTCGTATCTGTATGGGACAGTCAAATAAAGGGGCTTTAATGGAAACAAATTGCACTTCAGATTCATAATACTTGTGACAAGAATAAAATGGCGGTATTGTACCATACTGGGCAGGTGCCTATCAAACCCTTAAATCATACAGAAGAGTGAGCCAAACCCACAGAATTAGCATGGGAGTAAGGCAGCATACTGGAAGCTTGCAGCATTAACACAGGAATCCTGAAACGTGTTTCAGGATTCCTGTGTTAATGCTGCATGTTTCATGCTCCAGGGTTCGGGCTTGCAGCATGTCCTGTGCTTACCAAACGCGGCACAAAGAAAACCTCATCTAACAAGGAACATTTTTGAGTTAATTTACACATTTTATTTAAGGCTTATTTCACATAAAGGATTTCAGAACAAAATAATTTTCCAACTGTATTTCCAAAAGAATGCATCAGAAAACGAACTAGAAAATGATTAAATGCCCCCTCATAAAACACGCATTGCATTCACCCCCCTCGAACACACCATTATCACGTTCCTGCCACAGGGTCAGAGACAAACAGGTATTCCTGGCCCCTTTCTTGGGTAATGCTAGGTACACACAGAGTGGACCAACCATAACATATGCCAGTGCAGTCCAACTGGCCCTCAAGCTGGTTCTCAACCACAGAGACCCCTCTTTGGTTGAGGGCCTCCACTGTAAGAGGGGAGCTGAGCAGGAGTCCAGTGGGTCTCCAGTGTCCTGACACCCAGAACAGGTTAACTGCTGAGTGTTTGTTCTATGACCCACCAACCAGTTTCTGGACTATGCACAAGTTTTTAGGGGTATCACCGATCAGAGCAGGCAGAATAAGGGAACATCAGTACGGTGCCAGTGTCTGTGTGTTGGAATGGTCAACTCAGCAAGGTCAAGCCACAGTCAGGAAGAAGGGACAGAGCCTCACTCAGACAAATTTGTAAAGCGCGCTACTCACCCGCTAGAGTCTCAAGGCGCTGGGAGGGGGGAGCCACTACTGCTTGAACAGCCAGGTCTTGAGTTGTTTCCTGAAGGAGAGATGGTCCTGGGTCAGCCGTAGGTGGGTGGGTAGGGAGTTCCATGTCTTGGCCGCCAGGTAGGAGAAGGATCTTCCTCCGGCGGTGGTTCTGCGAAATCGTGGGACGCTGGCGAGGGCGAGGCTGGCGGATCTGAGCTGGTGGGTGGGAGTGTAGCATGTGAGGCAGCTGTTGAGCCTGGAGTTTGCTAAGACTTCAACTTGAAGCGTGTGGAATCCCACACGCCACTGAAACTTGAATGCTTCTGGGGTAAGGGTAGGAACGTTCCATGGGATGCTTGGAAATAATAATGAAGGGGGTGTGTCACCCCAGCCCACTAGACACTGGATGTCAGCTGTAGAGACACCCCAAAGGGTGCAGTTCTGGTATGCTCTAGGTTAAATTAAGGGGCAATACAGGCTCACCCTATCTCACACATACAAACTATACACACAGTCCCACATTAATGGGTGAATTATTCATTTCAGAGAGTCTAGCGTAACCTTTTACCATGAGATGTCAGCGGGCATCTCTCCCCTGAAGCCACCTGGTAAAAGGCCTTTCCCATCCACTATGAGTCAATGTTGCCACCAGTGCTTGTCCTAGAGCTCACCAGAGCACGCTAGCTCCCGGGAAAAGACGGCGTGCTCTTTGCACAGTCAGGCGGCACGTTGCTGGATGCCAAGCTCAGTGTGTGGTTAAGCATCTTTGCTGCCTAGACCCTTCTGGTGCTTCAACATTCACAGTCATCCGGAAGGTGGCAGTGGGACTGCAGAGGTGAGCACTGGGGGAAGGATGTCAAACTTGGGCTGCTTCTTTGACTGCACCACTGACGTTGTGAGTTTCAGTAAAGCGGCACAGGAAAGTCATATAAAGTGCCCTTTCCAAGATGGCGGCCTGACCAGAGAATTGTGCATGAGGCTCCTAATCCAAGTTGACGGAGAACCTTTTAATTCCTGTTTGAATCATCTACACAGAGGAATTTACAAATGATAGTTGCATCGCATCACTAAGGTCCCTCAATACTCGTTTTTGCTGGCATTAGGACTCTTTGCACTTTACCCTGGCTAACAAGTGCTAAAGTGCTTGTGCTCTCTCTTTCAAACATGGTAAAATTGGACTACACCCAATTTGCACATTTCATTTACATCTTTTTACATATCCATATATCCACAAAGCTGCTATAGTTTAATACATTTTTAATTATTTTTTGTAATATAAAAGGATTTTATCTCCTTTTATCTGCAATTTCTTCTAAATGTATTTTTAATGAACTGTGTTTTAATTGTAAATGTGCTTTTATGATATTATATATATCGAAATAAAGCTTTGATGATGACATTTCATTTATTTGTAAATCACTAGTAGATTCAATTTCATGTACATGTAAATGAAATGCTTCTAGTGGGCAGTAGCACTCATTGTGCCGCCAATTAGAGTGGCTTTAAAAACAAATGCCTTAGGTCTGACCTGGCAAAATACAACTTTTTTCAGACCTAAACCTTCCATTTAAATACACCCCTAAGGTAGGCCCTAATGGTTCATAGGGTATGGTGCATGGTAATTAAAAAGTAGGACATGCGAGTTTCAGTTTTACATGTCCTGATAGTGAAAAACTCCGAACATCGTTTTTCACAGTTGTAAAGAGTACCTCTCCCCTAGGCTAACACTGAAGGTATACAAAAAATAGATTACTGGCATTTCGTTTTGAGGTTTTGCCAACACTGGACCATCTACTGAAGTGGCACACCCAACCACCAGAGGAGAAATGCGGGCTCTGCAGCGAGAATCCTTTTTACATGTATTGTATTTCTGTCCCACATTTTCTGCTACACCAACAATTTAACCTTCTGAATATGTAGTCCTGCAGGCAGGCATGGCGAAGGAAGTCAACGCCATTCATGTTTTCGACATCATTTAGGAAAAAGTGACTTGAATTGCTAGCACAAATTCTTGTGCTTTTATTTTTAGTTTTATCTGATTTTGTGAATTTTAGATTATGCTTATTCCTCACCCCAGTCCCATGCATTTCCCCCTCCAGGACATCAGCACTTTGTAAGCAACACTTTAACTCTGACATGTTTCAGCAAGAAATGATAATGCCTTTTTATCATTTATATATTGTATACTATTTTATATGTTGTCATGTCTGTTTTTTCACTTAAGGCAGATATCATGTCAAATGTTTTATGTTTGTTTGATTTTAACGTTTTTTATTAATCATGCAATAAACTTTGATTAATTCGGCTAACACTGGGTTGCCTTATTTTGTATAATAAGGATTAACTTCAGATTGAGAGCAATAAAGAGAAATGATGTTGTCACTCAAATTAATTGTAATTTAAAATCCTCTTTAATGGCAAGGTCGGATTTTAGATTATAATTTTAAAGATACCACTTTCGAAAGTGGGCTTTTTCTTCTCAAAGTTTCTGAGGCTTTTTTAGGAGTTTCTAGCTGCCTGGACATTTTAATAATAATTCCCCCCATCAAGGATGAGTATGGGCCCAAAAAATGCACCTGGGTGACGTCTTTATCTCCCCTCCGAGGGACCCCGGAGAGAGTCGGAGAATATCGGAAGAGACTGCTTTATCTGCGGACCCTGAAAAGAGTCAGGGGAGCGGGGAACAGACGGCTTTATCTGCAGAGGATGTCCAAGGGACCATGGAGAGAATCAGGGGAGCGGGGAACAGACTGCTTTATTTAGAGTGGGTCTCCGAGGGACGCTGGAGAGAGGAGAGATGGAAAGAGACTGCTTTAACTGGAGTGGGTCTCCGAGGGACGCTGGAGGGAGTCAGGAGAGATTGAAAGAGACTGCTTCATCTGGAGAGGGCCTCCTATGGGGGCTGGAGGGGGGGGGGGGCAGAGCCAGGAAGAACGCGCTTCATCAGGAGTGTCTCCGAGGGGCGCTAGAGAAAGGGACGGAGGAGCCAGGAAGAGATTACTTTATCTTGAGAGGGTCTCCGAGGGGCGCTAGAGAGGGGGGCGGGAAAAGACTGCTTTATCAGGAGAGTCTGTCTCCTCGGGGCTCTGGAGCGCTCTGCACGGACAGACAGATACAATGTGTCCGGGGGTGCCCCCGTCCTGGCAGCGCTACACTGTGTCTGCTGCAGTCAGACCCCGGGCTGAGGGGGCGCACTGCACCTGTCCGCACACAGAGGTCACCCCAGGGTCACACCCCGTGACTTTCCACACATGTTACAAATGTAACAACCAGGATTTTTTTTTCTCTCAGTGACCGACGGACCCCACCGGCCCCGCGAGCCCTTCACCCAGAGAGCCCCGCACTCCCACCAGGCGGAACTCCCCGCGCCGGCATTTACCATTTTATCACAGGGGGCCATTTACCACTCGAGGGCTGCACTATGTGGCCCTTCTCACGAGGGGGGGCGACATCACCACAAGGACACGCGCCTCCTCTCATCCGCGGGCGCTTGCGCCACACTCGCCAGAGGCTCCGCGCCTGCGCACCAGCGAGAGGCGCCGGGGGGCGGGGGGGATGGGGGGGCTGCGTCAGGAGCCAGAGGAATGCACCCAGCGCGGGCCTTTCACCGCACAGAACTGTACCTCCCCGGTGTAAAGTTGAACTCTGACGTCTGTCACCTTATACCACGGGGACCGTTACTAGAAGCACTTTAACAGCACCTGGAGTAATGTCACCGGTGCTCGTGTATAGTGAGCGCTCCAAGACCTTCGGCTCGCATTTCGCGCTGTATAAAACTGCAAAAAAAGGGGGGGGGGGGCGGCCCTCGGCCCTGCGGGATGTTTAACAGACCATTTGTTTTCCCCACATAAGACTTTCAGCTCACCTGACCTTCCACTGGCACTGGCACGTCTCCCCTCACAGAGCTCTTACTTTTGCTACACGATTTTTTTTTACCACCCGTATTTTCCCCACAAGGTTCGGCCCCCTCCCCCGGGGCTTCTGTCGCCTGTGCAGGACTGGGGTCTGGGCTGTGAGGTCTGTCGTCCCCCCTCCCCCCGCCAGCCCTTCTGCGTCCCATATCTCCCGCCTTTTATCTTGTGTGTGTGATCCACTCTCTCCGAAGGGGTGTCTCTGACTGACTCTCTCTCCCGCCCTGTCCCTCTGGCGGCTCCGCGCCCGCGCAGCACTACAAGGCAGGAGGGCGCGGAGCCGGCTCTGTCCGGAGCTCCCGAGAGGACACCCCTGACCGGATACAGTGAGGATCAGCGCCTCGAGGCGCACATAGTGCTTCGATTTCGGTTCACCTGAGGCGAGTAGCACTACTACAGTACTACATCCTCATGAACATTCACCACGTGGAACCACATTTATAGTACACCCTTCTTTCAAACAGACGGGATCTTGACGCAAGTAGAGCTCTAGCAAACATCACTTTACACCAGGGGCATTTGTCGCACACTTGTTCTTTTTTTTACCCCAAATGACCTTGAAGGAGCTAGAACTCACCACACAAATGTCTCCATGTGCCACATATAACGTTTCCCCACACTATATAAACAACGAGCCTTGGCCGTCACAGTATAAAACTATAGCACACACTGAATGTCTCGCCTTTATCAACACATGGCTGACCACGTGAAAATGGACCATTCGGAACCGTATTTGGCATTTCTTGTTCCCAAATGAAACTGCACCAAACATGGCCTTTTACCACAGAGAAATGAACCACCCGCAACTTTCTAAAACACAGATATTTGCCACCTTTTACCACAGGGGGCAATTAACACCCCTGAGATGCAGGGTCTTAAACTAGGGGCAACTTTACCACACACAGTCTTAGCCACACGGGCATTTTACTACAAGTGACTTAATCTTCCCAGTTAGAGCTGTACCACACGGACATGTGTAAGATTTTACCACACATGCCTTACCACATAAGACCTTTCACCAGAGGGGCATCCCCACACCACCCTCAGCCCTGGTCATGCTATTTTTATCACATAGGGCTCTTACTTTTACTACACGGGTCTTTTGTGACAAGGCACTCTACCTCAGTTAAAGCCTCTTCCAGACACACTCTCTTCTTCTGGGAGCTCTGCCTCGAGTGACATGTGGTCTGTATGGGTTCAGGACCCCTCCCCCCCCCAGAGGGCAGCACTTTAAATGACAGCCCCCTCACCTTTCTGTATACCTCCTTTTCTGGTTCCTCCCCTTCTCTTTTGGCTTGTATGTCAGGCCTCTCTTTCTGGTATGTCTCTTTTCTCTCGGGAGCCCCAGTCTCTGACTGAACCCCCCGGCTCCCATGTCTGTGCACCTGGAGAAGAAGTAAAAAGGTGTGAAGGTGCGCGAGCCTGGCAATGGTCTGTCAGAAGTTCCCGGAGTCTGTCAGAAGTTGCTGAGAGCTCCACCAATCACAGGCTGCTCCTGTCCTCGCAAACAACCAATCTAGTGTCTCTGAGCCCCACAAGCGCCTCCTCCAGCACCTGAGTCGGCGGACTGCGGCTGCGCAGATTGAAGGGGGCAGAGCGGGAAAAAGGCGGGAAGCGCGGCAGGCTGCAAGGGTCGCTCGCAGCCCCTCAGCCTCACTCTGTGAACGCTGAGGCTCGCGCCCTTGTAGTATTTACCACCACGAACAGGCGCGCAGCAGGGAAACAAGAAGCAGTGAGAGGGACCACTTTGATGCACAAACGCAAGTGCGAAGAGCCCCCTAGACTAAAGTGCACCCTGACTGACAGACTGTTAGGAAGGCATAATTCGCAGTCTAATACCGGTGATTTAAAAAAAATGTTTTTAGTTTAAAACAATACAAGATGTTTATCATGCCATTTTTTTTCCACACCAGACTTCCAGCTCTTGGGCCTTGTTCTGACATGTCTCCCCTCACAGAGGTCTTACTTTCAGCCTCTCCCGAGGCTCGTGACCCCCTTTTCTGGATTGGGGAGTGGTGTGAGGTCGGTCAGGAGCTCCCCCCCTCGCAGAGAGGCCTCTGAAAGCCCCTCTCCTGTGCCTTATATTTCACGCCTCTGACTGAACTCTCCCGCCCTCCTTCACTGATGCTCTGCGGCTGCGAAGCCGTAAAAGGCGGGAAGGCGCGGAGCCGCGAGGGCTCTGGCAGGAGCTCACGAGATGATGACACCCGGGACAGCTCGACGTTCATGCTTCACACGCAGGGGCTCATTTACAAGCCCCCTGCGCCGCCTGTGACATACCGGCACCGCAAGGGGCTTGTAAACAAAGCCCCTCGGTGCTTAAAATGTGCCAGGACTTACCGGTGCGGAGTTCAGACACTTTCTCATTTTCTACCCTAGAGTAGCAGTACTTCTCAGATAGTGAGAGTACCAGTACTCGCTTGGGCGCAGCTTCCACACAGGTGTTGCTGCCTCATGTACAGAAGCTCTTGACTCCAGGACACAGGGACTGAGCCGGGTTTGGTGGCTCAGTGGAGTAATGCATCCACAGCAGGTTCAAATCCTGGCGGGGCCACTCAGCCTTTCACCCATCTGAGGTCGATAAAATGAGTACTATTAAGTTGGGTAACAACAAACATCTGTTGTTCAGTGCCAAGATGCCTACCGGTGAATGTCTGCTTTACAAATATGTTCACTGTGCTGCCGTGGGAGTTAGAGCCAGGAGTGTTTTTTGCTGCAGTTTTCTTTATCTGACTTGGTGGAAGCAGAAAGGTAACTGTAAAATCCTAATGGGCGGGGATTAAGGAAGCATTTTTCTGGGCAATACAGCTTTTTAGCAGCCCATTTGCTTTAAATGCCTGCAAATCTTTGTCCATCAGCAATTTAAATTAAATGTATTTGCATGAAAGAAAATCCCTGCCATCTACTATTTTCCTGATTAACTTCAAACCAAGATAAAAAACTTAAAAGGCAAAATAATTTTTATTAACATTTTACACATGGCAACTTCTTCGCTTCAGATGGAAAACCAGATATAAACCAGATGTGACATGAGGCTCCATTGAACAAGGACACTTTCATACTGTTTTTTCAATTTAGCTGGCAAACCTTTGCATTCTGAGATTTGTAGTTTCTTTTGCTCATTCTAAGTAGGACATTTTTAAAATCGCAGCATGCAAACTATTTATTGCAAAAATCAAGGAGAGACTGAACATGTCACAAAGCATGGTGCCACTTGGGAACTACCTGTGAGAAGTTGGCCTGGCATATGATGTCCACTATTCTTGTGGGCTTCTTACACCAGTCCAAAGGACCCTTACTGATAGTAGGTTTAAGACAACCTTTATAGAAAGCTATCCTAGTGGTAGCTGTGGAGAGCAGCCTTCAGGCTAAGTCTTGAAGGAATGTAAACCAGCTTTTTTTACCAGTCTATAATCCCTTGAATAATCAAATGAAAGGAGAACCACACCAGGTATTTATTTATTTATTTATTTAAACTTTTACCGCGCACAGCTACCCACAGTGGGTTTCCAGGCGCTAGGGACAGACTGGAGAAGAAGATATCAGATAGCCAGCATACAGGATCCAACTACTTATGTGAACAACAGTGCTCTGCGAAAACGAAGAAGACTTGTCTCTAATTTAAGGGCTGTGGGCAGGGCATTCCAATATTTGGGACCAAGATAGGAGAAGGAACGTCCCCCCATCCTTGCCAGCTTAAATCTTGGTATAGAGAAATTGCCAATTTCCGAGGATCGTAAGGTACGTTTGGGCCTGTAAAGTTGCACCAGTTTTTGTAAGTAAGTAGGTGCAATGCCTTGCTTGATCCTAAACATGTAGCATAATGCCTTAAACTTTATGCGTCTGGAGATCTTCAACCAATGAAGATCATGCAAGGCAGATAATGCAGAAGTTCTTCTAGGGACATTCTTCAAGAGTCCCGCGGCTGCATTTTGTACAACCTGCAATACTTTAACAGTGGCTACATCAGCACCCAAATATAGTATGTTGCCATAGTCCAGGCGAGATGTTATCAATGCCTGGACAACCGTTCTACGGGAAGGAATGGGAAGCATCCATAAGATCTTTTGTAGCCACCTGAGAGTAGAAAAACAGGTTGCTGCGACCTTAGTGGCCAGCTGCTTCATTGTTAACTTGTCGTCAATTTGAACGCCCAAGTTACGTACAGCATGTGTGGGTACAGGAAGTGCACCCATCTCATTTGGCCAATGCTGAGGGCCCCAGAGGTTCTTATTTTTCCCCAGAATGACCACCTCTGTCTTCTTGTCTTCTCCCCATTCAGTTTGAGACAGTTCCTCTGCATCCAGTCCGCCACAAGAATGAGGCCCGACTTTAGTGCAGAGGGGTTATTCTCGTCTCGCCCTGATAGGGAGAAGACGATCTGGGTGTCATCAGCGTAAGAGGACAGGGTCAGCCCCGCCTGCTCTACGATGTTAGCCAAGGGTTTTACATAAAGATTGAATAATAGGGGGCTGAGTATGGACCCCTGGGGGACACCCCGCGCTGAGGAACAGACCGCTGATGCCGCCTTAGGGGAGAAAACTTGAAAGGTTCGCTCGCCAAGAAAGGAGGCCACCCAGGCTAAGGCCCTACCAGTCACACCGAGTGATCGCAGAGAGTCAAGAAGGATGGAATGTGACACGGAGTCGAAAGCTGCGCTCAAATCCAACAGGATGAGCTCCATAGTTTCACCCTGGTCGACACCGTGTCGGAGACTCTCTGTCACCCCAAGAAGGGCTGTCTCGGTCGAGTGGCAGGACCGAAAACCCGACTGGGAGGAATGTAAGAAACCAGAACTTTCCACCAGTTCAGTGAGCTGGGTATTAATGTGTCTCTCTAACACTTTAGAGAAGATGGGTAGCAGGGATATTGGACGAAAGTTGGCAAGATTCGAGATATCAGCACCGGACTTTTTTAACAAGGGCACTACCATAGCGTGTTTCCATGGCTGGGGTACATATGCCTCAGTAAGTGAGGCGTTTAACAATTTAACAAAAATCTGATGGGTGGAGGGATCTAATTGTTTGAGTATTTTAGCCGGAAGTGCATCGCACGGAGAGCCAGAGCGCACACTATTTAGACAAGAAGAAAAGGAACTATTGTCTAATGGCTGCCATACAGAGAGTTTGGCAACGTTGTCAACATTAGCAGATGACTGCCCAGCGCCAGATGCAAAATATATCAAATATATATGTATTTATTCTAAACACAACCCC
This sequence comes from Lissotriton vulgaris, assembly GCF_964263255.1. NCBI lineage: Eukaryota > Metazoa > Chordata > Amphibia > Caudata > Salamandridae > Lissotriton > Lissotriton vulgaris. The sequence continues at coordinate 280,051 of NW_028241517.1, forward strand.
TCTAGTCTCTTTATGAGGCTAGAGGCAAAAGTACAATACAAGGACTTAAATAGCACAAAGTAAACTAGCACAGTATACGTTTTGCCCTAGGGGCCTCACAAACCATATACTAAGAAAGTGGTATAAGTACTGCTGTAAAGATAGAGACAAGGCCTAGGGCCTGTAGAACTGCTGGGGCAACCAGGAACCACCCAAGATAGGCATGCAGGAGACCCACGGGGGACGCGTGCAGTGTCTAAACACAGCCGCAAATCACCATTAACTTCTATGGAGAAAGTTTAAGTTACAAAGTTAAAGATTAAGGACACTTAGGAGTGGACTACGGTGGAACCCCTTCAGTACTGGACACTTCGAGAGTCAAGACCCACTGGAGCACCGAAGTACTTGTGTTACCTCACCCAGGGAAGCCGGGTGCATAAGTGCCTTTTCGTGTCGGGTTTCGTCGTCATTTTCAATGGCGAGCTGCAAAGAAGTGCTGCAGGCGACCAGGAGAAAAGTGTCCGGATAGATCCAAGGGTGGATCGGAGATCTGAAGAACCTGAAAGTAGAGGGGACAGAGTCTGGATCACTAGCCAGTGACCAAGATGGCGACAAGAGGATGCCAGCCGATGTCGGGTGCTTTCAAGTGATGCAGGTGAAGCTTGACTCTTCAGCCACGAGGACCAGGAGGTGTCGACAATGACCAGGAGCTGGATTCAAGCTGTTCCACGAAGGATGTCGAGTGCTGCAGTGTCGGAATCCGGATTGGACCCAATAAGCCTTGGCAATAGCAACCCACACAAGATGAAAAGATTGGCTTCGGAACAGACCACCAAGGTCTGAGAGACTCACCCTTTGGAGGGGAGTCGGGGCACGTCTGGAGCAACCAGGGAAGCCCAAGAAACAAAGTAGATTCCTTCATGGGGACCCACTAGCCAACGGACTAGGGATCACGAAGGCGCCTCGAGCTGAAATGCTGAAAGCAAGCCCACGGAACACTCGTGGAGTGTAGGCCCACAATCTTCACTGCAAAATGTGCTCAGGGCTTGGACTACAAGTAGCCCCATGCTCAACTTCTGGAAAGCTCAGGAAGTCAATGCACTAGCAAATCTGCAGGATGTCCAGGAGTTCCGGTCCCACATCTCTCGTGATAGCTACAGGTCTCAGCTTCACTGGGGACTCGTGTCAGCCTCAGAGATGTCTGGAAGTCCATGTCCTGTGTCGCAGATTCTTCGGGATCCGGCGGAAGCCTCGAAAATGCAGACCCGCAAGATACTTCTTTGGTGCCTGTTTGAACAGGGGAGTCACTCCTTGACCCCAAGGGAGGTTTCTTCCGTCTTCCAGTCGATATGGAATGTCGAAGGTCCAAGATTTCTGTATCAGAGTTTCGTCCAGGGTAATATAAAGTCCTAGGGACTGTGCTCCTATACTTATACTAAGTTTAGGGGTTGGACTAACTCTAGGGTCCCACCCAAGGGAGGACCTGGGGAGGGGGTGGTTACACCACTTCCCCTTTGTCCAGTTTCGTGCCAGAGCTGGGGCTGAGTGCCCCAGACACCGGTTTCAACTGGGAAATGCACAGGGACACCTTGTGTGCCCCAGGCAGTGTCTGAAAAGCATTCACTGAATGCAATCAACCCTGCCCCAATACACTAAAGCCTGTCTGGGGAGGTGCTGGCACCTCCCTGGACAGGAAACCTATTGTTCAGACCTCCCCTGCCGGAGTTTCGGTCAGCAGCAGGAGGTCAGACTCATGTCTGTGGCAGCAGCATCCATTTTTTGATGCTGGGGCTCTTTTAAACTATTACCGGGAAAGTAAGTGTGTACATGTCTTCTCCCTCTAGAAGGGTGGAATGCTACCCCCGCCGCCAGAACTGGCAGGGGGGTAGTATTCCAAAGTGTTTGACACCAAACACGACTTGTTTTGATAAAACCAAACCAAAGTTAGCATTAACCGTGAGGATTATATGCCCTTAAGAGTATATAGTATGGCTATATCACAGAACAGCTATAAGGAAGGGATTCTGAAAGCTGCAGAGGGGCTCAGCTCATGCTAGGGCACCCTCTCACACAAAACCAAGCACTCTGCCTTCAGGATTGTCAAGGCCTGCCATAGGAGTGACTTATAGGTTAATATGTGTCTGTTACTATATCTAAGTAAGGGGTGCTCACACCACCTTACCCAGGCTGCAAGTGCAGATCTGTGGTGCCATTTTGGAAGGCTTCCCAGGGGTGGCATAATACATGCTTCTGCCCCTGGTAGGCCTCTGGGGTACCTATGCCTTTGGTACCTACGGTACCATATACTAGGGACTCACAAGGGTAACCCGGTAACCAATCTGGTGTGTACCTAATGTACAGGTGAGAGAGGACAGCTAGTCTGTGGTCCTGATTAGCAGGGCCACAGCCAGACTAAAGTCGATAAACCAGTGAAACACAGCAAAAAGTGGGGGTAACCATAGTAAGCAGATCCTACGCTCCTACTCTACAAAGCCCCGCTCACATATTTTGTGGGAGTCCACACACAACATGTATGTAAACGGTCATCCCATCTCCATCTTTTCCAGAGTAGCCAAGTTACTGTCTTCATGTCTTCAGCAGAAGTACTTACACTTGCTACCTTGGCAGCGCAGGTCAGAAATGAAATATTTGCAGCAGCTCTTCAGTCTCCAGAAACTTCAGAGCGTTGGTGCAGGAAGTGCTTGATCATTTCCAGGTTGAGGACCTTGAATTGACCGCTGGGGAATTGTTGACATTTTGTGATGTCAATTTATTTATGAAAATATCAGCTTTGTCAACAAATGAGGGAGCAGATTAACCCCGGTGGAGACCAAAGTATTGTAATAATGGCTACTCATGAGGCCAAAATCTAGTTTTATCAATCAGTCAAGAGCCACGGGTTGGCCACAAAAGTTTGCAGTCACAAAGAGCAAAGTCTGCATTTTTTTTTTTAAACTTTGCCCACCCCCCTCACAAATTGACAGCAGGACAAATGTGTTAATAACTTTATTATGGGATGCTTACTTGATCACAACAGGCTGCATTTCAAAATATCATCTTCTATAGAGATCTTTGTGTAACCAACAAGTTTCCGGGTACAATGGCACTTTAATAACTCTGGTGGTTAATGCACTTGCTGGAAATATCTGTGTGCATTGTCACCAAAGGCTCAACACAGCATGAAATTGCGTACATTGTTAATTTGCCTGCTGTAAAGCACAGCATAACACATGCAGATCACAGATTTGCTTTTTAATGTAGAAAGACCAGTTGGTTTCTGTTTTTGTTGCAAAGTTCCTTGTGTTACCTGCAGGCCACGAGTTAAAGTCCTTGTCATACAACTTAGTGACCTATGACCCTGTATCAAGACAATCAATGCAAGCTGTTTGGAACCTTGTAATTTTTTCCTCAATATTTTGTTATTCTAAGGTTGCTAATTTTTTTTTATTTTGGTCAATAATAAACACTTATTAGTTGTTGTTATATAAATGTTTATTAGCGTAATGACTCATGGGCAGCTACATGACACATTCTTACAATGCATGCAGATTTCTTGCATACACAGTTTAGAAAAATTAAAAAACCTAGCCCGCCCCTTCTCCTGCCCTTAGCACCAACCTTGTGTTGGCTCCAAACTCCACCCCCCAGTTCACCACTCCTTTTGGTGAGTACCTGCATTTATTTTTTCCACTTAAAGCACTGTTCATACTTAGAGCACGTCTGCATCTAAAGAAGGATTGGCAGGAGTTAAGCAGAAGGTGGGCTTCAATGCGCTGTTGCAGTTCAGTGATCACTTTAATTCATACGCGATTTACTGGGCAAGATAAATTACAGATGGGTCTAAAGCCGATAGGGCGACTCGTCATTCAAAGATGGATGCTTCCTTAAATGGGTCTAATATGGGCTTATTTGCATTCTCATAAAAAAAATAGCACTAGAAAAGTGAGGCACTCAAGACCTCAAAAGAAAATGGAAATTCTTGCTCATAACAAGGCAGAGACGCGGTCAGCGGAAGAGCGTCTGGTTGAATTCAGCAGTTCCATCTTTGTTTCCATGGGGATGAGGGCAATGTCGAATTTAATGGTGTCTTGGCAGTCAATGCCGGGATGATGCGATGGTTACTGCAGTGGACTTCGGCTTATCATCAAAAGACAGGGCCCTACTTATCTTTCAAATTTTCCCCAATGAAAATTAATGATAGGTCGACATAGAACTTCTCGGCAGGAATTTGTTTTTTCCTTGAAACGACAAAAGTGATAAGATGAAGAACTCTGGTCAGTCGGGAAAAATAGAACCCAGGCTTCTGTTTTATTAACACAATCTAGAAGATGCTTAATCATAGTCAATGCTGGCTTCCAACTCAATCGCTCCTTATCCCTTGAGCTGTATGTAATAATTTGGGTTGTACAGTTTCTGGTAAGAGTAATGGGATGAGGAAAAGTGTGTTTATGAAATCTTCCAAGTGACTCTCCTGCTTTTGAAGGTTGCACACATCCCACAATGAGTTTTTGATAAACACAATTGACTTTATTATAACTGTCATAACACCTTACGTATTAAGTTGGTGGGGCTGAAATCCCACATTTTCGCTAACGGCAAAGGCTGCTACAACCACTGCGGGGAGTATGCTGTAGCTGAACTTTTCTCTCATCTTTGTCCGTCCTACAAATGTAGTATGCCAAGTGCACTTCCAATGAGACCATTTGGGTTTGGAAAATGTTTGGATTTTGGATGCAAAGTGACAATCTTTTGAAATTTTTGTTACATGATATATATATATATACAATTTGGGAAGCTACAGGCGTTTACCCCCTCCCTTAGACACACCCATCTAAATGCAAGCTGTGAGTAATGAAAGAATAACTGATGGATTCACAGCTATAACGAGAGAGCAAGTGGTGGAATTCAATGTAGAGAATTTAAAATGTAAGATCTAAATATGACACGCGGTGTATAATGAGCGTCCTAATGCAAGACTTCTAAATACCAAATATGATCTCTAAGAACTAAATATAGCAGTATATGTAGAATTAGAAAACTGACGAAGGAATGGTGTGCTCTAATGACTTAATTTAGCATGAAATGTTGAATAAGAGATCTAATGAAGGGATTCTATGTTCCAATTGAGATGTAGCATGCCATTTTGACTTAGAGAACTAATGCAGGAATTCTGAGTACCAAATATGCGCAGTAAGAATGGAGTGGTGTGGCTCACTGGTTAGAGGCGGCAGACCCGGTAGCAGAGGACGGCCCGGGACCAGGGTTCAATTCCCGACGCGGCAGGGTCGTGGACCAGGTTCAGCAGACTCATTAATTCTCACCTCGGTGCCAACTCTAACCAGGGTTCACACTCGGCAACTCTGGGCATTAGCTTGCCTCATCTCCACAACGGCCCCCCACATACGCCGGGGTTGCCTGGTTTCACCTTGGAGATACCCAGTAGGGACCATCTCACAGGGAAAGCCAAAACGGGTTCCCCAGCGGTCTATTGCGCAGAGATACTCCTTCGGGAGTCGATTCTAGCGCGTTAGAAACCCACAATTAAATTAAATTAGGAACTAAATAAGGCTCGAAATATACAACGAAAGAACTAATGAAGACATTTCTCTTTTTAATACGAACTAAGACCCTCCTGTATAAATATTCCATTAAAAAAAGAGTAAATTGTGACAGATCACAAATTACAATTTTCCTTAATAGAATGTACTAAAATGCAATTGATTGAAGTGGTCCAAATTTGATCCTAGACTTCTACTGAATGCATTGGTATTTTGCAGTTCACAAAATGTCAAATAGTGGGTTGCAACAATACCTACCTCATTATGTGCAAGAGGTAGGTTGAAAATTACGACCCACTACTATTGGCTACATTCATAGGCATGGTGGCCTGCTGCTATCGACTGAGCACCACGCCTTGGAGAGCTTTTAAATAAGGCAATCTTTGTTTAAAATACAGCCCAATTTCCTTAAAGGAAAATGGGATGTTAAAAAAAAAGTATAAATCCTTGTCATATAGCTTAGTGACTTATGATCCTGTATCAAGGCAAAGCATGCAAGCTTCAAGGCATACGTTTGGAATCTTGCTGTTTTTTCCTCAATATTTTTTTATTCTAACATTTTTATTTGGTCAATATTAAACACTTATTATTTAGCGCTATATAAATGGTTATTAGTGTAATGACTCATGGGCAGATGCATGAGGCATTCTTACAATGCATAGAGATTCTTTGCATACACAGTTTAGAAAGATCAAAAAACCTAGCCCGCCCCTTCTCCTGCCCTTAGCACCACCATTATGCTGGCTCCAAACTCCACCCACAGTTCACAGCTCCTTTTGGTGAGTACCTGCACTTATTTTTTTCCATTTAAAGTACTGTTCATACTTAGAGCACGTCTGCATCTAAAGCAGGATTGGCAGGAGTTAAGCAGAAGGGCTTCAATGCGCTGTTGCAGTTCAGTGATCGCTTTAATCCATACGAGATTTACTGGGCAAGATAAATTACAGATGGGTCTAAAGCTGATAGGGCGACTCGTCAATCAAAGATGGATGTTTCCTTAAATGGGTCTAATATTGGCTTATTTGCATTCTCATAAAAAAAATTGCACAAGAAAAGTGAGGCATTTAAGACCTCAAAAGAAAATGGAAATTCTTGTTCATAACAAGGCGGAGACGTGGTCAGCGGAAGACATTGTGTGTCTGGTTGAATTCAGCAATCCCGTCTTAGTTTCCATAGGGATGAGGGCAATGACGAATTTAATGGTGTCTTGGCAATCAATGCTGGGATGATGTGCTGGTTGCTGCAGTGGCCTTCTGCTTATCAGAAAAAGACAGGGACCTACTTATCTTTCAAATTTTCCCCAATGAAAATGAATGATAGGTCGACATAGAACTTCTCGGCAGGAATTTGGTTTTTCCTTGAAACGACAGAAGTGATAAGATGAAGAACTCTGGTCAGTTGGGAAAAGTAGAACCCGAGCTTGTGTTTTATTAACACAATCTATAAGATGCTTAATCATAGTCAATGCTGGCTTCCAACTCCATCGCTCCTTATCCCTTGAGCTGTATTTAATGAGTTGGCGCGTACAGCTTCCGGTAAGAGTAATGGACTGAGAAAGATTGTGTTTATGAAATCTTCCAAGTGACTCTCCTGCATTTGAAGGTTACACACATCCCACGATGAGTGTTTGATAAAAGACAAGTGACTTTCTTATAACTGTCATAACAACATACACATTACGTTGGTGGGGCTGAAGTCCCACAGTTCCGCTAGCGGCAAAGGCTGTGACAACCACAGTGGATTACGGTATCTTGTAGCTGAATTTTTCTCTCTCTTTATTCGTCATAAAAATGTAGTATGCCCAATTCACTTCAAAGGAGAACTATTTGGTTTAGAAAATGCTTGGCTTTTGGACGCAAATTGAGAATTTTTTAAACAAAATTGTTACAGGATATATATGTGTATATATGTATATATATATATAACATCTGTCTAGGTAGTCAGGCTCCCTGTTACCTAGACAACATTCCCATTGACATATTGTCCGTTGTATTGATCTTTATGATATCTGTTTCTACATATAACAGTTTCCGTGACTAGTCAAGTTCCTTGATAGTCACGGCAACCAACTCAATGAATTCTTCACTTCCTTTTGTATATTCATATTTATCACATTTTACACATTTTAGCACTTTTTAAGGGGTGTTTTTAGCACTTTTAACATGATAATATTTTTATACCTGTATGGAATGTTTTAATATTGCTTTTTATATGACAAAATTGTGATTTTATCCTAATTGTTGAAATAAGCATCATTGCATTTTTATACACAGGTCACTTTATCATGCTTCGTGCACATTACATATATTTGTTCTCTCTGAAGCACGGGTGTCACTGCTTTTTGCACAACTAGACTTTGATCTAGCAGCACTATTATTTGCACTTTGATATCTTGTTTTGCCTCTGTAAATGTTGAAGACCTTCACTATATACTCTATGATATAACATTCTATGGATTTATCCAGTCATATGTTTACAAACTTCGCGACAAGACATGTTTCTTTTAAAAAAAAGAATTTCATTTATGAATTTAAAATTGTCTTGATAAGTTATATATATGTATCTAACTTATTTTGCGTATTTGCACAAGGAATATCTCAAAACATATAATGTTTTCTATGTCTATGGTCATGTGACGACATTGAAGGTGGGGCTTAAACAAGTCACTAAGCATTACAAAAACAAAAAAGTTTGACTAGATCTTTGCATGTGAACAAGGGCTCATGGAGCCCAAAACGCGTATTGCCCTCCTGTTTTGCCAGCTGACAGTGCAATAAAGGATCTGTGAATTTCAGTGGTCCGTCTCCTACCTTGCTTCGCCGGTCCTGGTTGGATTTGGAAGTGGCGTTTGTTTGGAGTACAAAAGCATATATATATATATATATGCAAACAAGATTCACCCCTCGCAGGGTGAATAATTAGGACGAACTCTCGTGCTCCAACATTTTTTTTCTCTTTTTATTTTATTTTCACCTTCAGATAAGTGATTTGGCAAAGCAAAGCAAACACAGACCAACGCGTTTCGGGAGCCCTCTCCCTTGCTCAATCCTGACCAAGGGAGAGGGCTCCCGAAACACGTTGGTGTTATCAACAGTACTGCAGTGGTTATGAACAGTACTGCAGTGGTTTCCCGTTCCACCCTTACCCACTGGGGAAATACCGAAAAACAGTACAGACAGTGGAGGCACCTACACCAGGGGTGAGACACTACGAAAACCGGAATGCTTTACAGCATACGCCCATTAAGGCGGGTTATCAAACAATTATCAGGGTGTGTCTCATCGTGCTTGCTGCTTTCTGCTCATTCGCCCGTGATCAAGAACATTCAATGTTTGAAACGTGTTGGGCTTATCATGTAGAGTGGGACTACGATCTGCTGAAAATCTCGAAATAAAGGCTTTCAACTCTTCGCAGAGGCATCTTCATGTGGGGCAACCTTTTGTTTGATATATATATATATACATATGAGATTTGGCAAGCTACAAGCATTTACCCACTCCTGTAGACACACCCACCTAAGTAAAGACGCCACTCACAGTGAGTTAAAACCTTTAATTGAGGACTCTCTAAGAACTAAATATAGCAGTTAATGTTGAATTAGAATTGTGGATCAAATGTGAACTCTAATGACTTAATTTTACATGAAATGTGACTTAAGAACTAATTAAGGAATTCTATGTACCAATTGAGATGTAGCATCTAATGTTGACTTGGAGAACTACTGCAGGAATCCTGAGGACCAAATACAAGCAGTAACAACTAAAAAGGCACAAAATATACAATGAAAGAACTAATGAAGAGATTTCTCTATTTAATATGAGCTTTAGGAACATTCAGCCAGATTCATCATTGTCCCGTTTTGCGAGTCCTTAATAGCGATTATTAAGGAATCGCTATTAAGGACTTGCAAAACGGGATTCATGTAGGAATCGCAAAATAAATTGCGATTCCTACAGCTTCCTTATTTGCGATTAGCAAATTGCTAATCGCAAATAAGGAATAACTCCCCATTCATTCCTTTGGGCCTAAAGGCCCATAGGAATGAATGGGGAGTTATTTCCTTATTTGCGATTAGCAATTTGCTAATCGCAAATAAGGATGCGATTTCAAGGGTGCCAGGGGTGTCCAAAGAACACCCTGTAGCACCCCTGAAATGAAAATGTAGACTGCTGTTGTGCACACACATGTCCAAAGGACATGTGTGTGTGTAACATACAACTTAGAAAGATGCACTAAAGTGCATTTTTCTAAGTTTTCAATATTTACCACGAAGTCAGACTTCGCGGTAAATAGCGCCCCAAAATTGCGAATTCGCAAATAAAAAATGGTTAATGAATTGCATTTAAGGAATCTCAAATAGAGATTCCTTAAATGCAATTCCTCGCAATTTAGCAATTTTGCTATTAGCGATTATTGCATTTGGGATGATGAATCCCAAATGCAAAAATTGCGCTCGCAAAGGGCCAGATTCTCAGAATCTGGCCCTTTGCGAGTGCAATTTTTAATGATGAATCTGGCTGTAAGGCCCTCCTGTGTAAATATTCCATTTAACAAAATTGTGATTTGTCACAATTTACTATTTGTTAAATAGAATGTACTAAAATGTATTCGGTTGAAGTGGTCACACTTTGATCATATTATTATTATTAAATAAAATTTCTAATGCGCGCAGATACCCAAAAAGAGTTTCCCGGCGCCTAGTACACAAGTTGCTAGAAAGCGAGTGGTTAAAAGCACATTTACTGCTAAAAAAGCCACGTTTTAAGATTTCTTCGAAAGCTCAGATAAGACGAGTCATTTTTCAAAGACACAGGAAGAGAATTCCAGATTTTGGGGCCGAGACAAGAGTAGAGAGCAACCTCCCATTCTTGTTAATTTAAATCTGGGGATCACAAAGTCCCAAAGCTGTAGAGCGCAGGGGACGAGAAGGAATGTAGGGATTGATGAGCTCTTGCAGATACGGTGGTGCAACCCCTTGTTTGATTTTAAAGATGTAACACAAAGTTTTAAATTTAATTCTTTGATCGATGCATAGCCAGTGGAGGTCACGAAGATAAGGCGAGATGGAAGCCTGTCTGGGAACTTGGCAGAGAAGGCGTGCTGCAGAGTTCTGCACTACCTGTAACTTTCTCAGTACCCTTTGAAAACTACTAAGGTAAAGAACGTTGCCGTAATCGAGGCGAGAGGCGATAAGTGCCTGGACCATTGTGCGTTGGGTAGTGACAGGGAGCATCCAGATGATCTTATGGAGCCATCTCAAGATCGTAAAGCAGATGGCAGTCACATTAGACCCTGTTGTCTCATGGAAAGATTTTCATCAATGATGAAGCCCAGATTGCGGACATGATTGACAAGAACGGGAAAGGTACCCATTTCGTGAGGCCAGTGGTGAGGCCCCCATAGGTCCTTATGCTTACCTAGGATAACAACCCCCTTCTTGTCCCCATTCAACTTCATTAAATGTAGGCACATACACTCTGTCACTTGCCATAGGCAGCACTGAAGGGCAGAAGTTGTAGCGTCTTTCGTGGTGGACAATGAAAAAACAATCTGCGTATCATCAGCATACGAATAGAGGGATAATCCCGCCTCCTCCACAATTTTAGCCAGGGGTCTAACGTAGATGTTAAAAAGCAAGGGGCTTAAAATGGACCCCTGTGGGACTCCGTGTGCTGATGCGCAGATCTTAGATGATGACTTGGCAGAAAAGACCTGAAAGGTGCGACCACTGAGAAATGAGTCAAACCAAGATAAGGCTATGCTATCGAGCCCGAGTGACCTGAGGGCATTAAGCAAGATGTTATGCAGCACTCGGGTCTAATAGAATGAGTGCCGCTGTTTCTCTTCGGTCAAGATGTTGGTGCAACTTCTCAGTGACCCCAAGCAGAGCAGTTTCGGTTGAGAAATTGGCTCTGAACCCGGATTGAGAATAATGGAGATAACCCACTTTTTCTATGTGTTTAGTCAGTTGCGTATAAATATGTTTTTCCAAGATTTTGGAAAATACAGGAAACAGAGATATAGGCCTGAAATTCGATAGTACAGAAGAATCTGCTCCGGCCTTTTTCAGTAAAGGGACGACCATGGCCCGCTACCACTCGGGGGGCACCGAAGCCTCCAGCATAGAGGCATTGAGAAGTTCTATAACAACGCCTTTAGATGTTAAAGAGAGCTGGCGTAGGATATTATTGAGCAAAGGGTCGAGTGGAGAGCCAGACTTGACGCTATTTAAGCAGTTTTGAAAGGAAGTTGCATCAAAAGGATCCCTTTCAAATTGGAAGTACCGCAATTCATGAGGTCAGATGGAGAAGTCATACTGTATAAGGAGGGAGAAGCCAAAAGTGACCTGTGAATGAGTTCAACCTTCTGGATAAAGAAGTGAGCGATATTATTGCATTGACTTTTGTCAAGAACAGGGGGGGGGGGTGGTATCGGAACCAGCTAGCTTCTTTACTGCAGAAAATAAGGCCCGGGGACGGTTTGATGCCTGAGTGATTTTACTTGCAACATAAGAGGTGTGTGCCATTTTGCAGACTAAGTGATAACTTTTGAGAGCAGCTTTATAAGCATCTTTGCGAGAGGGAGAGTACGATCCCCTCGATCTTCTCTTGAGAGCTTTACACTTAGACTTGGTGATTTTGAGGTCGTTGGTAAACCATGGGGCAGGAGGATGATGTGTGAAACTACGTTTTGACACAAGGGGCAAACAAGTATCAATGGCCGTGGTTAGCCAGTCCGAAACAGAAGCATTTAATGAGAGCACGGATAAAGTGGTATCAGGTATACTAGTGACCAGGAGAGTGTTAAGAGACTCCATGTTCAGCTTATCCCAGAGTCTGAAATTACCTGAGTTAGTCACAGAAGCTACTACCCTAGATGTAGGACACTGCATATTAAATGAGATTAAAAAATGGTCGGACCAGTCTAACCGAGACGCAGGAATACTGCAATCATAACTGAGATTAGACAAAATTGGATCAAGAAGATGTCCCGCCCTGTGAGAAGGGCCCAGGTTACATAGCCGTAAACTTAAAACCTCCAGTTCAGACAAGAAGATACGGCAGATGTTATTCTGTTCGTCCTCTAAGTGGAGGATCAAATCACCAAGAATTGTAAAGTTTGCTGCCTACAAAATGAAGGGTGCAATGAATTCAGAAAAAGTGGAAACCCAGGGACCTGGGTTCCCCCGGAGGGCGATAGATTAGAATGCCAGACAGGGTCAGCTGAGGAGATACAGAAAGTTTGAACAATGCAACTTCACAATCTGTGATTGAAAAGACTTCAAATTTACAGAAATAAATAGATTTAAAAATTAAGCAATGCCCCCGCCTTTGCCTGTGTCCCGGTCTTTCCTAACGATGACATATCCAGGTGGAAGGGCTGTGGCGATATCTGGGCCTGAGCTTGCATGGAGCCAGGTTTCGGTTAGGAATAATGCGTCTGGAAGTTCTGTGCTAAGAAGATCAAAAACATGATGTTTGTTTTTGGCCAAAGAGCAACAATTGAGGCTCTGAAAATGAAAATTCTGACTACAGGCCGCCTTGGCAGATACAGGGCTGCGACAGACCTGAAGACCAGTTCTGGTGATAGTTTTTATAGAACACTTGGGGCCCGATGTAGGTGGCCCAATACCGATCGGTAACGGCCGAAAATACCGATTTTCGGCCCTTACCGATCGGTATCCAGCCATCGTGATGTAGGACGCTGAAAACCGTCCGATTCTGTATTTATACCGAATCGGTATAGTTACCGAATCGGAAATAAACCGAATCGGAAAGACACCGAATCGGTAAAAGAACGAATCGGTAACATACCGATTCGGTAAATATACCGATTCGGACCATGTACCGATTCGGTAGATATACCGAATCGGTAAATATTCCGAATCGGACTATCTATCGAATTGGTAGAGTTACCGGTTCGGTAAATTACCGATTCGGACAGGCCAAAACTCTGATTGAGATGTAGGGAAGCACAGAAATACCGATTTTGCCTCAAAATCAGTATTTCAAAATCGGTATTTACCATGGATTCCAATCCGGTGGTAACCATCTGCAACCTATAAAAAGAGACCCAAAATGCAATGCAACTTGCAGGATGGCGGCCTTTTATGTCATTGCAAGGCGGCTACGGCTACAACAGGAAGGAGAGGGGGAATGGCAAAGAGAGGAACAGGTCTACAGACAGAGGATCACCCTGTTCATGCTCACAGAGGCAGAGATCCTACAGAGGTACAGGCTGGACTCAGACACCATTCTGGAGCTCATCAGGGACCTCAAACCACTGTTGGACCACCCCACCCCAATCGCACACGCCATCCCAACGCAAGTGCAGGTGCAATGCAGCCTACACCTGCTGGCGTCTGGCAGCTATCAAAGTGGAGTAGCTGCGGTAGGAGGGGTGACCCAGAGCAGCCTGTCAAGGTTTTTCAACAAATTCCTTGACGCCATGATACACAGGATGGACCAATACATATCATTCCCTGCAACCCATGCAGAACTGGTACAAACAAAAGCAGACTTTTACCAGATGGCACGATTCCCCCAAATCATCGGCTGCATTGATGGCACGCACATTCCGATTTGCCCCCCTGCTGACACAGAATACATATACCGCAATAGGAAGTCTATGCACACCATCAATGTGCAGATGATCTGCAATGCTAAGTGCACCATCACAGACCTGGTAGCAAAATTCCCAGGGATTACCCACGACTCGTACATTTTTCAAAACAGCGGCATCTATGCACGGCTGACGGCTGGGGAATTTGGTGAAGGATACCTCCTAGGTGAGACACATCATCAGACCCCCATAACACAAAGTAGCACAGTAAAGTACATGTATGCATATGAGTAATGTTACCCCTTTTCCTTCTAGGCGACAGTGCATATGCCCTCCGCTCATTCATACTCACCCCCTACCTCAACCCCTCTGCACCCAGCCAAAGGAGGTATAACCGGGCCCACAAAAGCACAAGGAATGTAGTAGAACGGACCTTTGGCATCTGGAAAAGCAGGTTCAGATGCTTGCACAAGAGTGGAGGTGCAAGGCAGTATACCCCCATCACCTGCTGCAAGATCATAGCTGTCTGTGCCATGATGCACAACCTTGCGGCGAAGAAGGGCACTGAGGTGGAGTTGTCAGACTACGAGGACCATGACGACGACGTTGCTGTGCCACAAACACAACCTGCTGGGGTGTCTACGCCAAGTGATGGCAGATACAGACGTGAGGAGATAACAGAAAACTATTTCTGAGTGAGTACAGATGCACAGACAGGTCAATGGATGTGGAAAAAATAAATTTAATAATATTGGCACAACGTTACTGCACTGATGTGCAACAAATTAAATAAGTACAGTATAGGTGGGGAATGTAAATTGTCCGGGTTGCCTCACCCACCCTGGCAGTCTCACTTCTTGCTGCGCTTAGCTGACCCACTTGGATGTGGATCACCCCCTTCTGTGTGTCCGGCTGCCTCAGCGGAGCGCCTGGTGCTCCGGCGCGGCTCAGATACAGCGCTGGCCGGGCTGCTGCGGCTGCTGCTGTCCCCAGCCTCGGCCACGTCCAGGGCAGGATTCACCACCGTGTTTGATATAATTAGTGCCTCCATGGCAGTGGTGATGCGGGCCATGCCCCGGTCACCTCTGCAGTGTTCTGGGTGAGGCAGTCCTCCTTGTTAGCCCCTCGGTGGCATAGCTGTGTGGTTGCTGCAGCAAGGCGGTTGATTGCCCGGTTTTGCACGCGGGCATCCCTGCACCTACTCTGCTCATGCTCCTCCATCTTGCCACACAGCTGGGTTATGGCAGTAGTCATGCGCCCCAGTCCAGTTGCTATATCCCTGTTACTGTCAACAAAACTCTTAAATCACTTTGTCATCTCCCCCATCTGCAGGTTGTGCTCCCGCAATTGGCGCTGACAAGCCAGGATTGACTTGGCCTGCATCCGTTGGATCCGGACCATGCTCCCCTCCAGCCCTTGGAATACGCTGCCCTCCCGTGCTGGTACAGCACTGCTGGATGTGCGTGGCCGGCGCCGATTGCTGCTGCCCTGCTGTCTGAGCTGGTGTGCCACTGGTGTTGCAGGGGTGGGTGCTGGAGCCTGACCCGCTGCTCCCTCCATGATGTTCAATCAATGCGGTCACCGTACCCCTCAGCACCAAACCTCAGCGCCGTGATATCCTACCTAGGATGATTGTTAGCGCTTTATAAATAAATTAAATACAAATACAAATACAAATGTTCAATGGTGCAACGATGATCCTCCTGGCAGGAGATGTGGCAGGTGCTGGCCGGGTCTGTGTGGGTGAGTTCTCCGGTGAGAACTGCAATGGGGGCGTTAGTGACAGTAGGGGGGAGTGGGGAAATGAGAGGGTATGTCCTGTGTCATCCTCATTGCCCACGGCACTGCTGTTCTCCTCCTCCTCCTCCTGTGATGGAACAATGCTGCTTGGCCCTGCCACCGCACTGTCTGATGGTGCTGGAGCTGGAGCTTGTGTAGCTGCGGCTCCACTGCCTGATGTTGCCCCTAGGTATAAAGAAGCATTTGTGAACTCAGTGCAAATGTCTTACAGTCACTACAATAAAAGCATTGCACATCTCATTTTCTATACTCTGATTCAGTTTTTAGGTGCATTTCAGTTCAATGTGCACTGGCATTTGTTACTACAATAGCTGACTACATTTACCATGATGCATTGCTCATGTATGTTGCTAGCAGTACTGGGCTGGGGTTTGGCTGTGCATTGGGGCTAAAGGGGAGGTGTCTGGTGAGGTGTGTCATGCTTCGCATGCTTCTTACCTTTTGATGTAGCTCTGGATGAGTTGTCCAGGTCCCCAACTCCCATCACACTCTCGGTCTCAATGGTCGTGGACACAAGTTCCTCCAGGTCAGTGAGGGTTGGCGCCGGGCTCCTGCCTCCACCTGTTAGTCCTGCCTGCTTGTGCAGCTCGGCCAGTTTCCTCTTGGTGAGGCTGCGAATGTCATAAAACCTCTTCTTGAGGTCGTCCAGGCTCCTGGGGGTGACACCAACTGCGTTCACCCTCTCACCGATTGCACTCCACAGCTTCCTCTTGGTGCTCTCTGGGACTGTGAGGGACAGCCTCCCAAACAGCTGCCTGTGGACCCTCACCACCTCCTCCACCAATACTTGCAGCTCCATGCTTCTGAACTTGGCCTTGCGCTTGCGCTCAGCCTTCTGGCTCTCAGAGCTGCTTGCCATTTTCACAGAGATCTGGATAGTGCTACCACTGCTGCTCACTCTGAATGCTCAGCTCAGGCTGCCTCTCCAGAAAGTTCTAATGAGTTGCACCTGCCTGGGTAGCCACTCCCTGCTAGGGTGGGGGAGGGTGGTTCCACCTCATTGGCTGTTGTCATTAGTTTCACTTTTACTTGCTCGCCGATTCCGTATTTACCGAATCGGTATTTACCGATTCTACCGATTCGGTAAATACCGAATCGGTATCTGCAATGCATTCCTATGGACCTTTTGGCCCATGGGGTTGTATTGCAATTACCGAATCGGTATTTGCTGAATCGGTATTTGTCGAATCGGTAATTACCGAATCGGTGACTACCGATTCGGTAAGTATCGAAACACGATACCGATTGTTACCGACTTTTTTTTCCTACATATCATTTTCCGATTTCAAAATACCGATTCGGTAAAAATCGGTATTTTAAAATCGGTAAATGGGTTTTACCTACATCGGGCCCATGGACCCAATGTAAAGTTACATTGGGAGCAAATAAAGCCACGGTATGGGGAAATACATACAGTGTATTCAGAAGAGGCGTATTTACTGTATTTATGAAGTTGCGCAGCTGTGCATCTAATTCTCTTCTTTAATTTATTCGCGTTTTGGCCATAGTTTCTTGCCGCTAGGCGCGTCAGGACGCCTCCGGTGTGACATCGTCGCGCGTGCTGCGCGCTTGCATCTGGCCACTGAAATAGAGCCAGGGACCAGAGAGAGCGGCTAGAGTGTCGCTCTGGGTGACGTCTACCTGCCAACGAGAGGAGTTAGTGCGGCTTGAGTGGCTGGGAGTTAGGAACGGCTATACCACAAAGTGCAAAATCGAAGGAAACCAGGCAAAAGACCAACACAGGTACAGTTTAGACCAAAGTAAGCACCGCAAGTAGTTTGAGCGAAAATGTATTTATAGAACAAAGTTCTATATGAGTTAAAATGTTAGTGTGCAAGTAAGAGGGAGTGCAGTTTTTTAAATAAAAACGAAAATTGTAGTGTGCCGAATAGACAGAGATACAGTTTAAAAACAAGGAACAGCAATTAAAAGTCAGCAGTTAAGAGCAAATGTGCATAACACTCACTCATAGCCTTGTACTGAATGCATACATTGGTACTTTGCAGTTCATAAAATACCAAAGAGTGGGGTGCAATTCTACCTACCCTTGAGGTTCCGTGACGATTTGAACCCGTGTTTTCAACATTGTCGTAAATACATAATTTTGGTATCAGTGAACCGCAAATGGTCCATTTAGCATATCCTGGTGTTTTCGCTGTGCTACGAGCAAGAGTACTCCCGTTACAAACACATTTCTGATCTACCCATGGCATCCATCTTAGATCATGGCAGCCATTTTGTGTTTCTTGCCCTCACATAGACAATGGACATGCAATGACCTCTGATTTCTTAATTTCGATTAAGGACACGTAAGCTTAGCCGGAGATTCACCTCTCTAGTGACACGTGCACCTTAGATCAGAACACGCTGTGGCTACGTGACTCGACAAAGGCTGCCTCCTCTGCCTAAGGCCAGTCCTGCTATACTGGTTCTCGTGTTCGTTGGCCTGATCATGATTAGGCGGCCGAAGCAGGTAACTTGCCCATTTACAACCCACAAACATCTCTTATCCTGTTTTTCTATCTCCTACACCTGGCCCTGTTTCTTTCTTTCTGGACTTTTATTAGGGGGAGGTAACGAAATTTACGATGAGGCGGTCCGGCTCTTGAATGAAATGTTGACACGGGATTGTGATGGAATAGTGGGAACCCCTCTTCGTAATGTTTGACACCAGATATTATCGACGATTCCTGTGCAACGCCAAATATTTATTGTTTAGGACACAAAGGTTTGGGAATGTACCAGCATGTAAAGAATTTGCCTGAAGGCCAATATTTAGTATATAAGGAGCAACCCTTCTTGTACAAATCGAACAGGCTCCTGGTTACTGCCCGTGTGTAGTTTCTGTGACTTCTGTGTCCCTGCAGTAATAAACCTTTGGTCTTTGACGCCACCATCGAGAAGCCCGTGTTTCTGTTTATTTGTGCACCGAGACAGGTAGAACTCCGGGGTCTTCGGGTGTTATCCCTGACACCTCTGGACGGAACCAAAAAAAAGTCCAGAACTCCAATTGGCGGCCAACGTGGGGCGACGTCATTCGGTACCGGTCCAAAAGCCTGAAGAGTTCGAGAAGCTTCGTGTGAAGATTCCTGAGGGAGGCGCCCCACTTCATCGATCCCGGCATATCGCAAAAGTGGCCCGACGTTCTCTTCCACGAGGGTTCCCGTTCAGGACAGCTGCAGTGGTCCGTTGCCTTGACCGTCGCCCTGTCTTGGACCCGAGGTGCAGTCCTTAGTACGGCGAGACAAGACGGGTTTCTCCTTGGTGACGTCTTCAGTGCCTCAGTTAAGTATTTAGTGGTTGCTAGTTGGTTGCTTCGTAAGGGTTGTTAAAATCCTTTTAGTTCTTGGTTTGGTTTGGTTTCGTAAGATTATCACTAGTTGTTCTAGTTAAGGTAATCTATTGGTTTAGTTTGGGTATCGATACATTAGTTCGTTTTTGGTAGGCCTAAGTTCTTGGTTCGAGTGCACATTTCTGTTTTGTGTTTTTGTTCGTTTTGTGTTCCGGATTACAAAATGGTAAGTCGGAAAAGTTGTATGTTGTCGTGTTTTGGTTGCAACAGTGATTCCCGGTTGGAGGACTCGTGTCTGGTTCCTCCGATTGGAACTCCTTTATATGATCTTTATTGTAAACATGGTGTGGGTCCAATATCTTATAATGAGGTGTGGGTCCGTTATACAGAAAAAGACGGTGTCCTTAGTTGGCCACTGCATGGTAGTTTTGAACCTGAAGTCCTTGATAATTTAGAAGTGAAATTGTTTTAGAAGAAAGCCCGGCCGGCAATGTTTGATTCTTTTCGTTACTGGCGAAAGGAATCTAAACAGAGAGAAATTAAAAGATTGAAGAAAGAACAGAAAGAGCAGGAGTTGACTTTAGAACAGGCTGCTAAGCAGCTACAAATCAACGAGTCTGAGAAGGCAATGGAGGTGGCTACTAGAGAGCGTAACTTAGCGATCGACAAGTGCTACCCTGCCTTGCCATCGAGTACAACTAAGGCGGTAGAGGACTCCGAGAATGATCCTTTGCTGTCTTATTTGTTACAGTCACCCCCACCGTATGCACAGGGTGCTATGGTTCCTCCTTTACCGAATGTTCAATTGCCGGTTGCTGGACAACCTGGTATTCCTGCTCCTGGTCCCCTGAACCAAGCTCCTGTACCACCTGTGGTCAATCTGAATGTTCCTTCGGCACCCCCTCTTCCTGGGGTGCCGGCTTCTTTGCCTATACCTGTATCGCTTATACCTACTGTTTCACAAGCTACCTTACCTACTACTCCTACTGATCCTATTCTATCTGTTCCAACTGCGACTGTGTTTTCTACATCTGCTAGTATTATGACTCCGCTTTCTGTTCATCGGAGAATCACTGATTCTGTCTCTAATATTCTGTCTCCTTTCTATAAAACTTTAATTAAGACTCCTGCCTCTGAGTCTGTACAGAGACGTAGTCAGCTTCCGAGCACTGAGGAACGAGGAATCTTAGATTCCACGGCTCTCAGATGGATTTCGAAGAGTAGGAGATATAGTACGAGAGATGTGTTAGATACTTTTATGCAGTGGAATGAACCAACGCAACGATATGTTTTCGACGAGATGTGCTCCCTGTTGCGTGATGAATTAGAAGAAGACGATTCTGAATCGAACTTAGAAGAATTAATTAATGTTCAGAAAGAGTTTGCTGCAGGTACAATAATTGGTCAAAATATAAAGGAAGCGATGGAACTGATTTTAAGCTATAGGAATTATCCGTCTCTTCGTTCACCGAGAGATTTAGAAAAACATAGTACGAAGCAGAATCGCCAATATCCAATGAGGGAGGTTCCACCAATTTGGCGTGAAGCTGTGCAAGCTGATGCAGTGAATGGTATTGCTGCCGCTCCAGTGCAATTCCAGAGAGTGTGGATACATATTCCATGGAAGCGAGCTGAAGTGTTAGCGGTGAAACAGGCATTGCCGGATCCGCGTAAGAATCCTGCTGGATACTATAAAGAATTAGCACAGACAGTTGAGGCTTGTGTGATGAATCTAGCGGACATTGACATGTTATTTGGGAATGTAGTTCCGCAACCAATTTGGGCCAAAATTCGTAAAGAGAATCATCCAGTTGCCCTAGGTGGTGATTGGGCAGCTATCATAGCAGCGGATGGTCAGCAAATAGGTGGTTCCAAACCCGAACCTCTAATTGCTAATCTTCCAAGTAGGATAATTGACTTAATGAAGACTCTGATGCCAGCATTGCGTGTTAACTGGGACAAGTTGTCCGCATGCAGGCAGAAGAAAGACGAAAGTGTCTCCGACTTTTTCACGAGGTTCGAAGAGACTTTTGTGGATCACAGTGGTCAGGATATGAGCACGGAGGGAGGACAGAGATTGTTTGTCGATAAATTTGTACACAATCTGCTACCAGAGCTTTGCAATAAATTAAAGGATTCCGAGAGTGCGTGGGCTGTCTCCACAACTGCGCAAATACTTGCAACTGCACAGTATTATGAAAATAGGGATAAAGAGGAGAAGGAGAAATCAGATAAGAAAACGAAAGATTTAAAAACTAAAGTTCTTTTGCAACAGGCATATCCGCCTCGCATGAATCAAACCAATACACAGCAAGGGTCATATCAAAGGACAGATTATAGTTCACCGAGGCCGCAATATCAGTGGAACCAGTGTGCCTACTGTAAGAAAGAGGGTCATTATAAAAATGAGTGTCCAATCTTAGCGCAAAATAATGCTGCAGCAGCTCAGAGAGGTCGTGGTGGTTCTATGCAAAATTCTAGAGGTCGAGGACGAGGTGCTATGCCTCCACAAACGAATGATCGCCCTTCTAATCACTTTGATCAACGAAATGGACAGTCTGCCCAGCAAAATAGATCCCAACAGTATCATGTTGAGGACTATTGTGAAGTAGATGAGGGATTTCAGCAAACTGAGTACTAGGACAGCCATGGACAGAGAGAGGGAGTAGTATCAGTTCCAGTGGATCAGAGTGGGCCTTATGTCGCAGTAGCAACATCAGGTGTAGTCGAACCGTTTCTGTTGGATACTGGTGCCGCAAAAAGTTCTATCATTCATGTGAAACTCCCTGGCGCACCTTTGTCCGGCTTAACAAATGTTTCTGTAGGTTTTTCAGGCGCCCCTGTTTACAATCCAGTATCTGGTCCTTTGCCTATTTCTGTTGGACCATGTCAATTGAAAGCACCCTTGATTTTGACAACAGGTTGTAATGAAAATCTGCTTGGTTTAGACTTGTTAAAACGCCTATATGCGACATTGTACTGTTCTCCGTCAGGAGTACAGCTTACATTGGGTAAAAGAATCACCTCTCCGATGTACTTGTCAATGGATGCACTCCCGCCAGAGCTGCGTTCACTCCCTGATACTCTTTGGGCGACTGGTCCTAACGATGTAGGCCTTTTGGAAATACCACCATATGTAGTCACTTTGAAAGCTAATGTTAAATTTCCACGAATTCCACAATACAAGATCTCTAGTGAGGGTGAACGTGCACTTTTATTGATTGTGCAAGACTTGATTAAGAAAGGTGTAGTTGAAGAAACTAGAGGTAATGTCTGTAACAGTCCTGGATTACCGATTTTGAAAAGTACTGATCCTACAAAGCCTCCAGTGTATAGGTTTGTTATCGATCTAAGAGAGGTTAATAAGATTGTGGTTCCGCAGTTTCCTGTGGTTCCAGACATCACTGCATTGTTAACGTTGATTCCTGCTACAGCTACATGGTTTTCAGTTATCGACTTGAAGAATGCCTTTTTCAGCATTCCAATAGCCGAGGAAAGCAGGGATATTTTCGGCTTCTCTCTAGGAGGTCGAAGCTTCAGGTTTAAACGTGCTCCACAAGGCTATTGTGAGAGTCCATCTATTTACAGTCAGGCATTAAAAAGTCAGTTAGATTCCTTTGTACTTCCTCCTGGTTCTGCTCTAGTACAGTATGTAGACGATCTTCTAGTGGCTGCCGACGACAAGGAAACTTGCAAAGCAGCTACAATTTCGTTATTGCATCATTTGTCTAATTTGAATCATAAGGTGTCACCTTCGAAAATGCAATACTGCTGCCAAGAAGTGACCTACCTAGGTCATCTCTTGTCAAAGGAGGGAAGGAAGTTGACCCCAGAGAGAATAAAAGCAATTACGCAGATGAGTGTTCCCCGCACACAGAGAGAAGTACGTGCCTTTTTAGGTATTACCTCATACTGTAGGCAGTGGATCCCAAATTTTTCTCTTTTAGCAAAACCATTGGTAGCTTTGACTGGGAAAGGTGTTCCGAGTCCGGTGCCATGGTCTGCTGAATGTCAGGAGAGTTTTTCTGAGTTACGAAATGCACTGTGTTCAGCTCCTGTGTTAGGTACACCAGATTACAGTAAACCATTCACGCTCTATGTTCACGAGGGAGAAGGTTGTGCGTTGAGTGTTCTGACACAGAGATTTGGTGATAAACAACGCCCTTGTGCGTATTTTTCATCAACATTAGATCCGGTAGCTAGAGCATTGCCTAGTTGTTTGAGAGCTACAGCGGCAGCTGCAGCTTCCATTCGACAATCTGCTAGTTTGGTGATGAACAACATGCTAGTGGTCATGGTTCCTCATGCTGTGGACACACTCATGAACCGAACCAAGACGCAACACCTTACTAGTGCTAGATTGTCAGGTTATGAGCTGACATTATTAGCGAGTCATATTCAAATCAAAAGATGCAATGTATTGAATCCAGCAACATTGTTGCCGACTAATCAAGAGTCGAGTGATTCTGAACCCCATGATTGTTGTTTCAGAACCGAAGAAGAGACTAAAGGACGAATTGATTTGAAAGACACTCCATTGTCAGATCCAGATGGCACGTTGTATGTTGATGGATCGTGCTTTAAATTGGAGAATGGTGATGTGACTGCTGCCTATGCAGTAACGACTTTGAGTACGATTGTGGAGACTGCAAGAGTGAGTCAGAATTCTGCCCAAGCTGCAGAATTAATTGCTCTAACGAGAGCGTGTGTTTTAGCAAAGGGAAAGAGAGTAAATGTGTTCACAGATAGTCAGTACGCATTTGGCGTGGCCCATAGTTTTGGCCGTTTGTGGAGAGAAAGAGGTTTCATTACGTCCCATGGGACTAAGATTCAACATGGTCAGCTAGTTAACGACTTGTTGGAATCTCTAACCTTGCCGACTGAAGTTGCGATTGTGAAATGCAGTGCTCATAAAGCAATCACGGATGATGTTGGTCGTGGGAATGCTTTTGCTGATGAAACCGCTAAACAGACAGCTAGAAATATGATGAGTAGGATGTATGTTGCAACGTCTGCAAGATGGATTTCCGAGTCTGGAATGTGCGAGGATACAGTGGAAAGTGTGAAAGAGATTCAAAAAGAGGCAACCGAGGAGGAAAAGCGTGCATGGAATGAGAGTACGGGTAAACTAGACTCGAGTGGATGTTGGATTGATTTGTCGGAGCAACAGCGTTGGATGTTGCCTGATGCGTACGTGCTTGCAGTGGTAACAATGGCACATGGAGTAGCACACATTAGTTCTAAAGGAATTTGCAAGATGTTGGCTCCAGTTTGGAAGAATGATGGGATTAGTAAGTGTGCAGAGAGAGTGGTGAAAAATTGTATGGTATGCCTGATGCATAATCCTGGCAAGGGAGTCCCAACTCCTACTGGTCACTTCGCTCCTCCCTCTTGTCCCTTTGAAGTGATTCAGTTAGATTTCATTCACATGGATCGTTGCAACAACCTAAAATACGTCCTGGTGGTAGTTTGTGCTTTCTCCAGATGGATCGAAGCATATCCACTAAAGGACAACACTGCCCTATCAACTGCCAAAATCCTTCTTAAAGAATACTTCCCTAGGTATGGAATGCCACGGATTGTATGGTCAGATAACGGAAGTGAGTTTGTAGGGAAAGTTATGCAGAGTGTGTGTGCCGGTTTAGGAATCAAGCAAAAATTCCATAGTGCAAACCATCCCCAGTCTGCTGGTTTAGTTGAGGGTTACAATGGCACCCTCAAGCTGAAACTTGCTAAAATACAGGCATCCACGGGTTTGTCCTGGCCAGACGCGCTACCCTTGGCTTTGTTATCAACAAGAGCGACTGTACATTCTAGAGTAGGGCTTAGTCCTTACGAAATAGTCTTTGGTCGTCCCGCGAATATTTGGGGAGTGCCAAGACCGAAAGAATTCTGTTCTCTGGAATATCCAATGTTGATTGATTACCTTTACGACTTGACTGCTAAATTGAGTCTTATTCACCAACAGGTTTTCGACGCATTGCCAAAGCCACCGGAGAGTCCAGGCCATCAGCTGAAACCTGGCGACCACGTCGTGGTACGGAACTTTGCGAGGACAAAGAACCTTCAACCCAGATTTGTTGGCCCCTATCAAGTACTACTAGCGACGAGAACTGCTATCCGAGTGGCTGGATGCAAGAACTGGATCCACACGACGCACGTCAAACGTGTGCCCTTGCCGCTTCCTTATGACAATTGGGTGAAGAAGGGAATTGGTGCCTCTGAATTTGAACGAACGCCCAGGTTTATCCCTTTCAGCGATGCCGAATTGATAACTGACAGATCAAACTCTAGCTCTCCTCCTGAAACTACTTCTTTGACTTCTGAACACCTGCCCTCTACATCAGAAGAAACTTTGCCTTCTGCGAACTTGAACATTGTAACCTCTGCTGATGAGACATTGTTTCCAGATCAAACAGCTCCTGCAAAACTGAGATACAATTTACGGTCTCGCAATATGGACAAATAAAGCAGGAAACTGCCTATTGTAATATTTGAATTTTGACACTTTTGCCTTCAGCCAGGAAGTTTGCTATTGTTTCTATTGTTTAAAATTGCCTTGCCGTCTGGGTAGCCGTAGGGTCGTGGCTGTGTGCCTAGTTGAATCTGCGGGGGTCAGACACAAGGTCGATCTTTCTGTTAGTTCTGGGAACTCCCAGGGCTGATAGAGGCATTTTCATCTACGTACACATCATCAGTGGTCGCGAGCGGATTGTAGAAGATGGAGCTTCCTGAGCTGCAACGAGAAAATGTGATTTATGTTCGCAGAAACAGACTGTACAGAATTCTCCACAGCAAATGCTTTTTAATGCAATGTGCTATTACATTTTTAATTGTTTTGATAACATTGGTGGGTGGAATCGTCTTTGGTGTAAATTTGATTTTTATGCCAGTAACTACAGTACCTCCCCTTGATCCTGCTACTTCTACTGTTTCTTCTATGCACTCTTTTCACTCGTTTCCTGAACACGAACAAGCTCGACGCTCAGAATTAATTAATAACACTTTTGTACAGCTCTTGCACCAACACCAACTGGTAGTTAACACTACAGACTGCTGGGTGTGTGGCTTGATACCCCACACTATGGATAAAGGCATTCCCTACCTGGTTTTGCCTTTTAGCTATAATGGATCATTCCAGGCCCTTCAGACCATTTTTTGCTTATGCCCTCGAAACCTATCCTCCGCGTCCACCACGTTCCACTAAATATAACTCTGTCAACAAAGCTTTAGTTCAGGGAATTATTGACATGAATAGAGACGTCAATAATACTCCATCTTACCCTAGAGATGAATTACGGGTATATTTGAGTTGGAACTCTTCAGAGTATCGCCTTAGTTTGGGAGAAAGCAAGCGCAAAAGCTCAACTCCAGTCTGGGTCGTGCCTCACCGAGGTCCGGTCTGTTTGCAAGGAAATGGGAGAAATCCGAG
The DNA here is from genome assembly GCF_964263255.1 of Lissotriton vulgaris. Taxonomy (NCBI): domain Eukaryota; kingdom Metazoa; phylum Chordata; class Amphibia; order Caudata; family Salamandridae; genus Lissotriton; species Lissotriton vulgaris. Next base: position 306,674 of record NW_028241517.1, read on the forward strand.
AGCTCAGCTGGGGAGGAGTGAATGCATTGAGACCTATGTGTTTCCGTCTAACTCTTCCCCTGCCTTCCTTACTGCTAGGGGTACCTACTTCATCTGTCAAGACAGAGCATATACGTGGTTGCCTGCTGACTTTTCAGGCTCATGTTATATTGCTCGATTGTTGCCTCCAACATACACTGCTTCGTCTGATTATCACAAGACCAGAGTAGCAAGAGGTGTTTTCAGCAAGGAAGATACCGCTGGTCAGGAAGCTGGAGACTTCTTCAAAGGTTTCCTTCCGTTCTGGGGGCCTATGGCCAATAGTAGAAACATACGTCAACTAACACGGGTAGTTGAATCTACTATTACCGAAACTGCTGGTGCCCTTAGCAACTTGACAGCTGAGCTTCAGGCGGATCGACTCATGACGTTGCAGAACCGTATGGTTCTAGATGTAATACTTGCAGACCGAGGTGGGGTATGCAGAATGATCCAATCGAGCTGCTGTGTCTTTATTCCCAATAATGCTCCAACCGTTTATGAGGCGATCTCTAAGCTACACAAGATTTCCGACTCTATTCATGTAGACAAGGGAAACTGGTCCTTCATGGAGTGGTTTTGGACTCTGATATCAGCGTGGGGATGGAAGGTTCTGATGGTCATTGGTGTCATCCTAGTATTCCTGTTCTCGTGTTGCCTGATTATCCAGTGTGGTCCCGCTCTGTGTAGTCTTTGTGCTGCAACCTGCTTTAGAAAACCACCTGCGTTTGGAGAAAAGGCGCGAGAAAGGATGATGATACAACAGCATGTCACTGACCTGATGAGCATAGAACTAGATTCTGACATAGACTGAGTAATTGCCTATGTAAGGGCAAAAGGAGGGGCTGAGGTTCCGTGACGATTTGAACCCGTGTTTTCAACATTGTCGTAAAGACATAATTTTGGTATCAGTGAACCGCAAATGGTCCATTTAGCATATCCTGGTGTTTTCGCTGTGCTACGAGCAAGAGTACTCCCGTTACAAACACATTTCTGATCTACCCATGGCATCCATCTTAGATCATGGCAGCCATTTTGTGTTTCTTGCCCTCACATAGACAATGGACACGCAATGACCTCTGATTTCTTCATTTCGATTAAGGACACGTAAGCTTAGCCGGAGATTCACCTCTCTAGTGACACGTGCACCTTAGATCAGAACACGCTGTGGCTACGTGACTCGACAAAGGCTGCCTCCTCTGCCTAAGGCCAGTCCTGCTATACTGGTTCTCGTGTTCGTTGGCCTGATCATGATTAGGCGGCCGAAGCAGGTAACCTTGCCCATTTACAACCCACAAACATCTCTTATCCTGCTTTTCTATCTCCTACACCTGGCCCTGTTTCTTTCTTTCTGGACCTTTATTAGGGGGAGGTAACGAAATTTACGATGAGGCGGTCCGGCTCTTGAATGAAATGTTGACACGGGATTGTGATGGAATAGTGGGAACCCCTCTTCGTAATGTTTGACACCAGATATTATCGACGATTCCTGTGCAACGCCAAATATTTATTGTTTAGGACACAAAGGTTTGGGAATGTACCAGCATGTAAAGAATTTGCCTGAAGGCCAATATTTAGTATATAAGGAGCAACCCTTCTTGTACAAATCGAACAGGCTCCTGGTTACTGCCCGTGTGTAGTTTCTGTGACTTCTGTGTCCCTGCAGTAATAAACCTTTGGTCTTTGACGCCACCATCGAGAAGCCCGTGTTTCTGTTTATTTGTGCACCGAGACAGGTAGAACTCCGGGGTCTTCGGGTGTTATCCCTGACACCTCTGGACGGAACCAAAAAAAAGTCCAGAACTCCACCCTATTAATGTGCAAGAGGTAGGTTGCAAATTGCGACCTACTACTATTGGCTACATTCATAGGCATGGTGGCCTGCTGCGGTCGGCAGCGCGCCATGCCTGTGAGTGCTTTTAAATAAAGCAATCTTTTTTAAATGCAAACGGAAAGTTAAAAAATTAGATCGCACAGGCATTTTGTGGGAGGAGGCATGGTCCAATGGACCTCTACCTACGTCTGAAACCGTTTTTGTTTACGTTTGGTCCTTGGGGACACCTTCCCGTTTGGGAATGGCTCACAACCTCCTGGCAGGATGTGGTAAAATATTAAGGATTTGCAAGCGGATTTCGGTCAAAAAACATTAACTCGCTCCTGCCAAATACTGATTAGGGGGCCGATTTGCTAACAAGTGACGCAACGCAGCAAAACAACTTACTGACAGGGAGAGGGCAGGCATGTATCATGTGCACTAAGATATGGCCCATTCTTGCTCTGTCCCTGCTCTGGCGTGCTGATTGCCAACACCGGCATTCTTACGCCATGGTACACGTGTGCCAGCACAACGGCCAGCATTGTTTATGTACAGGAAAGGACACCTTGTGTTGACTTGTGGCGCTTTGTGTGGAGAAGCGTAGCTCAATGGTTAGAGCGGCAGACCCTGATGCAGAGGTCTGGCCCGGGTTCAATTCCCGCCTTGGCGGCTCTTGGACTCAATCTCCCCGGACCTGATAATTCTCGCCTCGGCGCCTAGTCTAATCATGGGTCGCACTCTGTGACTCTGGGCAATAGCTTGCTTAATTTCCACAATGGCCCCAGCAGCGCTCGGATGCCTGGCTTCACCTTGGGGGTGCCCAGGAGTGGACATCTCACAGGAAAGCCAGGAAGTTTTCCACAGCGGTATGAATACAGCGCTACGAGACCTCTGGGTAGAAGGCGCTATATACAAAATATAAATACAAACACACATTGTGTGATTTTGTAAATCTGGGCCTCGGTATCTATTCTTATACACAAATTGCGATTCGGCAATGTGCTTCCGAATTGCAGTTTTGGTTTTGAGGATACACAACTGCCATTTTGGGATTGCAAAGGATCCGATTTTACGAATCAGAGCTTTTCCGACTACAAAATGGTTTTGGTCATGACAGCCTAAATGTGACATGCATTGTGGAACGAGACAAAAGATGCTGGCGGTCAGATGCAGAATGTAAAATCTAAGATCTAAATGAGGCATACACTTTAGATTGAGTGAAATAATGCTATGTGCTGAATGTGAACTTTCAAAACGGGTGTGGCATGCATTGCAGAATGCAAACTCTATTGGGAGAATTCTGTGCAACAAATGTGAACTCGAACAAAATATTTGATACAAGGTAGAGAATGAGATGATATGGTGGAATACTTTGTATTTCATTGTATTGCCCAATTTATTGAGATGTAAGAACTAAATATAGCCACAACATGGAATTAGAGAGCCAGTGCTAGGATAGTATTTATTGATCAGAATATATATATATATATATATATATATATATATATATATATATATATATAATATTCCTTCACTTTAGTGAGCAAAGGCGGCTTGCTAGTAAATTAAGAGGCACACTCGGAGTTGAAATACAAAGCTTCAGATGCTTTATTTGGAGCTCAGTTTCCTCTCCCCTCCATATCGACAGACGCGTTTCGCCTTGCGGCTTTTTCAATGTCGATTGTCCCTTTGTGTTACAACCATTTTAAACCCTCCCTTCACTTCCATAGTCATGGAAACAAATGATGGACATTATATCAACCAACTAGACATCAGTTTAGCGGAGGAGAGCAGACCACTCAAATTCGGCAAGATGTTCCTTTTATTTTTTTGTTGCCAAGTCTTAACAGATGACGTGTTTCGGGAGTGAAAAGCCCTTGATCACATAACGGCCACAGCAAACATTTCTCTTTTTTAAATGCTAGTTTGTGCACTCCCACCAGCACCATGTGATTAGGTCAGGTGACCATCAACAGTGAGAAAATACTCAATCCATTCGGCATATACTATCATTTATCGATATACTTTTACATAAGTAGATCAATACGTGAAATTAATATAGCAGCCACATTATAGATCTTTAGCATCACAGTATAAATACAGATATTAAATAAATAAAGCTGCGATATTTACAATCTCTAAAATCCCTATATAAATACAGGTAGTAGCTTTGGTCCTACCCACAAAGCATAGAACATGACACAATGTGTAAATCAAACATATATATTGTCACTGTACTCTATTTAAATACAGAGTTCGATGAGCTGCCTATAAATGTATCAATACAGAAAATCCAATAACACGTATTTATTCATTATAAAGAACATCGAGATGTTCTGTATATGTCTAAACCATGTACAAATTGTAGCAAAGATTAATAAGTTACAGTGCAAAAAAAAGTGCAAATTATCTGTGCAAATGGCTATTGTAAAGTGCAAACCGTATGATAAATAACATCTATTAATCAATATGTTCAACAACAATGAATCCTCATGTATTGGATAAAATATTGTTAAAAATATATAAATAGGGATGCATGTCGTTAAAACGCATGCTTTTTCCACGCATGCCTTTACAACGCAGGTTTTACAACGCAAGTTGTTACAACGACTTGCGTTGAGGGGCGCTGGATAGTGAATAGTTTAATTTACTATTCCAACTCCAGTCCCCGTGGATAGTAGGGAAGGTTTTGGATAGTAAGTTAAACTATTCCCTATCCTACAGCGCCCTACAGCGCAAGTCGTTGTAACGACTTGCGTTGTAATTCCTGCGTTGTAAAGGTACTGCGTGGAAAAAGTTTCGTTGTAAAGGATGTTTCCGTATAAATAGTGTTTTAAAACCTTATCATTCCGGTAAAATCAGTACAAAAAGGAGGTAAAATATATAACAAAAAAACCTCTGATTTGATTATTTACATGTTCTATACTTTTAGAACTATATGGAAACTTTTGCCAATAAGAATTCATCTTAATCTCAAATGTGTATTCTCCTTTTCATTACTATTCATTTGTTATGATATTAGGGAACCTATATATCATGCGGAGAAATACAACATATCCACCAATGCCAGCAATTCAGTAATCTGCATTATTTATTCAGATGTCAGAAATAAAAACCCTAATTCATAGATAAATGCCTGGGAACCTAAATATTTACAAACAATTATGCAATTCTTTCGTATTATTTAACCAATTAGGCTATATATATATATATATATATATATATATATATATATATATATCAACAAAATGCGTCAGGGATTGATATCAGCTGGGGCTACTAGCGTGATTTGGTGCAATAAAGAATTGTATTCATCCTCGCGGAGTGGCGTTTCCTTTGCCCTGGAGCACTTTCTTGAACAAATTAAAGTGGCAGGCTCCCTGCCGCAGGAAATGCATCGTCTGGAAGTTAAAACCAGGTCTGCGAGGCTGTGAAAGGTTGCAGCCGGTCGGCGCGATGGAGTACCAAAACTAAAATCACGTGAACAGCCCAGGAGCCCACTGGAGGGCTAACAATAATGAATAAAACAATGGGGTGTTATAAAAACGGTGTGGCAAAGGAAACGGACCCTACTGGAAGGGAATTAATTTTGGACTACAAATCCCGTCATACAGCTTATTGAGAAGCAGATGCAATGTGGGTAAAGAGATCTTAAAGTGACTTCCGGGACTTTGCCTGTGTTTCCCCTTGTCCCTATGAATAAGTTGCAGGAGCAACGAAACGCGTCAGGGATTGATATCAGCCGGGGCTACTAGCGTGATTTGGTGCAATAAAGAATTGTATTCATCCTCGCGGAGTGGCGTTTCCTTTGCCCTGGAGCACTTTCTTGAACATATATATATTTCCGGAAATGAAATCCGCTGGAACCGAATCAGACGAGCCCACAGATCGATAAAGCAGGTAAAGTTTTAATTTTGGCAGCTATATATACACAGTGCCTCTTCTGCCATATATAAATACACACACACACGCACCGCACTCAAACCCCTCCCCTCCACACCCTCACCCTCCATATTTTTGTGCTTTTATTGTACAAAATGCAGTGGTACAAAAGCCAGTATGCCACAGGGGGGAAAAAACTTTTATTTAAACCTACAAATTTAAACAGTAGAATATTTGGAGTACCAAAAAGACTATTTTGAGGCACTTCTTGACTAGTCAATACTAAAGAGCAAGGAATGGAGTCGAAAACATATACCAATTGAGGCCCGTGCAGCTTAATCATCCTTCTGGTTTTGAAATACATACACACCACTCCAACTTTGCTTGTGATGAAGAACTCTCTTGCGCCCCCTATGCAGCAGAGGTTGCTGTAAATTAAAAGTATTTTTAGGTCTCGCGACCTATCGATGCGCGCAAGCGCATCGAGCGGAGCGAGAATTCATGTGGGCAAAACACAAGTCAAACCAAGGGCTTTCAGCCCCGCGGTTTTCTTGCAGTTCACGTGTACATGCACGCGCATCGCATGCAAGCCCAGCCTCTCGCATTCCCAGGCTCTCTCGCCCCCATCCGGCATCAGGCACTCCTCCCACACCTCACGGACATCTGTTCAGCACGTGCATCGCATGCAAGCCCAGCCTCTCGCATTCCCAGGCTCTCCCGCCCCATCCGGCATCAGGCACTCCTCCCACACCTCACGGACATCTGTTCAGCACGTGCATCGCATGCAAGCCCAGCCTCTCGCATTCCCAGGCTCTCCCGCCCCCATCCGGCATCAGGCTTCTCCTCCCCTAGTAGCACTCCTCCCACACCAGCAACTCCCCCCTCCCACACCAGCACCTCCCCTCTCTCTCCCCGCAAACACAGCCTTGCCCTAGCAGCACTCCTCCCACACCAGCACCTCCCCCCTCCCTCACCAGCACATCCCCTCTATCTCCCCGCAAACTATTGCATCTCCGTGTTCTCTTTTCATGGACTCTCGATTTTATTTCTTGCTCCTGTACATTCCTTTACTCTACTTTTCGTCTGCTGAGTGAACTCTTGCATTTTCTTCCCCTCTGAGGTTGGCGTACTTTGGGTAAAGGCTGCTCCAAGCCCTCTCTCCGCGGGCTGAGAGGTAATTGTTGGCATTCAGTTTTCACTGAGCTCTGCGCTCTGGTTCACAAGCTTTCCGGGTCAGATAACCATGTTAACGGAAGCCGGGGTGATTTGTTTCCAGCGCGAGAGCAAATGTGCAAAGATTTTACATTTCGTTGCTTGAAACATCGCGCCTCGCATCCAATTACAAGATAACACGGATGTTTTAATCTGATACAGTAACTGTCTTGCCTGTCAGGCAGATCATAAAGCGTTTTTTTTTTTGCAAAGTAATTGTGACAATTTAAACAGCTTTGCTGTGAAAAGGCTGACTAGCTAGTAAGTGGATGTAGGTCTTAACACACAAACTAAAATGCCTACCACTAATAATACTATTATTGCTGCTTGACTACAGTGATGCACCGAAATGTTTATAAAAATAAAACGCACCCACATTTAATGAACCAGTGCATAACACTGACCCGGTCTACCTTGGGATGAAGCCTAACCCTATCCCTGAGACAAATGTGCATTAACCTTAAGACCATCAGTAACCTTAAGGCCTAAGCCTAATATCAACAATGGCTTTAAAAATAAATCTAGTTGTGCTTTACTCCTTCCAATCAAGGTGCGGACAAAATGTCGCCAGTGAGTCTTAACAAAGGATTTGTGCAAACTAAAAACGGCAATGGATTAATTGAATGTTGTGCACGATCTTCAGTGGATGAAGGCGAAAGGAGAGCCGCACGTCTACTGTGTGTATGCTAGGTGAAGGAACATGGAACGCACGTGCACCTCAACTTCATGATCAATGAGTGATTGCAGCAGAACACATGAACAGCTCTCTCTGAAAGACTAAATGAAGTCTTGAATCAAAATAATGCTATTCGTACACCTTGACCTGAACTAGCACTGTCGATATACAGTCATGAGGTCAGATTGGCCCTCAAAGGGTGCTGGAAAGCGAGCAGTTGGGAGGCAGACGCCATCTAATCGTGCAAGATATGAATCCAATCTATCCATACTTTTGTTGGTAAAGTAAAATATTTGACCACGCATTTGGGGTAGTTCAATCTCTCCTTTCACCTAGCACCTTCTCCTCACACCCAAAGACCCTTGAAAATCAGTTTTGTTTCTCACCAGCCAAACTGATATTTTTGCCCCAGAAAGTAAAAAATGCATAAATAATCTTTGCCTTTACTTTATACCCTGCTATTGTAATATTTAAATCCTATATGTTTACGACTCTTGTAAAAAATATTTCACAGAAAGCTTAAAGGTGACACCTTTTGTAGCTGCGGTTACAACCCCAGAGTCTGTGTTTGTGATTGACGCTTCAATTTGCATGAGGCGTGCCGATATCTTAGAGATGTTGTCGGATGGTAACATTTCACGACCTTCTCTGTTTGGCAGTTATTTATTTCCTCCATCCCACAAACCGGCAAATAAATGGGAGAAAATATAGTGTTACTCAAGCGGATTTTGGAGCAGTTTTTGGGAAGTGCACGAGGCGTGCACGAGCTTGCCTGAGCTTCTGCTCTTCAAAGGCTCCCATTTGCTCCTGCCTCCCCACTCACTGCTTCACACTTCACTCGCTTCCCTCACGTCTTTCACACCCCTCCTCCCTTATCACTCTTAATTACATCTGTATCCACACATGCTCTGGTTACTCCACCCCTAATTATTCACTTCACTTGCGAGTCAGGCCGTGACTCGCATTCTGGCCGTCTGCCTGTTGCCTCCTCCTCCCTCCCACTCCCTTTTCCTCTCCCAGCAGCTTGTTTTTTAGGGCTCGCCCCATTCTTTCAGCCCCCTCCCGCCTCCCCACACAATATGCCCACCATGTGTATTTATTTATTCATTTCGTTTTTTCTTAAAATGAATAAGTTGCATATTCCACCCAAATATGTTTCAGGGCGCAGAAAAGTGTGATTAAGTACAATGGGTAAAACTCAACCACGCAACGCCACTCACCCACGCAACGCCACTCACACACGCAACGCCACTCACACACGCAACACCACTCACACACGCAACGCCACTCACACACGCAACGCCACTCACCCACGCAACAACTCTCACACATGCAACGCCACTCATCCACGCAACGCTGCTCACTCAAAGCAACACCACTCACACACGCAACGCAACTCACTCACGCAACGCCACTCACACATGCAACGCAACTCACCCACGCAACAACACTCACACATGCAACGCCACTCACCCACGCAACGCCACTCACTCAAAGCAACACCACTCACTCATGCAACGCCACTCACCCACGCAATGCCACTCACCCACGCAACTCACACACGCAACGCCACTCACACACGCAACGCCACTCACACACGCACTGTGCAGTGCACAATAGGTCTCGCAGTAAGAAAGTTGGAGCTATTGGTTTTGTAAATGACAAAGCCCTTTATGTTTTTAAAATGAAAACAAAAATAAAAGGCATTGTTATTTGCAATTGTAATAGCTCCAACTTTCCTACTGCGAGACCTATTGGCAACGCCAGTGCTTGTTTTGTTTGCTTCCACTTCTACAGTGAGCTTGCACCAATGCTCACTCCATGTCCCAAGCAAAATATTCCCCAAAAGCTTCCTAATAGTTGGTTTTTTAATCCAACATTGCACATGTATTCAACTTGCACCTCGCAAGGATCTGCAGAGCAGGTTCTGAAACAGCACAGCAGACCCACAGCGAGCAGTCTCTGACCCACTCTACCGACTGATCTGTATGGACAAAAAGGATATATTTATCGGTATGAGAGGAGAAAAAATAAGACATGAAAATAAAGTGAAGTAAGTAGACATAGGGATACCATTGAATTATTTTTTTTATTATTTACTAGGTCAAGAATGTGGACAGCCTTGGTAGTTCTGTGGAACATGGCTCATCTCTGATTGCAAGTTATTTTTAAACCTTTTTCCCTGCAAAGTGAGTAAGGACTTTTCACTCTTCCTGTCTATTTAGCCCTTTTAATCCACAACAGATGCCTTCCTTCAGTAATGATTGCCACTGAAAATCAAGAGAGATTCCAGTGGAATGTTCCCTGATGGGGGAAGGCGGACATTTTAGGCCAGCGAGCATTGCATGCGCCATTAACTGGAACTGTGGTAATAATGGCCGGTAAAGGCGGAGTGACAGTCCATCTGGCCAATGTCAGAAGGGTCGGGCTGCATTTTAGGCCTTGAGGCTCCGCCCCTGATGGTTCTGGACATCTTCGCTGCCAGAGCCACATTCCTTCTCATTAGAACATTAAATGTGCAAATCTGTTTTTTAGGCTGGGATATGCCCTATTGCGTCTGCAAAACCCACTCACTCAAACAAGTCCATAAAAACCAGATGTATAAACCCTTTTTGAATTATTTCTGGTCGCATTTGTTATTACAGAATATTTCATGATTTCTTTCCACTCACAAAAACCATAACAAGTGAAAAAAGTATCCCTTTATTATATACCAAAGCAGCAGATCTTGGGGTGTCCATTATACGCACTTAGGTTGAGTACCGCAGCTCCATTCTACCCCTTAACACATAGAGAAGAGTCCCAGAGCACCGCCTAACGAGGCGCGAGGCCCAGACACACCCTACTTTTCCAGGTAATGAGGGGTCCTACACCATGCATTCCACTCAGCGGCTAAAGCTCTGTGCCCTCCACAATGTCTTGATCATTTGAACCAGCGCCTGAGGAAGTAAACGCCCAGAACAAAAATCCACTAATCAAATATTTAATTGTACAAAGTATTGATTTAAGGCAAACAGGTTTTGAATAATGATGGAGTATAGCATACGTCGCCCACAACAAAAGTTACTAGTGCAACCAGGTCCTTCGCCCTTGTTGGAATGGAAAATGTTTTAGGTCAATCTCCTTATGCATTGTACGATATAAGTTAGCATTCGCGGCACCATTTTGTATTCAGTCGCCATTTTGTACCATGATCGAAACTAAGCTTCTATCTCAAACTGTCTGCCTCAACAGAAAGCAGCCTCAGTTGTTTTTTTTCATTTCTCAAAGGTTGAGCCTCGCTGTACTAATGAATGCACTGTTCTTGTTAGAGCATATCTTTCCCGCTAGATAGAGGCCTGCTCCCACTTGTCCAGTGATGGGCACAGGCAGAACGACCTTGGCACAGAGATAGTGTGTGCCCGGTCTCAGGAGCAAAACTTATCTTTCTGTGTGTCCTTTGTTCACCAGCTACTAACTGGAAGATTCCAGTCTGGGCCTGTCTTTAGGGGTGCTGGAAATATATAGGTTGTATTATTTACCATGCTGGCGGGGGTCAGTCCCTCTGCAGCAATCTAAGGAGGCTGGTCAGACCGGACTCCGCTCGAGCGCATACTAATAAATACCTTTTGTTTGTATTTTCTACTGTCTGACCGACTCTTCATTTGTATGGAAGGCCGAGAGGTGGTCGGGAGAGACCCGGGTGACCCTAATCGGTTCACTTTCTTCACCCCCTCCACACCAACCAGGAGCAAGGAGGCAAACCGCGCACATACATTTTGAAGATATTGCGTACTAAAAGAGATAAAATGTGAAAGTGTTTATTAAATTATGTCAGTTCGGGAGCCACATAGCCTTTGTAGCAAGATGAAGCCCACCGTCCTAATTCCTTCAGTTGACCTAAGCTAAAGCCTATATTGGCTGCCGCGACAATGCGGAATGAAGAGAAACATTTCTTGGCTCAAGCCCTGCTGTGGATTGGTCAACAATGCGAACGAACAATCAAAGAGAGCCCTGCCATCATCATGAAACAAAACAGCCAAAGAAGAAACTCGCGGATGCGCAGCCATATACTCTTATAGGCGAGCAGCTGGGACATCATCGACCCAAGAGCCTCACGTAGGCTGATGAGAGCCCCTCCCACGCTGGCAAGACTTCAAAGGGAAAAGTTTGATTGACACAAACATCTTGTCAATGTGTACATTGGACAACAGAAGCCTTCCATCACAGCCAGATTTAGATCTTCCCAACAGATCGCCTACCTGAAGGGTTCTGTAAATGCTCCATCAGATAATTTTTATTTATAACTTGATTTGTAAATGTAAGGCTGTTGCGCCAGAATATTGTGTAACTTATTCATTTCTAATGGTACCAAGAGTCCCTCCTTTTCCCGGCAAACCTTGACCACCCACTCAAGGCTCGCTTGATTGAAAACTTGCTAAATTATCCTGCCCCAGCATGCCTGGCAAGGAACCTGATCGAGTGAGGCGAGTCCTCATATAGTTGATCCCCCCCTCCACCCGCATCCCCCAAACTTGATTATTTGTTTTCAGGAAAATATGTAATCTCGCCCCTTCCTCAGCAGGGAATTTCGACAAGCCCAAAAGGCCCACTCATATCTGCTGCACGTTTTGGAGCTAGGAAAGCGGTAATCAATTCTGGCGAAGCGCGGCAGCAAGTTTCCATAGCTCTTTGGGAATTTAATCCTGCTTTCAGCTGCCTTGGGGGGGGGGGGTTATGTCTTCTGAATTCCTGCAACTCAGAGCGAGATAAAGCATCAGCAACAGGATTTAGAATCCCCAGTAAAGTCTTCACTCGAAACAAGCCATGGTCTCAGAGGAGTTACTATATCAACTGTTTCAATAAACTCAAAACATATTTGCAAGATGGCTTTTGCGTGATGATTGCTTCCACCACTGCCATGTTATCTGACCAAAAAATTATACTTGTCTCGAAACTGCGTAGACCATATAGAGACAGCAACAAAAGTGGGAAAGAGTTGACAAATTTGATAATTCTTACAAAACCAGATTCAAACCACAGTTTGGGTTTCAGAGCCATATTGATTTCTGAGTGGTAGAAACAGAAACAACTCAAACTACCCGCAGAGTCTGCCTTCGATCCCATCACTTCCTTGGAGACAGACGGAACAGATCAGGCAGCAGATTTGTTACATTTCTGTAGGGGATGTGGCAGATTTTCAAATAGTATCCGATCTCAGTGGACAATCCGGAGTGACAATGCTTCTGTTTAAGCCCATCATGGACCGTGCAATAGACATCTAACTAAAGCGGTTGCCCACTTGCTAAACGATTGGGCCCACATGAACAAAAAGTCAACAAGGTTGTGGATCACATTGATTACACCTGTGGTGGAAGAAAAAAATAAATTACTGTGGGATTGTGTTGAATTTTCCAAAATATGCACAGGAAGCTTCAGAACCCATTGGCATACATTTAGCAAGTGATAATTACCTGGATGGACTGGAATGAACGGGAAGTTAATTTCTCCATATTTGGTTTTACCAGCAGAGGTCTCTGGCCCGGCCGCCTTAGGTTTAATAGCACTTGGTCCAAGGATGGATGGAGGGCAGAATAAGTGTGGGTCAATGGCCTCTTTGATAGAGGTGCCCCTTGAGGCTGAAAGATTATAAATGTATTGAATCTGGTCAGGTTCATTCAAAGGTACCAATGGAGAACAGACACATTTATCCAAGGGAGGGACCATGAAGGGGCCACCTATCCTGGACAGTGACAATTGTTTTGGATTTTTCCTTGACCTACCTCTGGGCAGGTAAATTGTGCTTACCGATTGTTATATTTCATTTGTGTATCCTTCCCCAAAGCTGGTGTTCTGGATCCTTCTGCAAAACCAGAAAACAATTCCTTTGTAGCTCCAAGATCATGTTAAAGTTAAATCCCTGGTAATAAGCCTTTCATTTCTTCTGGCGACGGGACATCTTCACTTGCTAGACTTGGAAGACTCTCTGATCTTTTCTTTCACTCTCTTTGCACATTTTAACTCGGGTTGTGATGGGAGGCCGCAAAAGGAACAAATATGTTTAGACTAACTTCTGCCTGGTGGTTGGTTGCAGGCCTTTCTGTTAAAGAACAAGCAAGCACCTATCTTTCCCAAGGGTTGGTTGTGGTGAAAAGAATGCTAGTTGTGACTTCAGCTCTGACCCGGAACTAAACAGCTACCTCTGTCTGATCTCACCTATCGGAGGCATCTACTTTTGCACAATTAAAATCCTAGTCATAATCCAGCCACGCAGTACCTCCATAATGGTACTGTGCCTTTAAATTCTCATTTTCATAATACACCAATTCGACTGCTAGTTCTGGTTTCTTGTCTAACAGCACTGCATGAAGAATCACGTGAAACTCAACTACCATCTTAGTTTTTCTCTCCTTTTTGCATTCTTTTACTTCAAGCTCGTTCCTCGACTTCGAGCACCCTTCTTTTGCCCTAGTCAAGCAGAACATTTCCACAAACTTGCCCTTCCAAGTGTTTTCCTTCGTTTCTGTGGAGACATGCACACTTAATTTCCCAGGTTTACACAAAATAGATTCCGATTCCAGCAGGCTTTTGGCGTGGTTGCATCCGCACCTTGTTGTTCAGGTACTTACTTCTAGTCCTGAAGCCTTCCGGTCTGAGGGCCAGATGTGTCTCACTTCAGCACCTCATTACCGCTTTCTGGCCCACACCTTCCTTACTAAAGCAGTTGGCATTGCACTAGGGTAGGACTTGAACCGGTTGTCACTTTTTGGACAGTATCTGGTGGGGATATAGGATTCTGCTGACCAGTACCTAACTGGGCTCATGACAATACTCAGTCACTAGTTGTACTAATGAGTTGTGGGGCGTCTGCCATATGTGTTAATAAAGTGGCCACTCTGCTCAGTGGAGTGGGTGTGTTTATGGTCTATGGTGAACTGCTACTCATGACATGGGTTACTGGGGTGACCCCCGCATATTTCACCAATGAGCGGTCTCTGGCACACGCAGAGTTGAGCTCAGCTGCCCGACTGGCTGAGTTAGTCGACTCTGGTACATCCTTATTGGCCTCAACTCTTCTATTCAGCCACATGCTAGAGCGGATTCATGGATTATTTTGCTAATTTCCTTCAATACTCTTGTAGTGTCAGTTCCTGCATTATGTGGCCAGCACAGAGACGGATCAACCGCCAAACTTACCACGTTTGATCCTCAGAACCCGGAGTCGAAAGAGCAGCAGAACTGCTAACACCGGGAAGGTTCGTACAACTGAGAGATGGACAAGTCAAGTCAAGTCAGAGAATTTGTATAGCGCACTACCTACCCAGAAGGTCTCAAGGCGCTTAGAGAGGGGAGGAGGATTACTTGTCAAATATCCACGTTTTAAGTTGCTTTCTGAATGCTAGGTGGTTCTGGGTGAGGCGCAGGTAAGCGGGGAGTGAGTTCCATATCTTAGCAGCCAGGTATGAGAAGGATCTGCCTCCCATGGTGGTCTTGTTGATGCGAGGTACAGTGGCGAGGGCTTGGCTAGAAGAGCGAAGTTGGCGGGGGGGGTGTAGAAGGACAGACGTGAGTTGAGGCATTCTGGTCCGGTGTCGTAGAGTGATTTGTGTGCGTGGGTTAGCAGTCGGAAAGTGATTCTCTTATTGACGGGTAGCCAGTGGAGGTCTTTCAGGTGACCAGAGATGTGTTCGTTGCGCGGGATGTCTAATATGATCCTGGCTGAGGCGTTTTGGATTCGTTGGAGTTTCTTCTGGAGTTTTGCGGTAGTACCTGCGTAGAGTGTGTTTCCGTAATCCAGTCGGCTCGTGACTAGAGCATGGGTGACTGTTTTCCTTGTTTCGGTGGGGATCCAGCGAAATGTTTTTCTGAGCATGCGAAGAATGTTGAAGCAGGATGAAGATACGGCGCTGACTTGTCTGTTCATTGAGAGTGAAGAATCCAGGATGACGCCTAGGTTCCGTGCGTGGTCTGTCGGGATGGGTGCTTTTCCAAGGGCTTCCGGCCACCAAGAGTCGTCCCATGCAGAGGGGGATGTACCTAAGATGAGGACTTCTGTTTTGTCTGAGTTCAGTTTCAGACGGCTTTGTTTCATCCATTCGGCAACTTCTTTCATTCCTTCGTGTAGGTTAGTTTTGGCGGTGCTGGGGTCATTGGTGAGTGATAGGATCAGTTGAGTGTCATCCGCGTAGGAGATGATGTTGAGGTTGTGTTGGCGGGCGATGGCCGCGAGGGGGCTCATGTACACGTTGAAGAGGGTGGGGCTGAGTGAAGATCCTTGTGGTACGCCGCAGATGACTTCAGTGGCCTCTGACTTGAATGGTGGGAGGCGGACTCTCTGGGTTCTTCCGGTGAGGAACGAGATGATCCATTCCAGTGCTTTGCCTTGTATTCCGATGTTATTGAGGCGTTGTAACAGGGTGCTGTGGCAGACTGTGTCGAAGGCTGCAGAGAGGTCGAGGAGGATGAGGGCGACTGTGTCTCCATTGTCCAATAGAGTTCGAATGTCGTCAGTTGCTGCGATGAGGGCGGTCTCAGTGCTGTGTTTTGCTCGGAAGCCAGATTGTGAGGAGTCGAGGGATTTGTTGGCTTCGAGGAAAGCGGCGAGTTGGTTGTTCACGGCTTTCTCGATGACTTTGGCCGGGAATGGAAGGAGCGAGATGGGGCGGTAGTTTTTGAGTTCGGTGGTGTCCGCTGTGGGTTTTTTCAGAAGGGCGGTGAGTTCAGCGTGTTTCCAGCTTTCCGGGAAGGTGGCGGAGTTGAAGGAGCAGTTGATGACGTCTCGGAGGTGCGGTGCAATGACGGTGTCTGCTTTGTTGAAGATGTGATGAGGACATGGGTCTGTGGGGGATCCTGAGTGGATGGAATTCATCAGGCGGATTGTGTCCTCAGTGGAGATTGGGTTCCAGTCGTTGAGGGTGTTCACGGGGGGAGGATGTTCAGCCAATGGTTGGGTGGGTTGGTCTCTGGGTTGGTTGTCGAAGCTGTTGTGGATGTCTGCAATCTTGTTGTGGAAGAATGAGGCTAGGGAGTCGCAGAGGGCTTGAGAGGGGGTGATGTCGTTGGAGTTGGCCGAGGGGTTGGAAAATTCCTTGACGATGTTGAAGAGTTCCTTGCTGTTGTGGGCGTTGTTGTCAAGTCGATCCTTGAATGCTGTTTTCTTGGCCTTTCGGATTAGTTGGTGGTGAGTGCGGGTGGCGTTTTTGAAGGCGTCCTTGGTGCTAGTGGTTGGGTCTTTTTTCCAGGCCTTTTCAAGGGAGCGGCAGAGTTTCTTGGACTTCTTAAGATCGTCGTTGAACCATGAGGCCTTCTTGCTGCCCGGTTTACTTTGACGTTTTTTCAATGGTGCTAAGGTGTCGGCGGTGTTGGATAGCCATAGGGTGAGGTTGGCGGCGGCTTCGTTTGCGTTAGAGGAGTGGGCTGGGGTGTTTAGAAGGAGCGATGCGGAGACCTGGTCGGTGGTGATCTTGTTCCAGTTTCTTTGCAGAGTTGGTTGGAGGTGGTTGGTGGGTTTCGGCTTGTTGTAGGTGAAGTGAACGCAGCTGTGGTCAGTCCAGAGGAGAGCTGTGGTGTGGCTGAAGGAGACATGATTGCTGGAGGTGAAGATGGGGTCGAGTGTGTGACCTGCGATGTGGGTGGGGGAAGTGACTAGTTGTTTAAGTCCGAGGTTGGCGAGGTTGTCCAGGAGGGTGGTGGTGTTGCGGTCGTTGATCTTTTCGAGGTGAAAGTTGAGGTCTCCCAGAAGGATGTAGTCTTTGGAGGGGAGCGCGTGTGGAGTGATGAGGTCTGTGATGTCTTCACTGAATTTTGCGCGGGGTCCTGGTGGTCTGTAGAGGAGGGTGCCTCTGAGTGTGGTCTTGGGGTCGATGTGGATTTGGAAGTGGAGGTGTTCGGAGTTGGCGAGGTTGGTGTCAGAGCTGGTTGATATGCGGATTGATTTCTTATGGACGATAGCGATGCCTCCTCCTGTGTGGCTGGTACGGTCCTTGCGTGTGATCTTATAGTCTTCAGGGATGGCAATGGTGATGTCTGGGGCGGAGGACGCGTTCATCCATGTTTCCGTTAGGAAGGCGACGTCAGGAGAGATGGTGTCTAGTAGGTTCCAAAGGTCAATGGCGTGCCTGTGGACCGAGCGGGTGTTGAGAAGGATGCATTGTAGGTGGTTGGGGTCGGGAATCTGTGGAATGGTCGTAGCGGAGATGTTGTCGGTGCCGCTGAATTTGCAGGAGTAGCAGGAGAAAGGTCCATGGGTGTGTCCAGGGGCGGCTTGGACGCAGTTGGGGGCGCGACCGGGGTTAAGGGCTAGGAGGGTGGCGGCATCGTAGGTAATGCGGGAGGGCTACGCGGCGCGAGGGGCAGGGGGTCTGGCGCTAGGCGAGGTCCAGGCGCGGACGGGCGTAGACGGGCTTACCTTTGGCGCACCTTCGGCGCGGGTTGGGCGCGGTCGCTGCGCGTGGACGCTGCGCGCGGGAAGAACTGTCATATAAGGAGGGTGGAGGGGGAGGGGCGAGGGCTGCTCAGCTGGGAGGCGGGGCGGGTGTCCTCCGACCACAACAAACAACAAAATGGCAGCGGAGCGCTGGTGGATACGCGCGAGCACAGCCAAAGTTATAAACAAAGCAGATCAAAAGCGGCAATGCAAGTTATTACAAGCACAAAGCGCTAAGTGAGGCAGAATGCTGGAAATGGCAATGAGGCGCTGCACAACGATACCAGGTGTCGTCAGGACGCTGGGGAGCGACCACTCGACGACACCTCAAATTAGTCTTATATACAGCTCTTCGGACTAGGCATTGCGAATCGAAAATTGACACATTTCCTGACCGAAATCCAATGAAGAACAGACATAAAGTTGCTTATAGGAGTATTGATTAGACGACAAACCACAGCCATTTGAGCGGTCTGAAGCTTGGTAGGTAAATTTTCAGGCAGGCTCAGAAGGATAGCATCATCGTGGTCCAAGAGAGAAGATAAAGTAGCCTGGACCACCATCCGTGATCCATCTGGTGGCAGATAGATAGAATCCGATTCACTGTGTAAAGGAGACCAAATGAAGCTGATACCATCTGATTCATAGGCATACGATGAGCAGCAAATACTGGCCCCTAAGCATTTCACTTTAGCCACAGACTAGGGTAGAATACCAACCAGCTGAGGCCCAGATAGAGGGCTCCTCCTATCCAAGTAGGACCTTCTCCGATTCCAATTTCTGAGAACCGCTATCCATCCATAAGGAACAAGACTTGAAAATGCGTACCTTTGTGGGGTATTCCCATCCAGTATGATCCGAAGTTGTTTATTGTCTGCGTTAGTGATGAAGTAGGGAGGGTAAAAATGATCAAGGCTGCCAGAGGAGCAGCAACTATTTTGAAGAAAGTGGGGCACAAAGGCGACTTATCAGGTACACCGATTCACATCCAACAAAAACTTAGACAAGTCTTTAATGTCTTCCTGAAGGGGAGAAGTTTGTGTATTGTGAGCGCCAAATACAAATCTAAAAGGCGGGAGGGAAGGCCAGAAACCTTTCTGTCAAATCAATCAATCAGGAATTATAAAGCGCGGTTAATCACCCGGTAGGGAATCCAGGCGCACAAAGGATTTGAGACAGTCAAAGGCTAGATATTCCTACATAGGTTATGGAGGTTTTAGTGCGAAACCCCTGGGCATGCGTGGTATCACAGGCCACCAAGAGATACAGAGAGATCAAAGCAGAGGTGCCTTCTAGACAGTGCTTAATAAAAATAAAACAAGCATTTACAATGCAATGGTTTTGCCTTTGTTAAAGTTAGAGCTATTGGCATTGCTCTTGACATTTTTATTTATGTTTTTTTTAACATAAATAAATGGCATTGTCATTTACAATGCCACTAGCTTTATCTCGCAAATGACACACACAAACACCCACAGAGAGCCCCCCCATACACACACAGAGCCCCCCCAAACACACACCCACACAAAGCCCCCCACGCCACACAGCCACACAAAGCCCCCCACACACACAGCCACACAAAGCCCCCCAAGTATAAGGTACTTAAAATTAGTAATTTTGTCAAAATGACACGTCATGTGTAAGATTATAATGTGTTATTACGCATGCTCCGTGTGTGCGCCTGGTATTGTTTGGCATTAAGATGTGATACAAAGTGACGCTCGGTTAGTACGTCTTACTTTGTTTTAAGTCCATGTGATTTTTACTGTCCTCCCCGATGCCCCTTCACTGCATTTTGCCCTCTTTGAGAAAGAAAGAGGCCCAGAGAGAGAGAGATAGAGGTCCACCGAGAGCGAGAGAGAGAGAGAGACCCACCGAGAGAGAGAGAGAGAGGGACCCACCGATAGAGAGAGACCCACCGAGAGAGAGAGAGAGAGAGAGAGACCCACCGAGAGAGAGAGAGAGAGAGAGAGAGAGAGAGAGGCCCACCGAGAGAGAGAGAGAGAGAGAGAGGGAGAGAGAGAGACCCACCGAGAGAGAGAGAGAGAGAGAGAGAGAGAGAGAGAGAGAGAGAGAGAGAGACCCACCGAGAGAGAGAGAGACCCACCGAGAGAGAGAGAGAGAGAGAGAGACCCACCGAGAGAGAGAGGGAGAGAGAGAGAGAGAGAGGGAGAGAGAGAGAGAGAGAGAGAGAGACCCAGCGAGAGAGAGAAGCCCACCGAGAGAGAGAGAGAGGCCCACCAAGAGAGAGAAAGGGAGAGAGGCCCACCGAGAGAGAGAGAGAGACCCACCGAGAGAGAGAGAGAGAGAGACCCACCGAGAGAGAGAGAGACCCAGCGAGAGAGAGAGAGGGAGAGAGAGAGAGACCCAGCGAGAGAGAGAGGCCCACCGAGAGAGGCCCACCAAGAGAGATAGAAAGAGAGAGGCCCACCGAGAGAGGAAGGGAGTGAGTGAGTCAGACCACAGGAAAGAGGCCCCCGTATAGCACACACTAGAGTGCACATTACAGGGCGCAGAAGATAGTTGGACTGCACACTCTGGAGCGGCGCAGACGGGGAGCGACGGGAAACAAGGCTTGCAAAACCGCAGGAAGGAGCCCACAACATGAGAGAGTGACGGGGAATAAAAGAAGAAATCTGGAACAACAGAACGAGTTTAGAACAATGGACTAGTGCAGAAGTGACATCAGCAGTGTGTGCGCAACCCGCAGGGAGCGTCCGCCGAGGGCCCGGCCACACTCGAGGCATGACGGCGCAGCTACACAGCGGCCCAGTGTGTGTGTGTGTGTGTGAGGTGGGGTGTGAGGGTCGGGGGGGACTCAGGGACAGAGCGCGTGGACATCTCTGGGCACCCGACGGGCTATGCGCTGCCTAGTGTGTGTGTGTGTGTGTGTGAGGGGGGGGGGGGGGCGCTAGCTACAGCACAGAATGTGTGCATGGACAACTCTGGGCCTGGGTACACGACTTATTACACGCAGTACAGTGTGTGTGTGTGTGTGTGTGTGTGTGTGCGTGTGTGTGGGGGGGGGGGGGGAGGGCGCTAGCTACAGCACAGAATGTGTGCATGGACAACTCTGGCCCTGGGTACACGACTTATTACACGCAGTACAGTGTGTCTGTGTGTTGGGGGGGGGGGGCTCGTGAGCCACAGCAAAGATTGGGTGCAACCGACAACATCGCCGGGGTAAACAATGGGTTATCCACGGCACAGCGTTGGTGTGTGTATGTGGAGCATTATCAATGCGTTGCACAGAAAGAATGTATGGGCAAGAACATTACTGGTGTACACAACTCGTTCGCAGCACAATTAACCACATCCTACTCGGCTGCGTGTGTGCACACAAAACACGAACGCCGTTTTATTAATGGTAATACTAAACTACATGGGTCCTACATTAGCTTTGTAAGTGTAAAACTGCCGTACATATTTGATTTTCAAATACTGCTTTACTAACTCGCTTTCTATTTGTAAGTACATCACAACTATTCAACACGTTCATTTTTTCGATTCCCCGTACACAATTTATATTTAAAACTTCATAAAACTGGCATCTTTCTCATGGTATTTGTCAAACTAATGATGCGACAACAATCTCGTCTTTCTCTCCTACACTGATAACTTTAACAATGAATGTCAGGAAGCGAAAAAAACAAATATGGCGTAGTCGTTGATAGGGCTTGCAATTTATGGTTTTACTTTCCATTAAAACATGCTTTTTCAAGTTTCACTAATAACTCTAGCCCTATTGGGCTAATCTATACAGAATGCAAAAAGTTTTAATTTTTAATTAAAATCAGTTTTGGGAATTTTTATTCACGGACACTGCAACACTTAACTTGAGATAAGGACGTTGCCCAATTTTGGTTTTATGTACATTAGTTTAACTTGCATAGACGTTTTTCCATAAGACAACGATTGTAAACAAATGCATATTTGCAGTAGAATGTCAAGCAATATCTGAGCTGTCCATCTGATTGGGTGCAAAGAGCTAAATATGTTTGTCCATCTAGACCAGAAGCTACGTCCACAATTTATGCGAGGTCGTGCTGAGGACTCTAGGAAAACACACAAGCTCGAGGGCGCAGGTACATGCAAGAGTGTGAAACTGTCCTGTAAAATGTGCCATTCTGTACATTAACTGTCCTTTAAAATGTGCCATTCTGTACATCCACGTGTCGGCCGCCATTGTGAACTATGGTGCTCACTTTTAAACGCGCGTTCCTACATGTGCTATCCAGAAACCATTATGTGGTCCGCCGGCATTTCTTTTATTATTTCGATAAAGAGGCTTCTGGGAGTAATGCCTGGGCCCGGCCCGGGCGTGGGCAGAGGATCCGTGCACTTCTGCTCACTCACAGGACACATCAGATGCCCCGCGGCAGCTGTGCCCATAGCTAGCCCGTTGCGTGGCGTCCTACCCTCCGGTCAAGGCGGGCTGTGCCCTCTAGCAGCGCTCGCGGCCATTCTCTGCCAGGCAGGAATCCGTCCGAGGGTAGCGGCAAAAGCACACAGTATTAAAGGACACTTTTAGTGAAGATGCATGGTGACGTCTCTCTTTAAAAAAATAATATTACCATATATTATATAAGTAGAAACCTCCTGAAAAAACTTTGGTTGATGGGACGTTAACATAATGATTCAAAACCAAAAAGTCCAGCAATGTGGCTGTTGTGTTTAGCTGTGCAAGTTTAACTATGAGTGCATTGCTTGTGAATAGAAGAACATCGCAGATGACATTGAAAATGGCGGCTTTGATAACATAACGGACATTAGATTATCAGTGATTTAAACAAACATACAGCCCATGCCGGGCATGCACAGTGCAGAGCCAACGACGAGAGCTTGTGTGTGCCGCCTACTTCCTTTCATGCACAAGTGTAGAGAATGTACAATCATTGGCCAGAGGCTTGAAGGGCATGGTGACAGGCGATGCCCTGGTGTGTAGTGTTCACTAGCATGGTGCCAGGCCATGCCATCTGTGTCATATACCTCTGTGCATAGTGTTCACTAGCATGGTGACAGACCATGCCCTGCGTGCCATATATACCTCGGTGCGGGCGGGAAAGGCGAGCACGCCCACGAGAGCAGGAAGGCGGGTGCCGGATCAATGCCGGACCAGATTCGGGGGCGTTCCCGAGGGCTTTTGGCTGACGTAGTGTGACGTCGCCAAAAGCCAAAAATTCTCGGAAACGCCCCCGAATCTGCTCCGGGATTGACGGACAGAGCCGTCTCCCAATGGCTAGCCTCCATTTATGGAGCTAGCCAATGGGAGACTGGGGCGGATACCCGACTGCACACACAACTCATAAGGTTTTTTGGCGCATGCACACTACGTGCGCATCGCCAGTCAAAACCTAAAAAGTAATGTGTCCGGGGCACATTCATCGATCAGAAGCAGCTGGCACCACTCACTGCCCCTGTCAGTGCTGCAAATGCCAGTACCAATGGCCTCTAGTCACACTAATAATATCATTAGGCCATATTGCATTCATAAACTGAATTGCTCTGCTGAAAATAGGCAGACAGCGCCCCCATGTGGTGGACTGTCACAAAAAAGTGCCAGAGTTAAGAATTGAGTGCCAATGCCCGAGTACAGGCAAACACTGGCACAAATAAAACCCTCTTATGGATACAAGCCAATTCTGACAAAATCTGGTTTGAACATGCTAGAGAGGATTCATTTCCTCCAATACTCTTGTAGTGTCAGTTCCTGCATTAGGTGGCCGGCACGTTTGATCCTCAGAACCCTGAGTCGAAAGAGCAGCAGAGCAGAACTGCTAGCACCGGGAAGGTTCGTACAACTGAGAGATGGACGACACCTCGAATCAGTCTTCTATACAGCACTTCGGACTAGGCATTGTGATTCCAAAATGAACACATTTCCTGACCGAAATCCAATGAAGAATAGACATAAAGGTGCTTATAGGAGCACGAGGCAGAGTATTGAGGAGACGACAAACCACAGCCATTTGAGCGGTCTGAAGCTTGGTAGGCAAATTTTCAGGATCCAGATTTGGAGCCCTGGGGTACTAGCTCATTGTATCCCTCCTTTTTCGCGAGTATGTAGAGATTTTTTTTTTTTAGTAAAAAAAGATGCATTCGAGTCTAATATTGCCCCAATAACCTCTTCAGCTTGCAATGCATAACTTAGGTGGCAGGCAATTATCTCATAATAATGCCCTCTTGAACATTTATTAATGCTATATGGTATTTGCCATCCCTTGCTCGCATGAGGCTCATATTTTTCCTACATGAGATCTGGTTCAGGCAGGCCAGGATAAGAGACATTGCAGAAACCAGGATCTACGCCCGCAGTCACTGGCCCACTCTCTAGACAGGACTGGTTATAAACAGAAGAACACATTTGGACGCCTCTGACAGGAGACCGAAATAAGACAAACAAGCAGAGGCAGGAAGCTGAGCAAGCGTGGAAAATTGTACAATTACTCTGGGCTTGATTTTCACTGAGTTGCATTGCTTGGCCACAGGAACAGCGCATTCTTGGGTCATGGGCGTGCAGCAGAGTAAGACCCGTTTCCCATCAGAGGCAGATTCTTGTAGAAAACGTTTTTCCTTTAACTTACTCCCACCTCCAACCCCAATGGGAAGCATATTTTCTGTGGCAAAGTCAGAGAGTCTGTTTTCTTCATAACAAAAATCACCCCTTGCGGATAATGCCTGCACCATATTCTGGCTTTAGGTCCTCTGTGCTGGAGAGATCTATAATGCCCCATAGGGACCACACTGCTCCAGGACTTTTGGCGGGAATTTTGCCCCGGTTTGAACTTCCAAGCTCAAAAGAAGACCCTCTAGAAAGCACAGCACTTATGGCACACAGATTGAACAGCACCACCAGTCACATGTAAGTGTACTTATAAAATGTTTGTTTTTTGAGCTTTATTTTTCAAAGCCACGGATGACAAAAAGGCTGGCCGGACATTTTAATATTATATTCCCAGGAAAACTGATCTAAAGTACAAAGCTTTTGCTCTAGGTATAATTTACTTTTCCCCAGGAAGAAGATGTCAAGGTAACACATGCATAAGTTAAACTTTATTAAGAAAGGTGTAGCTACAAGCCCGTGTGGATGTGATTTGCTCATGCGTGCATCATTTACACACACGTACCCTACATCATACTCCGCGCCATTGCCAGGGCTAGGTCACAAGAGCGCTCAGCGAAAGTGGGGCACACAGGCCCAAATGGAACTTAGTTTTCACTACCAAGTGCAATATAAGCCTTACATTTTATAGTACTTGTAAGTTACACCAGAGAAACACATGTGCTGGCGATGCACCAAGTAGTCAACTCTGTTTAAAAGAAGGGAGAGGGAAACACATATGCGATGGAAGATAATTAGAACTGAAAAGAAAAAAAATTCAAACATAAACATCAAAAATATTTTACGACCAGCAGAGACTTTTCAGCAGTGTGTAAAAATGCATACATAGGGTTTGGAAAATTGGCTTAAGTGTTATTTATTAATTGTCTGCTTATTTGGAGGAACAACCTAATAAAGAAAAGTATTTAAAAAAAGTTATTTATTCACTCTTGCTACACGTTTACTTCTATTTCTTCAGAATGGTGTAAGCTATACCGGTTTGAGCGAGAAAGTTCCATTAGTGATCAAGGAAGGCGTAAGGTTCACCAGGGTAAATGCAACACAAAACCTCTGGAACATATAAGTTACCCCTGTTTGCATAAATAGAACCATGAGATGACCTGTCCAGACAGTTACGACCAGGATGACCGACAGACATGCATGCAGACAGCATTCCCTCAGCAATACCAAGGCGAACGTTTTTCCTGATGACACCATTTTCTGGAAGTAATTTACCTGCTGTATATCTTGGAGTGTGCCATGTTTTATTTATATCAGAGTCAACTCAGAGTAGGCCTTAGATTGAACTGCGTTTACAAATATGAAGATGTGGTGTTATACGTTTTTCAATTTAGATTTGTATGACTATAGAATGATCAGTACACTGATGCATTCTTCTGTGCAAAATACAAATAAAAAATAAATTAACTAAAAGGATACATTCAGTGCTGTCACTGTGAACTACAACATAAAAAGATACAAATTAATTGCGTGCACAAAAAGAAATAAGCAAATGTATTAGTAACTCTGCTTCGTGCAACACATTCACGCGTGCGACAAGTTTGTCGCAACACGATAAAGGCATCCATCGGGCCTCACGTACATCACCAAAAGGGTTGCCAGAAAGCCCACGTGATAAACCAACACGTTACTCGAACCATTGTGCTTGGTTGACAAAGTCCTACCTGACCCCTGAAAAGCGCTTTGGTTTTTATAAAGGGTATGAGGAGCTACAAAACACAGTATCGCACATTTCTTGGGAGACTCCCCAAGGGAGAGACTATTAGAAAGGAAGACATATTAATATTAATACTCACCTGTAGTTTTAAAAGGACAGTTTGCATTATTCCACAAAAACGATATTTCAAATACACATTTTTCGGGATTAATTTATTAGAAGTATTTTATAGCGCCAACATGACCAGTAGGGGGGTGCTTTGCAGACCAGCTTCGCACAGGTCAACAGTTTCGCATCTCTTCTGCGTTGCCAAGAGATAGACCCCCCCTCCCCGTTTCCGAGGAGCAAACAAGCCAAACATTGTCTTCTGTCGAGTTTCTGACGTCAATAGCACACAGCAGGCTGACATATGCATAGGCCCCTTAATCTGAAATGAATTAACTGTGCAGGCATTCCCACTCCTCCCTTACTGAATTCAGGAAAGGGAAATCCATTGAGAACAGTCTTCATGTAGAAGTACAAAATAGTGCAGCCTCTGGGATTTTTATTTGACTGTTTAACTGAGTACTCGAGGGACAGAAAACTAATAATTCCAGCAAGGTCGGCCCAGCCTTTCATTACTCCAAGCATTCTCAGATGCCAGCAGCCTGGTACATACTTGGTACAGAATTAGGTTCATGCCAGGAAAGCTCGCTGTTTGCATCTGTTGTCTGCTCCAACTTTACCGGCTCGCAACCCTTGGCTTCAAGCCAAGGAACACGCCCCAGGGAATACAAGATGCAAGTACTTTGCATTGAGAAAGAAGGAAATAAACATCAAAAGGACAAGGAGCCATCATTTAGTAGGATAAACAGACCACAGGCAGGCCAAGCATATGACCAGGGGGACGAGATCTAGGCCAGATTGTTAAAATATCACGAAAAACTCACATTTAATGACTTTAAATAGAAGTCATTTACATATTCGGATTATACTCACTATACTAATTCGCCACTAACACTGTACGGGTTCCAGAGTAGCGTGCTATTCGCCGAAAAAAGCACTTCAACCCCCTCCCATCAGGGGTAGCAAGCGCTATATGAATGCAAACCTTTTCCCTTCTCTATCCCTCCACTATCCTTCTCAATCCAAATAACTGACTAACATATCCTCCACTCAAATTACTTTAATATTTTCACTATACTAATTCACCACTAATCCTTTCTGGGTTCCGAAGTAGCGTGCTACTCACCGAAAAAGCGCTTCAAAACCCTATCAGGGGTAGCAAGCCTATATAAATGCAATAACAATACAAAATACTGTAAATTAGGTCCTCCTTTGAAGAAGAAGAAAAAAAGGCCAAGCCTTTCAGTCTCTAGAGCAAAGGTACTCGCATCCCAGCCTAGGAGCATTTTGTTTTCAGGGGTGCTCTCCAAGACACAACTGCAAGTCATGCAGATTTTTGTGCGGGCATACCCCATGACTGGAAATGTTTGCGGCCAGTATCCCATCTTATACATTCTTCTATTACAAGTTAATCCCACAGAACAGAAAGCAATTGTGTAGACCTCGTTTTACCAGGTTAAATTCCTTCCATAATTCTTGCCTTAGAAGGGAGTCGAGCGGGTACCAGGCTCGGTTGCACTTGTATCCAAAATCGTACCAACTACACCAGCCAGTTTCCGGCAAGGAAAATTGGTTCCGGTGCCAAAGGACTTAGGGAAATTCGGGTACAACAACATCAGGTCAGTCATGACTTGGAAGAGTGGTATTGAACACAAGGTACTCCACAACACCGGACCAGTATACCTTAACAGACGACTCACCTTCTACACCCCAAACCGTCAACTCCGCTCAGCCGACCTCGCACTCACTACCGTCCCCCGCATCCGAAGAGCGACCACTGGCGGCAGATCATTCTCCTACCTCGCTGCAAAAACCTGGAACACCCTCCCATCCACCTGAATCAGACCCAGGACCTACTTACCTTCTGGAGGCTACTCAAGACCTGGCTGTTCGAGCAGTAGTGGCACCCCAAGCTCCTTGACACCCTCACGGGTGAGTAGTGCGCTCTATAAGAACAAGTTACTTACCTTCGGTAACGATATATCTGTAAGAAACATTAGTTAGTGTTAGATTCCTTACCTTAGAATATCCCCAGGCGTCAGTCTGGATCCGGAAACTTTTGCGTAGCAGTACCCCTGCGCGTCGGTAGGCGTCGTCTGCAGGCGTCCCCTGCGGCTCCGCGTCCGTCGTCGGGCACCGTGATGACATCGCTGGAGTATATAGACGCCGCCTCCGCGCGCTGACGTCAGTTCTTTGTACACAGCTTTTCCGCGCCAGAAAACGCAGAGCCATGAGAGAACCAACACTGGTGCCATTTGAAACTAGGGCCCTGAAAGGGATATCCTTAACCCTAGGTATCAGTTCGCAGAACGGGGAGGATGGGTGGGTTCGGTAAGGAATCTAACACTAACTAATGTTTCTTACAGATATATCGTTACCGAAGGTAAGTAACTTGTTCATCTGAAAGAAACACGTTAGTGTTAAATTCCTTACCTTAGAATAGATACCCCAGCAATACCAACCCCGGTGGTGGGTCTGCGAACCAATACATTCCTACACCAGAAAGTCCTGGAGGACAGAACGGCCAAAGAAGCCATCCCTCCGGACTTGACTGTCCAGGCAGTAGTGCCTCGCAAAGGTGTGCAGCGAGGCCCACGTAGCCGCCTGGCAAATGTCCTGCAAAGGGACTCCCCGGCCCAGGGCAGTAGTAGCCGCCGTGGCCCGAGTGGAATGGGCCCTCAGCCCAACAGGAGGCTCCTTCCGAGCCAAAGAGTAGCACGCTTTAATGCACAGAACGACCCACCGAGAGATGGTTCGTTTACACACCGCCCGTCCCTTCTTCGCACCCACATAGCCAACAAACAGTTGGTCATCCACCCGGAACTGGCGTGTGCGATCCATATAAAATGAAAGCGCACGTTTTGGGTCCAGACGATGTAGTTGAGCTTATATGTAGTTGAGCTTATATAGCGCACAGCTACCCGCAGTGGGTGTCCCGGCGCTTGCTTAGGGAACCCGTCCTGATATTCCCCTGTGTGATAGCCCCAGCAGGTATCCACAAGGTGAAAGTCAGGCATCCCGCCGCGAGGGGCCGTTGTGGAGATTAAGCAAGCTATTGCCCAGAGTCACAGAGTGTGAACCCGTGAGTCGAGAAGGCACCGGAGCGAGAATTATCGAGTCTGTGAAATTTTTAGCCCAAGACCCGCCGAGGCGGGGAATTGAACCCTGGTCCAGGACCGATCTCAGCTTCCGGGTCTGCCGCCTCTAACCCCTGAGCCACACTTCTCCACGATGGAGCCGCTCTTCATCCTTTGAGGGATGCGGAGGCGGGAAGAAGGAGGGGAGGGTGATGGACTGCCCGATGTGAAAAGCAGAAACTACTTTGGGCAGGAAAGAAGGCCTAGTCCTGAGAACCACCTTGTCAGGATGAATGGACAGGAAAGGAGGTTGGACAGAAAGAGCCTGGAGCTCACTCACTCTCCTGGCAGAGGTGATGGCAACCAGGAAAGCAGTCTTCAAAGTCAGGAGACGGAGAGGACAAGAATGAAGGGGCTCAAAGGGAGCACACATCAAAAAGGTCAGAACCAGGTTCAAGTCCCACTGAGGCATCACAAACGGAACAGGTGGATACATGTGTGTGATGCCCTTCAAGAATCTCATTACAATTGGGGACTTGAACAAAGAAGGCTGATCAGGAAGCCGTAGAAAGGCTGAAAGGGCCGAAAGGTAGCCCTTGATAGTGCCCAGAGCAGAGCCCTGCTGGGCAAGAGAGAGAAGAAACAGAAGAACCTCAAAAAGAGGATCCACAGCCTTTGCTGTGCACCATGCCACAAATCTGTTCCACCGACAGGCGTATACCGACTTCGTGGAGGGACGTCTGGCTGCCAGAATTACATCACAGACTTCAGGAGGCAAGTCAAATGGCCTCAACTGCCGCCGCTAAATCTCCAAGCATGGAGGTGGAGACTGGACAGGTTCGGGTGGAGGACCGTCCCCTGCTGCTGCGACAGAAGGTCCTCCTGAAGGGGCAGGCGGATCGGGGGACCGACTGACATGCTGAGTAGCTCGGGATACCAGTACCTTCGAGCCCAGTCCGGAGCCACAAGGATAACTTGGGCCCGGTCGCGCCTGATCTTCTTCAGCACTCTGGGCAGAAGTGGTATAGGCGGAAAGGCGTATAACAGACCGCAACTCCACTCGCGCCGAAAGGCGTCGCCGTGCGAGTGCCGTCTTGGAAACTCCAACGCGCAGAACTGATGACATTGCGCGTTCTCTTCTGTGGCGAATAGATCTAACCAAGGCTCTCCCCATTGCAGAAAGAGGCCTTGCGCCACGTCCGAGTTCAGACGCCATTCGTGATCCATCGAGCACCGACGGCTGAGTTCGTCCGCCCTGGCGTTCAGAGAACCTGCCAGGTGTTGAACCGTCAAAGCCACGCCCTGACGTTCCAGCCACTGCCAGAGGCGCAGAGCCTCCTGGCAAAGGGTCCACGACCCCACTCCGCCCTGTTTGTTGCAGTACCACATGGCGGTGGTGTTGACGGTGAACACTTGCACTACACTCCCGTTGACAAAGGGGAGGAATGCCTTCAGTGCTAGACGAATCGCCCGTAGCTCCAACAGGTTGATATGGAGCCGGGACTCCGCCGGAGACCAGATGCCTCTGATCTCTGCCTCTCCCAAGTGGCCACCCCAGCCCTGGAGGGACGCGCCCGTCACGACCACGTGCTCCGGTTGGGGAAGGGAGAGGGATCTGCCACTGACCCAATCGCGGTCCGTAAGCCACCACTGCAGTTGTCTCGCAGTGCCCTCCGAGATCAAGACGTGGTCGGACAAGTTGCCCTGATGCTGGGCCCACTGAAACTTCAGGTCCCACTGCAGAGCCCGCATCTGCCACCGGGCGTGATGCACCAGAAGGATGCAGGAAGCCATCAGTCCCAGCAGCCGCAGCGTCAATCTGACCGAAACCCGGGATAGCGGCTGAAAGATGGGAATCAAAGCCTGAATATCCCGGACCCGCCGTTCCGGAGGATAAACCCGAAACTGCGCCGAGTCCAGAACCGCTCCGATGAAAAGGAGCTTTTGAGAGGGACACAGGTGTGATTTCGGCACATTGATGGAGAACCCCAGGTCGTGCAAGAGGTCTGCCGTCATCTGAAGGTGGTGGACGACTGTCTGGGGCGAGCCCGCCTTCAACAACCAGTCGTCTAGGTAGGGGAAGACTGAAACCCCTAACCTGCGCAGATGGGCTGCGACCACCGCCATCACCTTTGTGAACACCCGTGGGGCGCTGGTGAGGCCGAAGGGTAGCACGATAAACTGAAAGTGCTCCTGGCCTACCGTGAACCGCAGGTAACGCCGGTGGGCCGGCAGGACGGGGATGTGAAAATAGGCATCCTGCAAGTCCAACGCTACCATCCAGTCTTGCGGGTCTAGAGCAGCCAAGACCTGAGCTAACGTCAACATCTTGAACTTCTCCTTCCGGAGGAAGCCGTTGACGTTCCTTAGATCCAAGATAGGACGTAGGCCCCCTTTGTCCTTCTTGGGTACCAGAAAGTAGTGGGAATAGCAACCACGTCCTACTTCTGGCCCAGGAACGCGCTCGATGGCCCCCTTGGCCAAGAGGGCCGTAACTTCCTCCTGCAGAAGCGACAAGTGGTCCCCCGACACACGGTGGTTCTGTGGTGGCATGGCTGGAGGAGTGGTCTCGAAGGGGAGGGAGTAGCCCCTTCGGACGAGTTGCAGCACCCACCTGTCCGACGTAATTGTGCGCCAGTGAGCGTGGTGATGGCGAACCCTGCCACCCACTGGCGTCACATGGGGCCGAAAGCACGGACTAGGAGGATTTGGAGACAGATGCTGCGGGGGGAGGTGTAGCCTGACCCCGCCGTTGACCCCGACCGCGGCCACGGCGGTTTCCACTGCCGCCACCGCGTTCAAAGGATTGTTGCGGCGCGTGGCTGGCAGCACGTGTGGGGACGCCCCTTCCTTGGCCACGAAAGGTGCGAAACGAACCCGTTTGCTGGCGCTGGGTCGAGAGACCCAAGGACTTGGCCGTGACCCTGGAGTCCTTGAAGCGTTCCAGCGCGTGGTCCGCCTTGTCACCAAACAGGCGACAGCCATCGAACGGCATGTCCATCAAGGCATTCTGGACATCTGCCGAAAAGTTGGCGGATCTCAGCCAGGCGTGGCGACAAATCGCCACCGTCGTGGACATCGCTCTGCCTAGCGAGTCGGTCGTATCAAGACCACACCGTATAGAATACTTAGCTGCGTCTCGGCCCTCAGCCACAGCCTTGCCGACTTTTGCCCTCACCTCCATGGGGCATTCTGGCAGCAGTTCCGCAACCGTATCCCACACAGAGTGGGTGTAGCGGCCCAAGAGGCAAGCGGTGTTGCAAGACCGCAGTCCCAGACTCAGGGACGAGAAGACCTTCTTGCCATACTGGTCATACCTCTTGGATTCCCGATCGGGCGGGGCCGACGGGAATGCGGTCTGGGAGGTAGAGGCCTGGATCACCAGACTCTCGGGGGTGGGATGGGTGGACAGGAATTTGGGGTCGTCCGGACAAGGACGGTGGCGTCTGGCCACGTTCCGATCAACAGGCGAACCTGAAGCGGGCCTGGACCACGTGCCCAACAGAACGTCTGACAAGGCTTCGTTAAACGGCAGCAGTGGCTCCTGTGGGCATGACTGCGGTTTGAAGACCTCAGTGAGGATGTTAGGCCTCACGGCCGCGAC
Source organism: Lissotriton vulgaris (assembly GCF_964263255.1). NCBI lineage: Eukaryota > Metazoa > Chordata > Amphibia > Caudata > Salamandridae > Lissotriton > Lissotriton vulgaris. The sequence goes on from NW_028241517.1 coordinate 339,748, forward strand.
GGGGAGCTCAAGGTGTAAGGCCTTGGCAGCCCTCATCAGCAACACTGAATATGCAGCTCCCTCCTCCGACGCCACGGAAGGAGGAGAGACAAAACCAGGGTTAGGAGAGTCGTCCAGACCACTGGCATCCCCCAAATCACCTGTCCAGTCCGGGTCATACTGGCACTCTCGTGACAGAGGGTCCTCGGACTCCTCCCAACCTTCTCCGTACTCTTCATCATCTCCATACTCTGAGTCAACGATATAGACCGGCTCCTCGGGGTTCACAGGCCCCATCGGCGTCGAGCCCGGTGTCGAGCGACGTCGGTCCGACTCCGCGTCCGGATTCGGGGAAGGTATGGGGACGACGCCGCCCGGAGCCGGCCGAAGCCGGCACAGGAGAACCGGTGCCGCGCGGGGACGGCGTCGGGGGTAACCCCAATGGAATCGGCGCCGGCCCGGCCGGAGGGCCAGCCGGCGTCGACCCCGAAGGCCCCTGCGGCGCCGGGGTCGGAGCCGTCGGCGGCACCGGGGCCGGAGCACCCGATGGCGTCGAGTCCGGGACACCCGACCCGCTAGGGCCCCCAGACGGTACTGGGCCCAAAGGCGCCGTAGGCCCCGTCGGACAACTGAGCGCCCTCATGGCCATGAGGAACGCCTCAATCTCCTCAGGCGTCGCACCGTGCCCAGGGACCGGAGGGTATGGGGCAGGCCGCGCCGGCGACTCTCGCGGAGCCGCGGGGTTGAGGTCACCCGAACCCCCGGCCGCGTCGCGCGAGCGTCGGGGGTACGATGACGACGCCCGACTGCTTGTGTTTCTTACCTGAAGAGCCTGACGAATGGTGACGACTTCCGGAGCGCTCGGCGCGGCTCCGCGACAGCTCCCTCGAACGCTCCCTGGACCTCCGGCCGGACCGGGACCGCTACCGACGCGGGGCCGACACCCGGAGCTCAAGCAGCTTGCGGGACCGCTCCCGTCTAGCCTTGTTAGTGAGCGCCCGGCAGTCGACGCAGGCGTCCACGTCGTGGTCGGGGCCCAGGCACCGGAGACAGAGTCGGTGATGGTCCGTGACCGACATCGTGCGGTCACAACCGTCACAATTCTTGAAACCGGGCATCCTACCAGGCACCAAAAAGAGATTAGAAGTTATAACAAAGTAGGTCATAAGACCGGAGTACTGCTCTTCGGATCTGCGCTTGCTGGCGCGGAAAAAAGAACTGACGTCAGCGCGCGGAGGCGGCGTCTATATACTCCAGCGACGTCATCACGGCGCACGACGCCGACGACGGACGCAGAGCCACAGGGGACGCCTGCAGACGACGCCTACCGACGCGCAGGGGTACTGCTACGCAAAAGTTTCCGGATCCAGACTGACGCCTGGGGATATTCTAAGGTAAGGAATCTAACACTAACGTGTTTCTTTCAGATATGCTCTGATTGATTGATCGCTCCCAGGGTCTTTCCCTTCCCTTTTTAATTCAATTATTCTCATCCTTACAATGTGGATCCAACCCCATCTTCCCACTAAACAAATGAAGCACCTACTGGAGGTACCCGACCTGTGGAAGCAAGATAACTTGTGGCCGCTAAACTGAGCCACTTCAACAAACTACACAGCAGGCTCACGCAAGGAACCATCTCCGTCCCAACTCCACACCGCTGCTTGACTAGATACATGGAGAAAACTGTACTACACAACACTCTGTTTCAGTGTCTCAAATGGCTCACCACTCCACAAAGCATTCACTTTATTTACTTTTCTTTCTTTGTTACTTCCAATAGTTTCTCTTCCCAATGTGTACGTTTTTTATTTCAATGTGGTATTTTCCTCTTTGGTTTTGCTAGACTTCCGGTCTCATTCTCCCATCTTCAAGACATTTAGTAAGTGGCTTTTAAAAGTGCCACCAGAGGCTTTTGCTGGCCTCCAGCTTGCGTTCACGAGCGCGTGCACAGCTGCCATCTGTGTTTTTATCGCTGTGAATCATGATCCTCTGCTCGCACTCCCCCCCCCTCCTCTTCGTCAGTTTCATTTGTGTCTTCTATGCTGTGAATGCTTCCACCAGGCACACATACTACCAGCCATCAGTGCACGCTTCCACCAGGCGCGCACACACACACACCACCAGCCGTCAATGCACGCTTCCACCAGGCACACACACCCCCAGCCGTTGGTGCACGCTTCCACCAGGCTCACGCACCACCAGCCTTCAGTGCACGCTTTCACCAGGCACACCCACACCACCAGCCGTCGGAGCATGCTTTCACCAGACACACACACCACCAGCCGTCAATGCATGCTTCCACCAGGCACACACACCACCAGCCGTCAATGCATGCTTCCACCAGGCACACACACCACCAGCCGTCAGTGCATGCTTCCACCAGGCACACATCACCAGCCGTCAGTGCACGCTTTCACCGGGCACACACACCACCAGCCGTCAGTGCACACTTTCACCAGGCACACACACCACCAGCCATCAATGCACGCTTCCAACAGGCACACACACCACCAGCCATCAGTGCGTGCTTTCACCAGGCACACACACCACCAACCGTCAGTGCAGCAGGCAGGCTCTTCTCAGAGTTTTTTGGTAAATATGTGTTCAAAGCCTGGGAGGGAGTGGGTTGAGCTTCCTTAAACCATGCTGAGTATGCAGGTGCAGTGTATGAACTCCTGTGTGAGTGAGTCACGCTGCCTGGGGCTCACTCACTCCCCACCTGTATACTGCGCCTGCACCAGGCTTTTTCTCATTTGCAAAGTTCGGCGCATGCGCACAGCTAGGCAGCCCCCACACCCCGGGAATGACTGTTTCCTACAACCAGAATGGAAACAACATTCAGAGCAATGAAAACAAGTTCATTTGATGCAAATAACGGTTAACAGAAACCATGTCCAGCTATTGTAGATCTGGCAACTTAAACAAAACAACAAAAAACAGGCAATGGCATAGCCAATAGGTCTCGCTTTTTGGACTCTATAAGTATTTAGTTATGCAGCAGAATATCCTTAGTGCACCAACATCAACTGTTGCATAGCTAAACACTTATAAGGTCTCAAATGCAAGACCAATTGGCTATGCCAATGCTCGTTTTTCCTTAAGGGGAGGGCACTAAATCTTTCCACCGCCCTTTTCATCCTAACTCCCTCATCTTTTTTCAGTTTTGGCTCTTTTCCTACACTTCTTTGTTTGTTTTGTTAAGTGTTCAATATTTCTACTTTGGGATAGGCCACTTTCAGAATGATTAATCTGAAGTGACACTTCCTCAGTATTGAGGTTACACCCCCACCTGCCTCTTCCCACTGTCCAAGCACCTGGGGTTTTGGACCGGGTCTGATGAACCTAAGTCCTAGTACTGAACCGGGGTGAGATCCCTTTTCATATGTGGCTCCCAGGATTTATTTTCACCACCAAAAACAAGTAAAACCCGCTGGTGCATCAACTTTTTATAAGCAGCCAAAAGACAGAAGAACCAAGCGCTGCCAAGGTGCAAGGTAGCAGGATTGGATAGTTCCACACCCACCCTATCGCAAAGTTTGAGAACATAGCGGAGGACATGTGGGATGTATTTGTGTCGAGGCTTGTCTGCTTGGTTCAGTTGATCTTGGTTGGAATGGGCTTTCCAGTTTTGGAAGTGGCCGATTGTGTCTTTCCTTGTTGAGCATATCTTGGCATTGAAAGGTTTCTTGGTGTTGGCGATGAGGGCTGTGCTAGTTACATACATTGCAGTCATACGTGTTATGACAACGGTAGAGTCCAGCTGGGTTTTGGCACGTGCAACTATCAGCACTGGTGAAGACTTGCACAGGAGTGAGGCTAGCGTGGAGTAGCTAGAGATGCATGCATAGTGTTGAGTGTAACAGGCTGTTAGTGGGTAGAGAGTTGGCGATGTGTTGAGGTTCACGTAGATGCTCACAAAGTGTGCAGGACGGAGCTGGGTTAAGCGGGATGGAGGAACAAGCATGGAAGGAAAGTAATATATCTTGAGTAGAAAGCGAAAATTCAAAAGTAGGCTCGTCTTTGGCACTGTAGTGGCAGTGGTTGACACAGGGAAGTTGGGCTGAAGACCTATATCCGATGAGGTGGGCAGGGCAAGCGCCCAGTACGATTGAATGGACCATCGTTCAATCCTCCATCTATGGTGCTGTTGTCCATTCCATCCACATGGGGTTTGTTCTGGGTAGTTTTGCAATGGAACACAAATGGAGCGGGATTGCATATGCATGCAAGGAGCAGATGGAGAGACATCGCAAGGGTACGGGGAACAAGAGAACCCAGGAGCGGCTACATAAGGTTCATTTGTTGCAAGCCATAGGGCAACAGTGTGTGTACTTTGCAAGAGGTTTATGTCAATTTAGTAAGTATTTTCATGTCTGCCATCACAAATGCACGGTTCAGTCTATTGATTAAACAAAGAAACAATTTTGCTTCTTGGTCCAAAAATCAAAGGCTGGAATAGAACAGAAATCACAAACAGTGACCTTCCTGTGTGTACACACCTTGTGCACTCTCAAAAGCAGACCATTTCCACTTAGGTCATCATTCAAACACATCTCTTAAGGCCAGAGAGGTATATTCCACACAAGAGATGAACATGCATCTGGAGTTTGATATCTTCTGGCCCAAGCAGATCAAAATGTGGCAAATGAGTCAGCTAGACTCGCACTTTTATCAGCAGCCAAGGTGCTGACAGCTGCATTTGACAAGGTATGTACAAACTATTGTAGAAAAATTGAGGGTCGCTGGCCAAGTTGGTTCAGTGTTGAAACAGTCTGGCGTGAAGATGCAATATCCCACAAATAGAACCCTCAGTACCTCTAGTGGGAGGAACGAGAGATTCAGGGGTGCTGAAGTAAGCAAAGCTCAACAGGAAAGCCTGCTTTTTCTGAATACAGCAGCCACTTGTCCATGGAGTTGACTACTTTCGAGGTCCTGGGATAGAGTCCGCCCTTTCCCACATCCTGTGCAGCGCATCAGTCCAGCTTTTCCTGAGAGTTTGCCACCTTCATCTAGAGTGTTGTAGTAGATGCAAAAAGAGAAGCACAAATTAAAAAACCACAAAAATTGACATGAGGGCAAAGGATCATGCAACTGTGCCATGCACACAATTATGGGATCAATAACACTCCACAACAAAGTACTGCTAGCAGCCAAGTCACAACAAAAGAATATGCTATGACATAACACTTTTCACTTGCTACAGCACCTCACTTCTAGTGAGTGAGCATCACCTCTGGCAAAATAAATATTTATTTAATGAGCAGTTGCGCTCTTTTCTTGACCTTCCCAAAGTGGTAGTATTACGTGCTCAGTCAATGAACAAAGCATTTACAGCTAGATGCAAGCCTCTTGCAATTCAGACACAATACTAAACAGTCAACTCACTACCATACCCAAACAAAAATACCCTAGAGCTGCCAACTGAAGCTTCCCTGCTGGTCCTGAAGGTCCTACCCTGAGAACTAGAACCAGTGCAGAAGACCCTTCCACTGTCTTTTAACGGACGCAGGATAGCTTTGATTGCAACATCAAAAAAACACTTGTGGTGCCAACAGGTAGGAAATCCAAACTTGGGATTCCTGATTGACAGACGATAGTCAAGTCAGCACAGACCTCCAGTGCAGTACGCAAACAAAAGTGATTTAAAATTATCATTCTGTTCAAGTTTCTCACATCAACAGTCCCCAGTATGCATTGGCCAGGTTTTAATCGAGGAGCGAGGATTCTGTGCATTTGTAGCAAACGTATTCGAAATCTTTCTAATAGAGTTGAGTCTTCCTCGAATCGCTAAATATCAAATTATAACAACCGCACCATTCAGTTGCCTGTAGGGGAGCAAGACGACAATGCAGTGTGCGAGCTTTGCGGCCACACGAGAAAGCCACTACACCGCCAATAAAAAGAACATCACAACTTTAAAAAATCATCCTTAGGCAGACCTTAAATGGAAGTGTCCACCTGGGTAGAAGGTGCTTAGTGAAAACCCAACCACCAGCAGTCGTGAGTGCCAGGATCTCAAGCAGCGAGCCAATGGGGGAAGTGGTGGAAGCAACAAGGGAATTATCCTGTCCACAGAATACTCTTGAGAAATACGGAGAGCTTTCAAATGACCATCCAAGCCACAAAAGGACAATTCCAACTCTGCAGCAGTGAGGCTTAAAGTTCTCCACGGGGGGAGGTAGCAGCAGTGGAATGGTCCACATATTGTCATCTGTGCATGGAGGGGCAGTAGAAAGGCATGCATACTGTTGCCTGTGCATCACAGAAGGAAACCATCATGAAGTGTGTTGTACACATGGTGGTATTCTGACTTCCACCCAAAAGGGTGCAAAGTCTTCAGCTCAGGTTGGCACGTGCTACTGTCACTATCTGGGCAGAAACAGCCTCCCACAGCTCTAGCAGGAGAGGGGCTGAACCCCAGTTACTTAAGAGGGTGAACTTGCCCATCTTAGTGAATGATACAAAACAACTCTGTGGGGTATTTGTTGTGGTTGTATGAAGGGCTCCGCCGTCACAGTCCGTAGTATCAGAACTTGTCTTTCAGGTGCAAGAGTAGGATAAGGCAACCGTCAACAACAGAAAAGTCTGTATTGCCTGGTTGCGCTCATAACTCTGCCCTGAACTAAACACTTTAAAGAAACATATCCAAGTACAATTTTGGAGCCAATGTTGCTTTTTGGCTCCAAAATCAAAGGCTGTAATCGAACAGAGGTCACAAACTGAGTTGCCTTCCTCAGGCCTAGCTGGCATAGACCCGCAGAATGAAGGAAATCTAATTTATGACAAACAGACAAGGACATGTTTGTGCGCTCTCAAAAGCAGATCATTCCCACCTAGGTTATCATTCAGACACCTCTCTTAAGACCAGAAATGTACATTCCACACCGAGATGAACATGCATCTGGATTTTGATATCTTCTGGCGCAAGCAGATCACAATGTGGGAAATGAGTCGATTCAACTCGCACTTTCATCAGCAGCCAGGGTGAAGACAGCCCCATTGAACAAGATATGTACAAAGACCCCATTCCAACCCCATCATTCAAACTATTGAAGGGAAATGGAGGGTCGCGGGCCAATTTTGTCCAGTGTTGAAACAGCCTGGCGTGAAGATGCAGTATCCAACAAAAAAAACCTTCAGTACATCCAGTGGGGGGATGAGAGATTTGGGGGTGATAAAGTAAACAAAGTTCAGCTGGAAAGCCTGCTTTTTCTGATGACAACAGCCACTTGTCGATGGAGACAACTACTTTTAAGGTCCTGAGCTAGAGTCCAGCCTTTCCCACATGCCTCATGTAGCGCATCAGCCCAGCTTTTACTGTGCGTTTGCTGCCTTCATGTAGAGTGTCGAAGGAGATACAAAAACAACCTTTCATCTGCTACAGTACCTCACCTCTAGGGAGTGAGCATCGCCTCTGTTAAAATAAATTATACTTATTTAATGGGCAGTTGCTACCTTTTATTTGCAGTCTTTTGGCCTTCCTAAAGTGGGGGAATTAAGTGCCAGGCCAATGAACAGAGCGTTTACAACTAGAAGCAAACCTCTTGCAACTTGCAGTTCAGATACAATACTAAACATTCAACTCACTACCATAGCCAAACAAAAATACCCTAGGGCTGCCAACTGAAGCTTCCCTGTTGGTCCTGAGGGTCCTACCCTGAGAACTAGAACCAGTGCAAACGGCCCTGCCATGTTCTCTTGTAAAGGATGCAGGATAGCTTTGATAGCAAAAACCTCTTCTGGCTCAGACAGAAATACAAACTTTGGATTCCTGATTGGCGGACGTTAAGTCAAGTCAGCACAGACCTCCATTGCAGTACACAAACAAAAGAGATTTGAATTCTCATTCTATTAAAAGTTCCTCACAGCAACAGTCCACAGTATGCAGATTCTGTGCATGTGTCGCAAATTTATTTGAAATATTTCTAATAGGGATGAGGCTTCCTCAAATAGCTAAATATCAAATTATACCGACTGCCCCATTCAGGTGCCTGTAGGGGGAACAAGATGACAATGAGGCATGTGACCATTGCAGGCACATGAGGAGGATAGATCTGCCCACTACACTGCCAAAAAGAAGACCATCAGAACTTTCATAAGATGTTCCTAAGCCAGGTCTTAAACAGAAGTGTCCACCAGAGTAAAAGGTGCTGTGTAAAAACAACAAACATCAGCTGTGGTGAATGCTAGTATCTCATGCGGTGAGTGGGATGATGGAAGCAACAAGGGAATTATCATGTCCTTAGAATACTCGAGTAAAAGCGGTGAGCTTTCAAATGACCATCTAAGCCACAGAAGGACAATTCCAACTCTGCAGCAGGAGAGGCTTAAAGTTCTCTTCGGATGCAGGTAGCGGGAGTGGAATGGTCCACAGGTAGCCTGTGCAATGAGGGGCAGCGGAATGTTGCGCGTGTTGTCACCTGTGCATCGCAGAAAGAAAACATCCTGAAGTGTAGAAGCCACTTTAAGGCATCCTGACTACCACCCAAAAAGTTGCAAAGAATCTTCAACTCAGGTTGGCATGTGCTACTGTCACTATCTGGGGTACGGCAGAAACCACCTCACACAGCTCTAGCAGGAGAGGAACCGAAGCCCAGTTTCTAAATCGGATGAGCTTGTTCAACGTTCCCAATGATAAGAAAAAAACAACTCGGGGGGGATTTATCGTGGCTGTGTGAAGAGCTCTGGCGTTACTGTCCATGTTATCGGAACTTGTCTTTCAGGTGCAAGGGTAGGAATAAGCTAAAGTTTTAGTTTATAACAGTCATCAACAGTAAAGTCTAATGCCTGGTTCCCCTCATAACTCTGCTGTGAATTAAACACCATAAAAAACACAAATACCAGAGCACATTTTGCAAAACATATATAAATTCTTATTTTATGCACAAATTAAACAATTACCCTCCCCCCCTCAAAAAAGGAATACAGCCCAATCTCTCCCTATGCTCCATCGCATAGCCCATTCCTACTCGTGCACTCAGGTTATATTGAGCTGTTATGCTTGTACTAGTTGATTCAATGCCCATTAGATTCCCCATGGTAGACTAAAGTTCTGATTTGCTACCTTTGCCTCAAATTGTAAAGCGCTATGATATCCTTCGGGATCAAGTTTGCGCTATATAAAACTTTATAAAGAAATAAAAACAATTATTACCCCCCAAAAAAGGAATACAGCCCAAAAGAATGTCACATGCTTTTTAATTGTCTGTTTCAACAGGTTCTGACCCGTCCACTTTCAAGCGACACTCGACAGGATCCTAAAAGACCAATATGCTTCCAGCAACCTTCACAGAAGTAATTAGATGTACATCTCAAAGTTCTATCTGCTTGAAGCTCAGCCTTCTATGTGAACTAGAATCAAGATAGAAAACAACTATAAAAAGTTTATAAAGCATTTATACAGGTGGAATGTCATTGGTCGATTTAAGCTCCTTTTCCATTGGCTGCCAATGTAAAAACTTTGCCAGATGGAGAACTCTGCGCGGGATGCAGCCATTCAGCCACAGACAACACTGCTTTTTCCATCCGATTAACATTTCCATAATATTTCATATGCGACAGCACAGAAACCCAATAAGGAGGAGTCCACAGTGGCTGCCTGCTTCGATCAGCCATTACCAAGAGCTGCCGTTCTACATTTTATATAAATAAAGAAGTAAAAATGTACATTTTAAAACCCTCCGTAAATGTGAAGGAATTTGAAATTGGAGGCCAAAAATGAAGCCGGTGTCCTCAGATTGGAGCAGAGCAAGCGCATCAATCAGGATATCATGGGGACAATATGTGTTCAATTGAATGCAGCAAAAGCTTAAAAATGTTTATATTTGTTTGTAAATTAGATCGAATATTTCATTATTTCTGTATTCATGTGTTTGTTTGACGAATGCTCATTTCTCAAATTTTGTGTATTGCTTTGGGGTTTGAAATATCAAAATTGCTTACGCCGGGGTACCTCGCTTCCAGTAATGACGCAGCGTGGGTCCCCAGATTCCAATAATGGCTCAGTGCGGATCCCCGGTTTCCAGAAATACTTAAGTGGGGGGTCCACAGACGTCAAAAGGTTAAGAACCACTGATCTAGAGATTTACGTAGAATAAAATGTTTGGGAAACCCAGCTCCCATCCTGAATGGTTAGAAAAACAATTCTGAATTTATGAACTTATCAAAGAATTCTGGGAACCGCCCAATGTAATGAATTTTCATCCCAATGTACTAAACTGGCAGCCTAGTACGGTCACTGCACGAAGGACTGGAAGGTAAGGTTCATCCCGCTCAGTGACCTCACAGGGATCTCCATCACTGACCCTCAACCAACATTCAGCTATTACAAGCTCAGACTGTAGGTCTGACCTCAAAGATCAACCTGGCCATCACCGACTGACACTGCCGTAGCTCGGCCCTCACCTTCCCCCAACGACCGGACCATACTGGACGCATTCAGCAAAACTCTCCATAGTCCTGGTCTGTATTTATGCACGTAGAGGTATGTATATAGTACCAACCTAGCGAAGGGCAACAGGCCACTGCAGGAGGCTGACATGACTCATGGCAGCGATCTTACTGATACATAAGGGGCGACATTAGCAACAGACCCATTCTTACCCTAATGAAAACAAACAAATGCCTACCAAACCAATACAACCATCTCTGAACCTTACATAAAGGGGCATGCTAGCCAGAGATGTAAAGCAGCCTGTGTTTTAGACATACAGCATTCATGGCAGCTCTATAGGGCTCAGGACCTTTCCAGAAAGCCCACAGGCATCTCAAATGCCCTCCTGGTCCATACATACACCGACAAGAACTACCACTTAGTCTGTCTTAAGTATATCACTCATTCTTAGTACATAACTCATCTCAAGCTACGCCCCTCCCCTTCAGCTACCACTCTACCCTGCCACTTCTACACAATTCTTTGATGACACACATCTCAACTGATAGCTTCAATCTTGAAACAAGCACCAGCACAATGTCAAAACTTCAAGCACACACAAAAACAAGCACGCTCATGTGTACTGCCATCAAAGTGCCAAAATCTGTTGTTAGTGTTAGCCTCATCTGTCCTCAAGAAAACCTCAAAAGTAAATATTTCGGACTGATTTCCACTCAACCATAGATTTGGATTCTAACCCAATTTTCCACTGACCGAAAATTCATCCAGATATCAAGGCTTAGCCATGGCACTACTATGCTTTACTATGTTCACTCCGTTCCCCACTCTATGCACCCAAGACACCCACACTCGCTAGGAACGCATTCTGCATTAAAAGAAAAAGAACCTAAGTGACGGGGATATTTCTATTCTCTACCAAAGGGAGAAAAAAAACACAGGACTATGAAGGAAGCTGGTCCGGGTAGATATCTGCTTTGCAAAATGACGTGTACAAGTTAAAACCATTAAAGTGCATGAGTGAATATCAAACAGAAAGCAACAACCAGGGGACTGTGATGCACCGGAGGAGTCTAGACAGGATGGGGAGGCTATACAGCTGTGAGTGGACAGTCTCCCGGGGTTTCGGAATGAAAGGGGCACATAATATAGTAAGTGACTTTATTTTATGGGATTTCATACAGGGAACATTTGTTTAGGTCCAGGTCTAAAAAACAGCATCCAAAGCCTGACAGGAAGGGATGGGCTGAAACTGTAGGAACCAGTCAAGGAATGCAATGACAGCCCAAAGCACTTCCAGAGCTCACAATCCCAGACATCAGATTAGTGTATGGGCAGAGAAATATGAAAATATAAATACAAGTTTGTGCTGGTGACTGACTCCCACACTCCACAGTGCTCATCTGCGATAGCGGTACCGCTTGAAGTGAAACCAGAGCTGGAAGATGCCATTGGAGAACTGGCAGCGGAAGCCGTGCCGGTGAGAGTACTCCCACTCGCGGTTGACTATCTTAAAAGCAATGTCCTCATAGGGCGGACCTGCGTGAAAACGCAATATGGCAAAGTCCTTGTTGTCGTGACAGGCCTCCAGGAAGTACTCTGGCGTAGAACGTTTATTGATCAGGTCCGGGTAAAAGATGTTAAACTTGTAGCCCTGCACAATCTTGGGTGGGGGGTTGTCAAAGTCATAATGAGTTTGGTTGTATTTGTTCCACTCAAAACCGGTGTGCACCCGGTTGAAGAAGCGAGGCTTGCGGGGTCGGTACTTGTCTGCCCAGAGATAGGCCTTGCTGGTCACGGGCACCTCAACGCTGAACTGCGCCTCGTCTTGGCCCATCCCCTCCTTGGCCTTTCGAACAAAGATGTCCTCGGCTGTCTCAACCGCATCACCTAAAGTTTTAAAGCACACAGAGTTAGAGCACGCAAGGCAAGGTGAGATGCTGGCAGATCTGAGAACTTGTTGGCAAACTGAGCTTAGATTGATAAACAGAAGACATTTGAAGAGCTATTAAAGAACAGTCTTGAGAAAGCACGTATTGAATAAATCTTTGGTGTAGAGAAAAATAGATAAGTATGTGACATGGAAACTGAATGTTAATCCTTGTGCTTTTGAATTGAGAATCCAAGACACCCAACAATTCAGATACATACAATTGCCTAACCTAGTCTACAAACAACAAATAGAAATAACATTGGACGACATGCATAGTGTATTATAGCACAACTCTTCCTTTGGCTTTTGATTTGTCTTCCTGCTGTGTTGTTTAATTGGGTTTAAAGTATTATTAGAACATTGGAATGTTGGGAGCTCCATTGCAGACAATGGAGTGCTCCCTGCTTCTGCGGGCCGGTAAAGGCCCGCAGAGCAACATTCCAATGTTCTTCAAAGGCTTCTCGAAGCTCGAGGGGATTTATATCCCTTCGAGCTTGGAGAACCCTTTGTTTCATTTGTTAGAACATTCTGCCCTCTAGTGGCAGAATGTTCTAATAGCCTTATAGCCCTTCGTAGCAGGGCTATACCGGCTATTAAAGTCCCGCTGTCTCGTTAAAGGCCCTCGCCTTCGGCTCGGGCCTTTAAAGATTCAGCGGGCCTTTAATAGCGGTATAGCCCGCTACGGTGGGCTATAAGGCTATATTAAAAGATTGGAATTTTGGGAGCCCCAATTAAAACAATGGAGTGCTCCGGGCTTCTAATGTCTGCGAGAAGCCTGGGGCATCAACATTCCAATGTGTGTTCACAGCTGTTGCTGTGAACTAAGGTCTCACGGAGCCATAGGGGATTTCAACACCCTTGGGCTCCGTGAGGCCTTTGTTTTATTTGTTAGAACATTCTGCCCTCTAGGGGCGGAACGTTCTAATAGCCTTAGCCTTAGAGCCCTCCGTAGCTGGGCTAAACTGGCATTAAAGTCTTGCTTGTCTCTTAAAAGCCTCAGCCGAAATGCTGGAGCAGGCCTTTAATGGCCGATATAGCCGCTACTGCAGGCTATAAGGCTATATTCTTAGCTTCTGTCAGGGGATTTTATTTTGAAGCATTTTGAGATGCCTTAGAAGGTAAAAAACAAAAACTTTGGATGATAACCAGTGAATCACCTATACAGTAAAATTGTACACCTACAAACCATGGAGAACACGGATATGGAAATAGGTGGAAAAATTACCTTCCTAACGTACCCACATTGAAGACTGCGATTAGGCTACAACAGGAAAAACACTGACCTGTGCAGGCCAGAAGCACAAAACACCACCCAACCATCTGTATTCAGTAGAAGACCACAGGCAGACGTATACTTACTTGGACACCCTGGAAGTCTACAATCAAATGAACCATGCACACGTACCACTGTTGTCGATTTGTTGTCAGATCAGAAGTTATCAGTACGGATCGTTCTAAAACACTTTTTAATAGAAATCTCCTGCTATCAAGAGTAGGAAAAAGCATCCCCTGGAGGCCAATCTAGCAGATTGAAAGTAACCAGATGCTTCAATTTGCCATTCTGATCACTTTAGCACCTGACCCTGTACAGCAGGTCAAAGACTGCAGACAAAACCTTACAGGAAAGTATAGTTTCCAGCTCCATCGTTGGATAACGAAGAGTCGTAGCAAGCAGTAAAACTCCCCGGAGAGGGTGGTTGTGGCGAAGAGGTCTTGTGGAATAGTTAAATATTGTTTATGCATCTCTATTGTTATATGATGCAGGGCACCAGAAGTGTCTAAACTTTACACATGGCATGAATAAAATGAAGCAAACAGACATCTGTGGACTGCATCCAAAGATACAAACCTCATTGTCCGCTTGCAATCAGACTTACTCTAAAGGAACTCTGCTTATGTCACTCCGAATTGCATTTCAAAAACCTACCCCTTACTCCAGCACTCGCCTCCAAGAAGTGTAAGTGAAATCCGGCTTCCATCTGTCAGGCCCCCACCCTGGAATGTAGTTGGAATCGTTCTCTGGCAGAGTGCTGCAATATATTCTGAATACAGCCACTTCCAGGTCAATCACAGGGACTAGAAGCTTCAAGGGTGTAGGCATCTTTCATACCTGCCTTTAAAGCCAGGCTACAATTTAGGGTGCCTCGTGGGCCGGTGCTATCCGGTGCTCAGCACCGGCACTTAAATATCAGGGCAGGGTCTATGAATCTTGTTACTGACTGTAAAAATAAATATACCTTTCTTTATTGTACTCTGTCTCTGTGCAGCCACAGCCCGCTCCGCCCCCGCAGCGTGTTTTCATGTAAGTATATCCCGCCGCCGGCCGCCGAGTCACTCTCATCAATCATACTGTCAGTGCAGTGCGTGTGTCACGGTCACCGTCACGCAGTTTGGGTAACCGTTTACTGTGTTGCTAGTTGGGAGTCCGTGCCGCCGCAACTGAGTCACACTCGTCTTTATCATTCATAGGTGAGGTAGCAGCCCTGCTGCCCCTGCCCAGCCAACTCCAAAGCGAAAATATTATTTAATAAAAAATAAATATATATATAAATATATTGTCAGTCCGTGTCGGTGTGAAAACTGGATATTGGATATTGGATAGGTATTTATAGAGCGCTAACGTTCGCTCCCAAGGGAGCATCTTGGCGCTGTAAAACCTAGGACCAGATCACCGGGGGGGTGTTGGGGGACTAGATCGCTGCTTTAGTCCAGTCATCGGAGAGGTTGAAGATCCACGTTTTAAGGAGCTTCCTGAAAGGCTTCTCCTGCGTCTGAAGTCTAAGATGCCTTGGCATGCTGTTCCAGGCTCTGATGGCAAGAAAACTGAGTGTTTTTCCACCCTTAGTCTTCAGGTTGAATTTGGGGGGAGTCATGAGGTTTTCTTGCGACCCGGGGAATAGTGAGGGAAGCGTCTCGACAGGTAGGCTGGGCCGGATTTGTTGAGGGCTCGGAAGGCTACAATGAGAATTTTGAAGAGTATTCTCTTGTGCAAGGGGAGCCAATGTAAGGATTTGAGGGCAGTAGAAATAGAAGATTTTTCGTGGCAGTTTGAAGACAAGCCGAGCAGCAGTGTGCAGGACACTCTGTAGTTTCAGTCGGGTGGATTTTTTGGTCCCTGCCAGGAGGCCATTACAGTAGTCCACTCGGGAGAGTATGAGGGCTACCGCAATGGTCTTTCTGGAGTCGAGCGGGAGAAAGTCAAAGAACTTTCGCATGGACTTAATAATTCCGAAGCATTTACCTGCTACGGTTGCGACGTGGGTATCAAAAGAGAGATCGGAGTCGAAAATGACTCCGAGGTTTCTGGCCGATGAAACTGTCTGCGGTGGGGCGGCAGAGTTGTCGGGCCACCACAGGACTGGACTAAAAGAAGCATTCTTTCCGATAGGCAAGATTTCGGTTTTATTGGAGTTGCAGCGGAGGTGGTTGGCGTCCATCCATTTAAAGACCGCTGTGAGGCAGTGCTTGAGATTAAGTTCGGCCGTGTTTGAATTGTCGTCGAGAGGGATGACAAGCTGAGTATCGTCAGCATAAGACGTGACAGTTATGCCGAACGATTCTATGAGAGTGAGCAGGGGGATGAGATATATATTAAAAAGAAGGGGACTAAGAATGGAGCCCTGGGGAACTCCACAGAAGATCTTTTTCTCTTTCGATTGGAAAGGGCCCAGTGAGACAGTTTGGAACCTGTCACTGAGGAAGGAACTGATCCAGGCAAGGGCCGAGTTGGTTACGCCGATGTCCATAAGCCTGTTAAGCAGAATGGAGTGGGAAATAGTATCGAAGGCCGCCGTGAGGTCAAGAAGGATCAAAATGGCCTTCTTCCTTTGGTCTTGGAGACCTTTGATGGTATCGGTCAGCTCGATCAGGGCGGTCTCGGTAGAATGTTTAGACCGGAAACCTGATTGCTGGGGGTGGAGTAGGTTGTGGGCATCAAGAAAGGACTTGAGCTCCTTGTGGACTAATTGTTCTGTTATTTTGCCCAGCGCAGGTAACAGGGTGATGGGACGAAGGTTGGTTAAATCAGAGGGGGGTTTGTTTGCCTTTTTCATAAGAGGTTTCACCACACCCTTTTTCCAAGAAAGAGGAACGGAGCCAGTTTTGAGGGAGAGGTTGACTATTTCATTGATGATGGGGTTAATGTCATCAATGATGGTGTGGAGGATCTTGGGGGGACAAGGGTCAGAAGGTGAGCCAGATTTGCAAGAGAGAATCGCTTCTCTGGTCTGGGTCAGGGTCACCGGGGTAAAGTGTTTGAGATTGTTAGCGGTCGGACGAGATTGGTCTCGCTCCATGATGGAGTACACCGGAGGGGGGGGGGGGGGGGGGGGGGGGGGGGAAGGTTAGGTGGATAGAGCTGATTTTTTCCTCAAAGTAGTCAGAGATCTTACTACATAGTTCTAGGGAGGGGGGGATTTCTGGTTGGAGTGCTTTTGGTTTGGTGAAGGATTTTACTATGGAAAAGAGGGTTTGTTGTTTTTGCTTGGCCTCTTTGATGGCGTTCACGTAGTAAGTTCTTTTTGCTGATTTAATGGTTGAGAGATAATTTTTTCTCTGTAGGATGTAGTTGTTACGGTCGTCGTTGTCGTAGGATCTACGCCATTTGCGTTCTGCTTTCCTGCAGAGTAGGTGAGCGGCTGTTAGGTCAGGCGTATACCAAGGGGCTTTAGTTTTTTTTTTTTAGGGTGTTGGCTTTTTTATTTGGTGGGCATCGTTTGGAGATTTCTAGAGAGAGCCAGTTGTCGAGAGAGATTGCATCTTGATCGATGTTACCAGAGGAAGAGGGGGCATTGGTAAAGGACAAGGGGTGAGCAGTAAGATTTTTCTGGACAGTTTTCCAGTTAATGGGGTGGATATGTTGGCGAGTAGGTTTTTTGCATTTCAGAGGGGGATCGTTGAGGATATGGAAAGGGATCAGACTGTGATCGGTCCAGATTTGGGGAATGGGAGACAAGGTGGAGATGGACGGGAAATTGGAACAGACACCATCGAGGGTGTGGCCAATGGAGTGTGTAGGCAGCTTGACGCTTTGTTGCAGATTGAAGATGTCCAGCGTCTGTTGAAAGTTTTTGGTGAAGGGGTCAATAGGTGTTTCGAGATGCAAGTTAAAGTCGTCCAAGAGGGTGAAATGAGGATAGCGGAGTAGGAAGTGTCCGAGTGCGTCATTAAGGGCGCCAAGGAATTTCGTGGCATTACCGGGTGGACGGTAGATCAGACCACCTGAGAAAGAGAGGGTTTGACTAAGTTTAATGGAGAAACCTAGTCCCTCTGCATCAGTGAGGGGGTCGAGGCAGAAGGTGTGACAGGTAAAAGAATTCCTCAAGATAAAGGCAACGCCTCCTCCTCTACCTTTCTGTCTGTCCTGTCTGTGAATGGAGTAGCCATGGGGAAGGGCGATGGCTATGTCAGGGTTACTGTCTTCAGTGAGCCATGTCTCGGTGACCATGAGACAGTCCAGGTCATGGTCGATAATGAGATCATGGATATCCTGACTATGTTTGCACATCGACCTGGCGTTTATCAGACCTCCTGAAAAGTGAGGTCGTTTGGAGGATATTGTCTGCTTGGAGACGAAGTTGAGTGACCAACGACATTTGTTGCAACAGGTGGAGCCGAATACTTTAGAAAGATCAAGCTTGCAGGGGCAGTCAGTACTGCCTCGAAGTTTCAGAAGGTCGTTGGGATCATACCTGATGGTTTGAGGATGTTGGGCAGGGGTTCCTGCGCCTGGCGCGGTCTTTGCGCGGACGGGCGCAGACGGGCTTGCCTTCGGCGCGCAAACGGCGCTCCCGCTGCGCTCGTCCGCTGCGCTTCCTGTGAAAGCACATTTCTAGGGGAAGATAGGGGGTGTGGCCTAAAAAGGGGGCGGAGTCAGCGCGCACGCCGCTGGTGATGGCGGCTGCAGGCAAGAACCAGGAGAGCGCGAACAGCTATTAGTATCAGCTGTGCGCTAAGGTGAGAGCGAGCGCTGAGTAGTGCTTAGTGATTTAAAAACAAGGAAATCGTGACACCACAAGCAAGTTTAACTTTTGTTTCATCATCATGGCGCCTGGCGGCCGGCTGCAGAGTTGTTGATAGTTTCTGTTTGCCAGGGGGTGGGCGGGCCAGGTCCTCGGAAGTTGGTGGGGCTGGGCTGGAGGTTCTCATGGGGGTAGGGGCTGTGCGTGCGGTAGCGCGCGCATATTTTTCCCACTTAGTTTGGCTCAGGTTGCCACCAATTACAAGCCACGCGCCACGCCCCAGCCTAACCACTGCGCTGCGCAGTTACTGCGGCAGGCGGCAGCTCCCCACGCCAAGAGTCATCCTAAATTAGCCCGACGACCCAAGCCCGACCAACGACAATGATGAAGCCGAAGGGCAGAGCTGCCCCTGGGCTGTGCAGTGCAACTGTGTCTGATCAGGTGACGTGACGGTCTGGTGGCGGCGTGCCACTGCAGGCAGTACTGTGGGGGGGTCTACTACTACTACTGTACAGGACGGTGTGGGCTGGGCCGAGGGCACTGCAGACGGCGACCTGGTACCAAGCAGGCAGCACGGTACCGCGGAGCTGAACGCCTGAGCAGTTCGGTGTGCAACTAGCTAACCTAACAGTGAGTGTGCCTGACCCCTGGCCTGCCGACTGGCCCCACCACGAATAACGGTAAGAATAGATACAATAAATTAAGTTAAGCAAAGCAAGCACTTACAGTTTTAAGTTAAGCTGCTGCTGACCCAATCAGCTCTTACACACTTCTTTTACTTTCATTCCGGTGGACGTGGGGAGGGGAGGTGGGAGGAGGTGCGACCGTGCTAATACAAGATTCATTTCATGTTAAGGGCAGGGCCAGGCATTCTATTCATACGCTTACACTCCAATTTCAAGCTCTGCAGCAGTAATGGAATTTACTCATGTATTCATTGTAATTCGTAATTTTTTACTAACTAAGCGAAGCCAGCTTAGCTAACTACACTAGGGATGCTATTGCCAATGATTTGCTGTGATGACCGTCCGGACCGACTCCGACCGTCAAAACTACCAACGCTGTATGTTTTTTGGTTAGTGTGATGGGGTCCGCCGGTCTGGTTGTAACTTCTAAGATCACCCGCTGATTAGGCAGAACTAAATGAAAGAACTCGCATGAAAATCTGCAGATGCAGATTGCCTATAAGGCCCCAAGCAAAAGGTCTCTTGGTTTAGCCAGCGTTAGCCTGGTATTCTGTTGATCTAGCTGCCGCTCTAATTCCAGGAAAGGAATTATTTAGGTGTAATTACGGAACAACAACATTTCCGTGACTGATTGCTCTTAAGGTGTCCCTCCAGCAAAAATAAGCAGCTGTTTCAGGTGCGCTTCGGTACCTGCTCTTCCATATTTAAGTCCTCCACTGTTGCACGCCAGCAGCTGCTGCACAAGCCTGGCTCAGCGGCCCGCAATCTGGCGCTGTAGTGCCTACCGACACAGCTGACTCCCGCAGTGCGGTTCCAGCCACCGGGTCCTTAAACGCGCATTTGACCGTTGTAAAAATATCTGCGCCTATCCCCATAATCTTTGTGCTTGACGTCCCAGGAAGAGTCACCCCTGGTTACCGCCACCCTTAGCGCTTTCCTAACGGGACCCTACGAGATACATTCTTCATAATAGACCTACAAGCAGTCATCACTGATTTTTTTTTTAGATTTTCACTGGCTCTGCCTCACCTTGAAAATGTATGGGAGGCGTTTAACATTTACTTTAGGGGATTCGCATTGAGTAAATATATCGGAGTCCTAAAATGCGGACATGGTTAATCCACATAGAAAATGAAATCGCGCAACTGGAGAAAAGCTATGCTCCAACTCACAACCCTCACACACACACTCTAAATTTGGCAACAGTACCCAAGGGTGTAGGGACCTCCTAGACAGAGAGACACGATTTATAGCTAGGGACACTGAATGATGGACTCTCATTTAGACAAGGATTGCAGCACCATATTAGTGCATGCCTAAACCCTTCCATTCACACTCCGTCACTGATAGCAGCAGTTGTACTCTATTTCATGAAGAGAGAATGATCTTCAATTACTCAACCCTCATTATTGCCAATATTTAAAGATTTAATGAAAAAAAGTCTCAGGAAGTCACATAGTCCCATAAGTCCATACACTTCACAGGAGTGCAGCTGAGTAATCACAGTCATAATTGTGAGCTGTTTCTTTGTGAAATAAATGAAGTATAACAGAAGGATTATTGTGAGCAGCTACAAGCGACCATTCAACCAATAATTGTTGTCAATTTGCCAGTTGGTTATGCCTTTCATAGATGACACTGAATCTCATTTGATGAAATCTAACCTTAGTTTGCCCAACAGCAGAAAAGCAAATCATCTATGCTCTAACAGCTGGTGTAGAGATGATGTATAGATCTGGAGGTTGGAGAATGTGACATGCATGGAATGTCGGTTTATGTGTGGCTGTTAAGTCTGGGAGTAAAGCATGTGACTCCAAGATGCGGGCCTAACATGGAATAAAGAATTTACCTCCAGACTTGTGTGTAAATCAGTATTTAAATCTGTATTTGTAAAGCGCGAAGCCGGGAATCCTGGGGTCAGTAAACTAGCGTCGATGGGGCTGCACCAGTCTCCGGGCTTCACCGGAGCGAAGAGCTATTAGAGTGTGTTGGCAGGATAATGAGGCGTGACTGCTTGGAGCGCGCTTAGCTAGTGTCACTGTCAGCCATGCTGACTCGCCAGGCAACACCCTCTTGTTCCTGGGTTTTGCATGTACACTATACCCCCTGTAATTCGTGGAAGAAAATTTATTGACGAACCATGCAGTACACAAAATATCGTGCAGCAATATAATCACAAACTTTTTTTATGTTATCTATATGTGGGATACAAAGACTCATCTGATACCACCAGGGTTAAATGAAACCAAAAATAGGCCAGAGCAACGAAAAATGTGGCCCATCATTTGTTCATCGCAAATGTTTGCAGAATGTTGCTTAACGCTATTGTTTTGGGAAATCTGTGGTATTATAGCAGCATTTGAAAGCTTATGTGGCTGTCAATAAAGGCCAGGTCTCCTGTTTCTGCTGCATCTTTGTAAAATACATGCAGGCTTGATGTCTTGCACAAACTAGAAAGAAATTCTACTCCCGGCCAAATTATGTATTAGACACACATCAGAAATCTAGTACAAAACCAAGAGCAAAATTAGAGCTTTGAATCTCTGGTATTATAATTCGTAATGGCAAACCTGAATTCCAGAAATAGCAATAGAAAATGACAAGCTTGAGAATTAAAGGGCTTGCTTAACACCAAATATCAGAAAGTTACCCGTTTGCTGTTTAGTGAGCTCATTTTTGGCTTCTCTTATGGTGGATGACTTCTCATATGAAAGGCCGAGGTGCAGACTGAATTGTGATGCAAAACCAAGCGTTACATCCAAGGACTCTTGGTTTAGCGTCAGCCTGGTTAATTTTTTTCAAAATGGTTCACGGGGAACCTCCTATCAAAACCTTACGAAGGCTCCCTTTCAGAAATTCAGATCAGGTATTATATTTGACTTTTAGTAGTGCCACTTGAAGATGTGGGTGGAGCCAGTGGAGGGAGTGGATGGGCCAAAAAAGTGGGTGTGGCCTCTGACAAACATTTCAGCACCTGCACTTCATATTTTACAAATTAAGCACTGGCGCAGAGCACCCCCCCCCCCCTGCTCTGAATGAATGAATGAATTGAGTTTTATAAAGCGCACATAGCTGCCCTGAGGCGTCCAAGCGCTAAGATTACCAACTGAGGCTTAGGTTGCTTGAGGGAACGATATCTTGCCCAACTACTAATTGATGAACAGAAGCGTTTTCAGCTGTTTGCGGAAAGAAATGAGGTTGGGGTTGGACCTTAGATGCTGGGGAAGAGCATTCCACAGCTTGGCCACATTATAGGAAAAGGAGCGGCCTCCCAATCTTGATTTCTTTATTTTCGGCACAATGGCCAGATTGGCAGAGGTTGAGCGCAGCTGTCTGGCAGGATGATAAGGTGTAATAAGGGGAAAATGAATTACTGGGCCTGAAGACCAAAAGGCCTGATGTGCAATGCAGAGTGATTTGAAATTAACTCTTTGCCTAACGGGAAGCCAGAGCAGTCTCCTTAGGCCGGACTTTACTGATGATATGCGGGGGATTTGTAAAAGAGTCCGTGCGGCGCAATTCTGTATCAACTGCAGTTTGCACAGAGTGAAGTCAGGAGCTCCCAGATATAAAGCATTCCCGAAATCCAACCGTGATTTGATCAGGCCCAGAACCACGGTCTTTCTTGATTCGAAGGGGAGTAGAGGGAGGATCTTTCTGATGACTCTAAGGATGCCGAAACAGATGGCAGATAGTCTTATTGCCTGCTGGTCAAATGACAGGGACCTATCCAGCCAAACACCAAGGCTCTTAACCCTTTAAGTGCTGCCGTCGGCCACCGGTCGTCGCGAGCACTACCTTGCCAGTGCTGAGCACAACCATTAGCCGACGGGCCAGCACCCGTTATTCGAACGTTCAGCACTGAGCGCTGAACGTTCGGCGCTCTTAAGGAGTTAATGGTATCTTTAGGTGCAGGGTCAGGTCCTAAACTGGGTGGCCAAAGAGTATCGATAGAAGATGGTGCGAGACGACCTAGGAGCATGAGCTCAGTCTGGTCTCCGTTGAGTTTGAGACAAGACTTGGTCATCCAGCTCTTAACCATCTCCAGGCAGCCTGCAAGATCCACACACGCTAAGGGTCCCCCTTCCTGTGCCAGAGATACCACCAGCTGAGTATCGTCCGCGTAGGTAATGATCTTAATACCATACGGATGGACGATCTCAGCTAGTGGCCTCATATAGACGTTAAATAACGTCAGGCTCAATGATGATGCCTGCGGGACTCCACATCCCAGAAGCTTACTGGTGGAGGTGACATTGCCCTCGTATACCTGGAAAGATCTATCATTCAGGTAGGACCTGAACGACTCCAGGGCCTTGTCAGATATTCCGGTGTCCAGGAAACGCTGCAAGAGGATATTGTGGTTAACGGTATCAAATGCAGCGCTCAGATCGAGGAGGATGACTGCCACCGATCCTCCCCGATCTAAGATCCTGCTGGACACCTCTGTTACAGCCAGTAGTGCAGTCTCGGTCCCATGCTTGGGGCGAAGGCCTGTCTGGGAGGGATCAAGCAGCTGGTTTTGTTCGAGAAAGGTTGTTAACAGGCCGTTTATGTATTTCTCCAAGATTTTAGCTGCCCAAGGCAGCAAGGAGATCGGGCGATAGTTGTTAAGATTCTTGGTGTCCAAGTTGCTCTGTGCCCGTCAAATGGGCCCACAGGCTAAAGGAACCAATACAAGTTTATTAGGAATATCCTCAAAGTTTGAGAAACGTGGAACTTGTCAGTAGATTTCTCACAGCTAACAGATCGATGTGACAAATGACCTTCTAAATGATGGAATAGTCCAACCTTTGCTTAATTATGAAAGAAAAAAAAAACATGCTTTTAATGAGTTGTGTGTGTTTTTTCAAATTGTAAAATTCCTATTTCAGCTGTCTATCTTTCATTTTGTGCGGGATTGCACTGGTGTAAATGTACAGAGCTCAGTGACCAATGGGACCAAAAGAGACAGAAATGTACCGGAGTTTAGAAGGAAGGAATGTGGCATTGTATTACTGTTAAAAAAAAAAAAAAAAAAGTATTTTACTTTAACCCTTTCGCTGCGGCGGCTATTCCGCCGCAGCGCTAAAGGGGCGCGGCGGGGCGGCCGCATGCTGGTGACAGAACCGCTCCGTCACCAGCCGCGGTTGAGCTGTGCTGGTGACGGAGCGGTTCCGTCATGACCCGCCCCGCTGAATACAACTGCCGCGCAGGCGCAAAATCAGCGCCGCGCAGGCGCGGCGGCAGGGCCATGACGGAACCGCTCCGTCATCAGCACAGCCCAACCGTAGCTGATGACGGAGCGGTTCCGTCATCAGCAGGGGAGGGGTTAAATGGTTAAATGCCATTTCACTATCACAGGTGCTGCTAATAACATTTTAAAAAAAACACATCTGTGAACGCAAATAGATAAACAGCACATCCGAAAATGACAAACGGAGTGGTTTACACGAACTTAAAATGGAGTCCTACGGTCTCGCAATTCCAAAGAGATAATGAAATGTAAGGCATATTACTTAGTGACAAAATGAATGTAAAGAAAGACAGAGAAAACTGTCCCAGGGAAGAGCGGCAGAGGATGAACTTTAAGTGGCAGGAACTACAGCCAGCTCGCCCCCGGCAGCCAAAGTGGAGTCACACTGACCTGCTGGCGGGACCAGAGAAGCATCTCCAGCCGCAGGGCTCGGCCAGCTACAGGGCTTCCAACGCAAGCCCCCAGAGGAGCCCTCTGCCCAGGGCGTCAGGTCTAGCCGGGCAGAGAGCCATGTACCCGCCACGGCATGCGCCAGGGAACCAGGCTGGAACAGTAGGTTGATTTTCCCACAGCTGGTTCTACTAACAAAAATACTGCGTTTATGAAACACCATGACACAGGGCAGACGCGCTTTGCCTGAGGCTGTTCCTCATTAACCTCCAAGTCAGATGCGAGATCCTGCAGCGACATCTTGTGGCCGATAGGCAGAAGCGCGCCAGCATGTCACGGCTTTCACTCGCCTTCCAGCGGCATCCTTTAAAACTCGGGTGGAAGGCGCACAGCTGGGCTTTACCGTGTGCACGGGGATATATACCAAAACCAGGCTCTGCCAAGATTGCTCCTTTGTTGCACTGTGTTTACAATTTCAAATTGAGAATAGAGTCGAAAAAAAACCCTGCTGCAATCCTCGGATGGTACTCGAGTCCAGAATGTTGGCCGAGCAATCAGGCGCTGGGCTGGAGGGAGACGAGGAGGGGAGCCGCAAGATAACTAATTTCAAGCACCAGAAATTCAAAAACAGTCACTGAAAAACTAAACCTAAAGTCCACCAAAAACACCAGAACTGCCGTCTAGTATCAAACGGAGTCACTGCCTCGCACCAACAACAAATACCAACCCCTGCTCTAAACATTGAACGGTAATAAAAGGCAGAGGGTGGCGGTATGGGATTCACTGAACCATTTATGTAGGAAATTCAAGGTATGCGTGAGGGACATCGAGCTTTCGTCAGCAAACTTTTCCCAAGTTAACAACGTTTGTGAAGCCAGAGTTGTGCGCAGTTCGCAAACGTCGTTTCTCTGCAAAAACAGAGTGGCATGAAAACTCACGCGAGTTCTTGATTTATTTTTTTACCCAATGCAGTTGCAGATGTTTCCCTCGTAACCCGCCCATCGAGAGGATTTGTAGAGCGCAGCAGCTACTCTTGGAGTGCACCCGGCGCTATATGCAAGAACTGACCTGGAGCGTCCTGGAGTTTAGACTGCAGAGCCGAAAACCCAGGCTTCGAGAGGCGCTCGAGACCAAGATGGCCTCTGGAGTGAAGCTGCTGTGCGAGGTTGTGAAGTTTCAACACAACTTTGTGAAGTTTGCGGAGGAAATGCTTTGCAAATCCCCAAGAAAATATTCATGAATATAGAGAAACGTCACAGAATCCATCTGTGTGACGCTCTAATGCAGACATGAGGCCATGTCACATCATCAGCCGGCATCTTAGCTCTGTTTATTGCTGTAGCTAAAAGCCTCCTGCAAACAGAACCCACAATGGATAGGTTTGGGAAAATATTACAAAAGGGATGCCTAAAAAGGCAAAATTACAGTCTCTAGGATACATTAAATAAACATTTCTTGTGACCGACAACTGGTTCTGCAGATTGTCTTGTCAAATCCATGCATCTCATGCTGTGGAACGACAAGCCCTGGGTAACAACCTTTGGTTTCAAACCAGGAGCCTGGACTCATACTTCCGGGTAATCCTGGAACACCCCACCCTACCCCCAGGGCTGCACCCTTGCAGTCCTTGCATACCCCCTCAGCAGAGGTCTGCTTTAGAGCCCTGGAGGTTTAACATGAAACTGGATTATGTAAGCAAAGATTACCAATCACCAGTTTCATGGTCACCCCACTTTTTGCCTGGTATTCAATGCAAATTTGACAGAAGTGCAGTGGGTTCCTGCTATCCAGGTCCCCAGTGCTAGTCCTCTATCCAAAAATTGTACAATTGTTCCCCCAAGTGGCAATACCTTTAGCTTCCCCTGTAGGTCCCTAGTAAATGGTAACCCAGATACCTAGGACAATAAGGGTAAAGAGGGCTAAGGGCTGCAGCATGTATTGTGCCACCCAAGGGGAGCCCTCAGCACACTGCTATTGCAGACTACTTGATTTGGTGCAGAAAAAAGTGAAGCCACGACATGGCTGCCTGCAGACACTGCATGCAGTATAGGCAAGCCACCTCACAGCAGCCTTTAGGCAGGTTGCTTTATACTACATGCGTGGACATATCTGCATGAGCAACTCTGCCCCTGTGATGTCAAAGTGGACTCCTAGATGTTACAAGTGAACAGGGAAGCCATTTCTAGAACATGTGCTGGACACTGGTATGTTTGAGTTCCCCAGCTACATGATGGCTTCAATGAAACCTAGAAGCGTTTGGTACACATCTCGTATTATTAAACCCACACAGATTCCCGCCATGGATTTATTAATACATGCACCCAGAAGGCACCTTAGACGTGCCCCCTGAAAACCTATCGACTACTACTATACTGGCTGACTGGTGCAGATCAGCCTGCCAGCACAGACCAGTTTCTGACCCCCTGGAGGTGAGTGCCCGAGCTCTCGGAGGGCAGAAACAGTGCCTGTTCCGGCCGGCTGGAGGTGCTGTCACCTCCTCCAAGCACGATGGCTTGTAATCAGCATATCAACACAGGAGGCTTCAAAGACCTCTGCCGCCTTTGATATGCAACCCAAGACTTCCACAGACAGGGGAAATACCATCCCCTGTCCATTTGGCACCAGAACAGGCTGGAACATTAGCTAGTCGGGTGGTGTGTTCCCCATCAGGCTAGTTCCACCCCTAAGGTGGGCTACCTGATGTGAAAACTTAGAATTCCACCATCTTGGGTTTGGTGGAGTCAGGTTCTCTGGGTCAAGGTGATGCCCACTTCCCACAGGAAGAGGTCATATAGGGGATGTAGCCACCCTCAAGATAGGTAGCCCATTGCTTACTACTCGTCACTCCCCTTAATGCCCCTAAATTTACTATTTAGGAGGCACCCCTGATGCCAAGAACTTAGATTCAACGGAATAAGAGGACAAAAAGTAAAAAAAACCAATAAAGTTTGTTTAAATAAAAAAAAGAGGACAAAAAAAAAGAGTCACTGGAAAAAAGAGAACAGAAGACTTGCTCTGGACTTTTGGCACCAAACCCTGCCTGCATCAGTCTCGACAATCGTGACTTGCGACTCGTCCTGCAGCTGAGCATCTATCAAGAACCCCAGGAGACTGCCAGCCTTTTGCAAATTGCTAGCAATCTCCTTTTGATTCGAGGAGCTAATCCCCTGCAGTCCGCAGGCACCGAAGACGCAAAGTTCGGTTCACAGAGTTTACGCTCCCTAGACAGCACACAGCAGCAGGTCCCAGGCAGAGGCACCTGTGCTCCTGCAGGTCAGATCTGGCTCCCGCTGACTAAGAGGACACTAAAGATCGACCGGAGATGCACAGGACCCATACCCGGGGTACCGGACCCCTTACAGCAAACTGAGCCTGAGAGTCTCCAACCCGGACTCCCACTACACCAAGATCAAGCAGCCGTCAAGGTACATCAGCACAGCAGAGACCCACCTCCAGAGTGGCCCAGCTGTCCTGATTTTTGCACCCTCCACTGGCGAGGGCGACAACTGCAGGGTAATAGGACGCAAAGGGCCCAGCCAACCTTTCCACTCTGCACTAGAGTGCCTTAGCCCTGGTACGACGACCGGCTGTGCCCCCTTGTGACCCAAGCCCCTCCAAGCTCTCGGTCTTGTCCGCACGTCCCCCTCTGGAGCCTGTTTCTAGGTGCCCCCTCCACCCCCTCTTTCCACCTGGCGTAGCGCGCAAAGCTACCAACCTGACCAACACCTCTGCATCCGGATGCCCCAGGGCAGGTAACGAGTAACTACTGGTGGTACTTTGGACCGTGGCCCACTACAACACCAAGTCCTGAAAGAGACGCCTGGAAACCGATCGCAAATTACTGTATGCAACATATGCTTTTTCTCCCATAAGGAAGCATTGCTGCGTAAAGACGCTTTTAAGTGAACTGCTTACTTACCTGTGAAATTCAATATTTAAAAAAAGATTTAGCTGATAACGAAGTTGTTGGTATCAAATGTATATAAAAATGACTTATTTTTCTAAATTGGTCTCAGATTTATTCTGGAGGGTGTCTCATTTATTATACCTCTGAGCACAACAAATGCTTATAGCACTACCCTATGATAAGTCCAAACTGCTCGCCCACACTACCACAACACAGAGCATTTAGTGTTCTAATTTTTGCCTCTGTAAATCAATAAGGGTTGCCTGGACTCTTTACACAGTGTACCTCGTTTTGGTCCACAATATAAAGATCAAGCTTTCTACAGTGCGGTACTATGGGACATTTCACCCAAAAAGGAGGGATGGGATGATGCACCTTCACACCAGCCTCTCCACCCACTCATCCTCCTTCAACAAGATGTAGATATCCACTCCAACCAGACATACCAGTAAAGAGGTGAGGGTGTAGGAGTCCGGAAACCCAAACAGACTTCACTCAGAGCCTAGAAGAGGGTTCATATGCTGAACCCAGGCCAGTCCTCATGGCTTGGCACTGGTAACATGTAACCAAGAAGTTGTACAAAGTTCCCCTGGGAGTAATACTATTTTTGTAACTGAGTCTCTCTCTCTGAATTGACTTGTGAAATCGACAGTCAGGGAACCAGGCAGGTCCCTTGTCGGAACTAGGAAACCTCACACAACTAATAAGCTGGATGACCTGTTCCATTCAGCCCTATGGTTGTCTTGTCTCATCATCGGCTTCCTGCTCCAACGTCAAGCTGGCGCTGCAATACCTGACGGGTAACATGGGGTGTTACACTTTTGTGGAGATCTTTTGTTCCTTGCCGTAGTTGAGAGCGTGTGAGGGACCTAGAAAAGTGAAGTAGTGAGCAAGGTGTATTAAAAAAGGTTGGTTAGTCCACTAAGTATCTTTTATTCGCGTGGTTAACCGCCTTATTAAAAAGTGAAATGAGGGGTACAGAGAACCAAAGTTAAATTAGTATGGCCTCATTCAACCCTCATATGTGGTCAACATGTTTCATGCCCTAAAGGCAATTCTTCAGGACCGGATTGTGCTCATAAACTGGTCAGGGGCCAGGATGGGCTAAAGTGTATATAGTATACAACCTGGTGGGTCAATAACCAGAGCAGGCTGGTGGTCCTGCGTCAAAGTCAGACCCTAACAACCCATATGTAAGTCCACGCAGCTTGTTCTTGTGGGACCTGTGCTTCGAGGTAATAACCTTGATAGCGCGAGGCCAGAGCCATTCGGAACCTACCCCCACACTCCGGCGTGTAACGACACGCAGAACAGCTGGTAACACCATATTCACTTTAAAACCAATCAGGATCCTCTCCCTGCTGGCCCATTACCTTTCGCATCGAAGGCGCTCCTGGTATGGGATTGTCTGGGATGTCTACAATGGCCAGGGTTGCCAAGTCTTCCACATCACAAAGTGTGCCGCATAGCCAGAGAGAAGTGGAAGCACGTGGGCCAGCACAAGCAGATGCTGCTCCAGTGACCTAGTCTTTTCTGGCAGCCCTCCAGAGAAATCAGGAAACATACTAATCCTTCTAGACAAGAGCCAGAGGTCAGCTATCAAAAACTAATCTCAAGCCTAATCATGCAGGCAAATATAATCCCTAAGAATTCCTAAGAGTGGATTGATGTTTAACATTTGCGAGCCAAGACAGTGATGTAACAGGAATGCCAGAGCAAAACCATCACACTATTTTAGTGCACAGAAAAGAGGGTCAAAACGCAAACCCTTATAAAAACTGCCTTCAGCAAACTCAGCTGGTAACTAATCACGCTACACATACACCATGCTCTAAAACTCCCAATAGTAACATGGTCATGTGTTTTGTCAGCAAAAGAAAACCACAAACCACACATTACTGTAGAAACAGAGGATGAACAGGCTTTGCATAATCACCACCATAAGCCATACCTGTGACCTGGAACTGCTGCCGGAACACCATAAGCCGCTGGAGGTCCTCTTCCATCTCCACCACATGGGCATCGAATGGCAGCTCTGAGGTGGTGAGCAGCTTGGGGCTGTACTTCCCTGCGTCATAGTCATCCAGGCTCTGCTGGATGAGATCCTCCTCCAGGAGCACAGCCTCTCCACCCTCGGTCTTGCCCTCCTCTTCGGCCTCTTCAGTCGATGGACCGGGCTGCTCCGCAGAGGTCTCCTCTGGTTCTGGCCTAAACAACAGAGCGAACGAGTAAGAAGAACACAACATGAGGCCAGATAACTTGCATCCCACAGCAGAAGGACCCGATCCTTAAAAACAAGCAAAAAAGGATTGCCAACTTCAGTGGATAACTCCTCAAATCTAAAAACACTGAAAATAGGGAGGAGCCAGAAGCAGCTTTCATTATAGTCAGTAAACGTGTAACTCTGAAACAAGCATTAGGGCAGTCACTGAGGGTTTTGAGGGAAATCATCATTGACAATGCAAGATAAGGAGGGCCTCTATCAAAAAACAAAGATCAAGGAAACCCAGTTCAACTGGATAGCTGATGGGTTGTACTTCTTGTTGGCAGAAACCAACAATCTGAGTATAAGGGATCATATTTAAACATCTTTAATTTTCAGAGTGTAAAACTTTAAATGCACTTAAACAATTAAACACATTTAAAGGACTCAACTGGGGATTCGCCTACAAGAGTTTGTGCTAGACTCCTCAAGGAAGAGTATATTTGAAAGGATACCCAAAGGGAATAGAGGAAAAACAGCAGCGAGAAAAAACAAGGTAGATGTTAAAATGAGCGGGAAGAATGCGTGTTAAGAGGAAATACAAAATAGAGCAGACATGAACTGCACACACCTTTCATCTGGGGACACTGGCTCCTTCTTGACAATGGGAAAGAGAGGCTCACTCTCGACACCTTGCTCTTGCTTCAGCTTATACAACTTCTGTCGCAATACATCCTGATGCCTCTCTCGAAGCCTGGACAAAATAAAAAAAAGATTCGGAAACAGAAAGCAGAGACCCATAGTTACCAGATACATTATTCATGACAGATTCCACCAGGAATCAAACCACACTTCCAGCGGTCAGGATTCAGCTACTAACCTTAGACCACCCTCATTGTTTTATCCGACAAACGGTATGGTGCCTCCTGAAGTGATTGTTTTCGAGCGAATGGTACTATCAGGAATAGATGCCATGAAAAAAGAGCGTAAATACATTCCCTATAACATTTCCCTTGACGAGCGCAATGCTCTTGATACCCTCAAACAAGATCAGTCTATTATCCTAAAACATGCGGATAAAGGGGGAGGGATAGTCATACAGTCAAGGATTGACTAGGATAGTGAAATAATGACACAGATTTCACAAGAAAAACATTACAAAAGACTGAATGGTGACCCAGCAGCCAATATTGCAGCTAAGATTCTAGAAATTACAACTGAAGGTTTAAACTTGGGATAGGTCAGTAAAAAAGAATTTGAATATCTAAATTCAAAACATCCCAGAACACCTGTACTATATACAATCCCGAAAATTCACAAAAGTAACACAAATCCACCAGGGCGCCCAATTCTGTCAGGGTGTGGTTCAATTTTAGAACCAGTAGGTAAATATATTGATTTTTTCATAAGGGATTTTGTGCCAAAACAGGACTCATATGTACGTGATTCCATGCACTTGATCAATCTTGTAGAAGGTAGACCATATGATGTTAGTAATGAATGGCTAGCCACCCTAGATATAACATCTCTTTATACAAACATACTACAAAGAGAGTGTATGCAAGTCATCAAAGATGTTTTAGACACTAGACCTAGACCTATGCAGGTCCCTAGATCGTTCATCATACAGCTATTAAATGTAGCATTTACTCAGAATTATTTTGTGTCAAATAATATATTTTATCAACAGTGCTCCGGGACAAGTATGGGAGCTATTTTTGCTCCAAACTTGGCAAATATCTATATGGATCATGTGGAACACCAGTACGTTATGAGCCCTAACAACTTATACCGTCCCAACATTCAATGTTGGAGACGGTATATAGATATTTTTATGATTTGGGCAGGTAACATTGAAGATTTTAGGTTATTCGTGACATATCTAAACACAATTCAACCCCATTTGAAATTTACTGCAAACATTGACAAGTTAAATATCCCCTTCCTAGATCTAACCATCCAACAAGATGAAGGTATGTTATATACATCATTACATAGAAAACCAACTGAACGAAATACTCTCCTCACATATCACAGTCACCATCTGAGAGCTCTAAAGGATGGACTGCCCTATGGACAGTTTCTAGGACTGCGTCGCAATTGCTACAAAAAGCAGGACTATATGAGAGAAGCAGAGGTTTTAAAAAACAAACTGTTGAGCAGAGGATACCCCTGAAAATTACTAAAAAACTCAATGAAAAGGGCATGGTTTTGTCCAAGAGATAGCCTACTGAGTCCAAAAGAGAAGAAGAAGCAGGACAAGTTAATTTGTGTAACCACTTTTGGGATACATACCAATAATTCCGTAAATTAATTAACGAGAACTGGAAGATAATTTCTAACATCGAACCTAACATTGGGGCTCCAAGGTTTGCGTACAAGAGAGGCAAAAATATAAAAGATCATCTTATTAGGTCTTCCTTGGAGGAAATCAGAAACAGCACAGGGACACAACAGACATTATGGGAACTTCCGAGTGTAGTTGGCAACTATAAATGCGGCAATTGTGTTGCATGTGCATTTACTACTAACACGAAAACCTTTGAACTAAAAAATGCAAAATATAACTTGGACTTCTTTGCAAACTGTAACACTAAAAATGTAGTGTATTGCATTGTATGTCCTTGTGGATTGCCTTTCATTGGACAGACTCAACAGGCGATTAAGACACGCATAGGGCAGCATCGGAGTAGAATTAGGAACTCTGTTCTGAATGCTCCTTTGGTGCAACATTATGAAGAAAAATCACACACGGCAGACCAACTAACATGGCAAGTCATTGATAAGGCAAAGGTTCCAATAAGAGGAGGGGACTTGTCTCAGATACTCCAAAGATTAGAGTGTCGATGGATAGATCGCCTCAACTCGATAGAGGAGGGATTAAATTCTGCGGAGGAATGGCGTGGTTTCGTCACCTCATTGAATGTTTGACATCTTTATCTGTTATACATCTGCCCTAAACAATGCGCTTTTGTTAGATAATTGAGATAACATCTCTCGTTGGAATGCTTGAGTAATCATATGTATTTGGTTATGCATATGTGTAATGTATGACAAGAACCTTGTAAATGCATTAAGATGTTTTGTACTTCCTGAGTTGATTGTACTGATTGTAGTTGCCCATGTAGAAATGGCTTCTTATTGAGTATTGTCTATGTTTGATGGAATTAATTATTTACGGTCTAACAAATGGCTTTCCCAGTATGTACAAGTATCGACTGCTTGCTTGCTCTCTCACGCTTTCTCTCTCTAATACTATTCTGGCAATGTTCATGGTTAGCGGTCCGAGTAGCTCACAGGACTAACGCTGTCTGACTTTTAACACGACGGAGTTCTCAATACACGGGTTCGAATCTTCCGAGCGCCACTTTTTAGTAATTGCACTACTAGAGAATTTTTTTTTCTTTTCTGTAAGCTCTAATATATTTGGATAGACGAAGAAATCCATGTTGTATATATATAGGGGCAATTATAAAGATAGGGGAACATAAGGCCCTTCGAAAATGTTTCTACATATACGCTTGCACGATAGAACCTTAAATCGAGCGTAGAGTCTATATTAGCTCCTCAGCCATGTCTGCTGCTCACCGCACTGCCGATCAGTAAGCCCTGCCATCGTGCAGACGCCACCATTACTCATGGGATTGTCCGGAGTTTAGAAGTCGCACCAAGGTGAGAATTCGCATGAGGGGACCGGTTTTAACAAGCGGTTGTAAGCATAATTTGAGCCCTCGTATCTGAAACGGGTCTTTTTTGTTAAATTCCAGAGCCAGCATCGTCTGAGCCCCACAGACCTCGGCCACCTTGTGGCGTTGAATATTGATTCATTTATAGCACTATTAAGTGCGCAGAGGTTAGTACCGTAATTTTAAACGATCGGCGATGAGTACTCTATGGCGGAATATAGAGTTGATGTCATGGTTACATTATTTTTGCATTGATAGGTTTTTTGAACCGTGGACAAAGTTTCATAAATTGGTAACAGAGCACTACGAGTACACCAAATTGAGTCATGACAGGGGTGAGTTTGGATTGCCATCTCTATGCACATGTGCATATCTTGCAGTTGACCGTATCCTTAGTTACTGACCCTCCTACAATTGTCCTTTTCTATTATAATTACGTCCCGGCTGGGATCTCTGTAAGTTGCTTTCATTCACCTTCATCACGGTGTCACTGTTTTTGTATACATATTTACCAGCATTGAGCAGGTATTTTAAACCTTTCCTCGAATTTATATATAGTTCCCTATAGATGTGGTGGTCCATAGGTCTAAAAATCTTTATTTAAACCTTATTATTTTTTAGGTGCCCCATATACAGTCAGTCCTGAAGAGACCTTCTATCCATACAAGGTCGAAACGTCGTCGACAACTTGTAAAGAAGCAGACCGTTTTTTAAGTTGGCATTACTTGTCAACTTGAATATTAATCTTGAAACTAACCAATAGGTCGCCTCTTTTCTTTTCTTTCCAAAAAACGAATTCTCAATAGAAACCCTATATCACTCCCTTTTCTTTGTATGAAATTTTGTACATAAGTTGTGTTTTTTGTTCAAAAATATTCACTTGGGACACAAATTCACTGTTTTCAATTTGTATAAGTGTATATATATGTGTATATTGTTTATATGTGTAAAATCAGTATTTAATTTGGCTGGTATTCAAATATATTCTTTCAGTGTATACACCACTTACTTGCCTTTCGTCTGCTTTTAAATCACCCACATTGCCATTGTGCAGTAATATTACCATATTATTGGAGTAATTTTCCACAGGAGCCATTTTTTTTTTGTAGAAATACTTTACCCAGGCTCCCAGTGAGTAGGGTTCCCCTGTTAAATTCCTAACACTTCCAGCGATGGCAGCAGACCAAAATCAACTTGTCCTGGGGACCATATGTACCAGAAATGTACACTGATGCAAGTGAACAAGTATGCTCAGCCAGGCATCTGCACAGAAGCATGGGGCAGACAATACGGTTGCCATAAAATGTAACATTTTTCTGTGAAAAACAAACCAACAGAAGGCCCAGAGTAACGACGCTTGCTTCGCTGAAGGCAGACAACAGAGCAAAGGTGTGGATTGGTAAAGTTGGCTTAAGTCTGCAATTCGCAAACAAAAACTGGAAATACAAGTTAAAGTGTATGTACAGACTCTGTAAACTCCAAGGCCTCAGACATCTGTGAACAATGTTTGTTTTCTCTTAATACACAGATTCACAGATTAGAACAGATCTTTGTCCTTTTTCCCCCATAATTTAAATGTTATTTATTATCACTGCTTTCTAGAGCACAAACCATGGAAGGCGTGCAATACAGTAAGGACAGAAACATGGACTTGGCTCTGGATCCCATTTCAAATATTACCACAGGCACCCAGGGTAAATCCATCACTGTGTGGCTGGCCACCGAACCCGCTTGTGTGCATCACACGAGTGGGTTTGATGAACCACCAAGATCACTGCTGATAACTGCATTTAACATGGATTTCACAAATTACACTCCTGACGATACCCGCGTGGAAAAATAGTTACTTACATGTTACAATATTTCGCCAAAAAAACATCCCCCTTCCCAGATGAATAAAATTGGAGCAGTTCGACTGTCAGGTGTACCATAATCAATCAATCTAAAAAAAAGGTTAAATATATTTTCTCTTGTAACATTGTTCTCCTTCCGAATTTGTGCTTTTTTAAAATGAAACATGAAAGGTGAAAGAAAAAGTATAAAGTCCTGCACTAAGAGTAAATTTCCAGAGACAAACAATACTTTGCAATGTATTGTATCTCAACAGATGACTGACAATTAAAACTAGAAATGTTCCCAGGTTAAATGTAGGTAGGCAGAGAGCGCAGAGAACTCTCACAAGGAGATAAGAGTGGCGACTCCGTCTGGAGACCTACTGATACCGGCCAAGAAAGCCCAAGCAGTCAAACGTTCCAGCTAAACATATTCTGTCAACCCTAGAATCAGAGTCCAAATAATAATGAGCTCAGAAGTGTGACCCGACCATAAGGCTTGTCTGGTACGGACCACTCTACATTGAAAGAGCAACCCTTCACTCGAGAAAGTTTAATGGAGCAGTAAACCACTTTCCTATTTAGCTTCTTATTTTCAAAAGAGGTTTAGAAATGAAAGGATAAAAATAATGTATATGAAATCGAGATAGCACTTACAAACTTGTATATTTGCTGGTCCAATTGACAACAAGGAACTATTTGAAGGTTTAGAACATGGGGAGGATCCCTTGAAATGAAACCGCATTTATGATCAAGTTGATAACAGGAGTGCAACAAGGATGATAAGTAGAAACACCTGCTGGTTAAAGGCGCTCCATGAGAGTGAAACTAGTTTGTCGTTTAGTATCTCCATCTCACCTTGCCCTGGCCATGTAGGCCCGCAGCTGCTGCAGCAGACTCTCCCAGTAGCCGATGTCCAGGTTGGGCCCACCTGCCCGGATCTTGTTCTCGATCCCTTGGTAGATGACCTGAAGCTGGATGTAGCTTTTCCCCTTGAAGACCTGCTGCACGTCCGAGCTCACTGAGGCGTTCACTCCTTCACGCCGCTCTCCTGCCAGGGATCAGAAAATAGATCTGCAAATTCACAAAACATAACTGCACTTACAGCGGAAGCAGATTCTTTGCTTACTACACAGTGGAAGGACACACAAGATCTGCTCCATGAAAAAGTGACCTGCATTAAACAAATCCATGACAGATGCCATACCATGCCTGTCACACTGATATTTTCTCTATGTAAACATATATGGGAGAAAAAGAGGGTTGCCACACTAATATGCATGTTATGAAGATCTAGCGGGTTCTATAAGCTACTTACAGTATCAATTGACGCGTGAAATATAGCCCACAATGTACAGGGCCACTTTGAAGGAGTTCAAGCTGCTGGGGGCATGTGGCAGCACACAAGCACCTACTTGAGTAAGAGAAGCACATTCCTTCAGGATTGAAAGTCACTTTACTCTGTGGGTGGGGGAGCATATTCAATCAAAAGGATAAAAAAAGGACACCTTCTACTGAGGTAGCTTTACTGAAAACATTGCAGCTTTACTGAAAACATTGCAGAAGCTGGAAGCGTAAACCCAGTCTGTCATGGGTCTGGATTTCACAAAAGGAGTGCAAAAACTTGCAACTCGGTTTCCCTTTAATAGTTTGTGTTTCAGACTGCTAAGCTCTGATTTTTCTGGCATTACTGGTTCCAGAATTTCCAGAGAAGGTTTTTTCAGCTATGATATTAGAGAGATGCTACTAAAGCGTGCAGCGCATGGTCATCATGCACAAGAGTGACACAGTCACAGGAGCCAACGGGCTACAATTTCTCAGATAGCAAAACCTCATCGGACAAGATTTGGTTTAATGGGTCAGGATGCGATAGAGGGGGTTTAATAGAGAAGGGTGCCAAGGATCCGTTCTTACAGTGCAATGGTGGAGGCACTCAAAGGCACTAGGCTGCTACAGTGCCTGGGTCCTTAATTGCTAGGTTGACAATAAAAACAGAAGTACAGGTTCTGTGCCTGGTTTGATTTCAGGCTCATTTTCACTGCCTGCTTTTGTATAGCATTCAATTTAATGGAGCGAGAAGTGAAATTTCTATTTCATAGCAAAGCAGTGTCCCCAGTAATGTCCTTGCACTGTAACTACATAACCAGTCACATACTTCACTCTCTACAGATGAAGAGTATGGGCCATCACAGGTCTTGCAGTATTGCCCACAATTCAGAAATCTGTACAAAAGCTTTGAACCTAAATTCCCTTCCCATGCCCCACTCCAAGCCAAATGTGAGCTCACAGCTAGTTCTTACTTGTTACAAAGTGTTTGCTAGAGAGGGCCATTTCTATTTCGGATTTATAAAGCGTCTAAGTAGACTTTGTAGATCAACCCATAGCGATAATCAAAGACAGCATAAGTTACGGCTTCTGAGACAAAAGTGCTTGAAAAAACAAAAGCTGAGGTAATGAGCAATACACTCCAGAGCAAAAGCAATGTCAGAACATACTTTTTTTAATAGAAAACAAATTAAATGAAGAGTCAAAACGTTTTTGCACCAGACACAAATGCAGTGAAAAACATGCTAATGATGGCACACCAAAACAAAGCCTCCAAGGAGCCTTCAACTACCTGCTTCCTGACCACTGTT
Organism: Lissotriton vulgaris; assembly: GCF_964263255.1. Classification (NCBI taxonomy): domain Eukaryota; kingdom Metazoa; phylum Chordata; class Amphibia; order Caudata; family Salamandridae; genus Lissotriton; species Lissotriton vulgaris. Next base: position 378,589 of record NW_028241517.1, read on the forward strand.
TTCTTCATGATGTCTTCAGTGAAGACATCACGGACTTCATCACTCCTCACGCGCTCCCCTCCAAAGACTACATCCTTCTGGGAGACCTCAATTTTCACCTTGAAAAGATCAACGACCGCAACACCACCACCCTCTTGGACAATCTTGCCAACCTCGGACTTAAACAACTGGTCACGTCCCCCACCCACATCGCAGGTCACACACTCGACCCCATCTTCACCTCCAGCAATCATGTCTCCTTCAGCCACACTACGGAGCTCCTCTGGACCGACCACAGCTGCGTTCACTTCACCTACAACAAACCAAAACCCACCAACCACCTCCAACCAACTCTGCAAAGAAACTGGAACAAAATCACCACCGACCAGGTCTCCGCATTGCTCCTTCTAAACACCCCAGCCCACTCCTCTAACGCAAACGAAGCCGCCGCCAACCTCACCCTATGGTTATCCAACACCGCCGACACCTTAGCACCACTGAAGAAACGTCAAAACAAACCTGCCAGCAAAAAGGCCTCATGGTTCAACGATGATCTTAAGAAGTCCAAGAAACTCTGCCGCTCCCTCGAAAAGGCCTGGAAAAAAGACCCAACTACCAGCACCAAGGACGCCTTCAAAAACGCCACCCGCACTCACCACCAACTAATCCGAAAGGCCAAGAAAACAGCATTCAAGGATCGACTTGACAACAACACCCACAACAGCAAGGAACTTTTCAACATCGTCAAGGAATTTTCCAATCCCTCGGCCAACTCCAACGACATCACCCCCTCTCAAGCCCTCTGCGACTCCCTAGCCTCATTCTTCCACAACAAGATTGCAGACATCCACAACAGCTTCGACAACCAACCCGGAAACCAACCCACCCTACCTTTTGCTGAACATTCTCCCCCCGTTAACACCCTTAACGACTGGAACCCAATCTCCACTGAGGACACCATCCGCCTGATGAACTCCATCCACTCAGGATCCCCCACAGACCCATGTCCTCACCACATCTTCAACAAAGCAGACTCCGTCATAGCACCGCACCTCCGAGACGTCATCAACAGCTCCCTCAACTCCGCCACCTTCCCGGAAGACTGGAAACACGCTGAACTCACCGCCCTTCTGAAGAAACCCACAGCGGACCCCACCGAACTCAAAAATTACCGCCCCATCTCGCTCCTTCCATTCCCGGCCAAAGTCATCGAGAAAGCTGTCAACAACCAGCTCGCCGCCTTCCTCGAAGCCAACAAATCCCTCGACTCGTCACAATCTGGCTTCCGAGCAAAACACAGCACTGAGACCGCCCTCATCGCAGCAACAGACGACATTCGAACTCTACTGGACAATGGAGACACAGTCGCCCTCATCCTCCTCGACCTCTCTGCAGCATTCGACACAGTCTGCCACAGCACCCTTTTACAACGCCTCAATAACATAGGAATCCAAGGAAAAGCACTTGAATGGATCACCTCGTTCCTCACCGGAAGAACTCAGAAAGTCCGCCTCCCACCATTCAAGTCCGAGGCCACTGAAGTCATCTGTGGCGTACCACAAGGATCCTCACTCAGCCCCACCCTCTTCAACGTATACATGAGCCCCCTCGCGGCCATCGCCCGCCAACACAACCTCAACATCATCTCTTACGCGGATGACACTCAACTTATCCTTTCTCTCACCAATGACCCCAGCACCGCCAAAACTAACCTACACGAAGGAATGAAAGAAGTTGCCGAATGGATGAAACAAAGCCGTCTGAAACTGAACTCAGACAAAACAGAAGTCCTCATCTTAGGTACATCCCCCTCTGCATGGGACGACTCCTGGTGGCCGGAAGCCCTCGGAAAAGCACCCATCCCGACAGACCACGCACGGAACTTAGGCGTCATCCTGGATTCTTCACTCTCAATGAATAGACAAGTCAGCGCCGTATCCTCTTCCTGCTTCAACATTCTTCGCATGCTTAGAAAAACATTTCGCTGGATCCCCACCGAAACAAGGAAAACAGTCACCCATGCTCTGGTCACGAGCCGACTGGACTACGGAAACACCCTCTACGCAGGCACTACCGCTAAACTCCAGAAGAAACTCCAACGAATCCAAAACGCCTCAGCCAGGATCATATTAGACATCCCACGCAACGAACACATCTCTGGTCACCTTAAAGACCTCCACTGGCTACCCGTCAATAAGAGGATCACTTTCCGACTGCTAACCCACGCACACAAATCACTCTACGACATCGGACCAGAATGCCTCAACTCACGACTGTCCTTCTACACCCCCTCCCGCCAACTACGTTCTTCCAGCCAAGCCCTCGCCACTGTACCTCGCATCAACAAGACCACCATGGGAGGCAGATCCTTCTCATACCTGGCTGCTAAAACATGGAACTCACTCCCCGCTTACCTTCGCCTTACCCAGAACCACCTAGCATTCAGAAAGCAACTTAAAACGTGGATATTTGACAAGTAATCCTCCTCCCCTTTCTAAGCGCCTTGGGACCCTCTGGGTATGTAGTGCGCTATATAAATTCTCTGACTTGACTTCTTGTCAATCTGTGCCATTTCAACCTATTTTATTTCTTGGGGTCAGGCGGAGAAACCACTTGTACCACCATTAGGCCTAGTCCCATAGCCACTGACGATGCATTTTAAATATTGGGGTACTGTAACAGACTTCTGATCTTTCATTACCTGGCCCTTTCCCAGAAGCCTCCAGTTTGCGAAGCTTTGAGATTTCATCCTCGGTAATGATGGTCATGTCGCGCCAGAAGTCTACATTTTTACCCTGCTCCAATTCCATGTATACCTGAAAAAAGAACAAACACAGGAATGTTTCAAGGAGACAAACCGGCTTAAGAAGCACACACAATGAGCAATGACGTAGTGAAAATGGAGTACATCGCTTCTGACAGGCAAGGAAACAGCGGGTAGAATGTAAAAGCTGAACAAACACCTAGGGGCAGTTCAAGTCCTTGCAAACACTCACTATATCCGTATACAAACTCACCGATCCCCATGGACAGGGTAATAGAAGGCACAACAGGAACTAAATAAACTAAAAGCACTAATGTGGCTATCACTGAATTAGCATTGGGCCCGAACAAGTAAATCTGGCTTTAAAAAAGTAAAAACCGAGACTCAGGACTTTGGATTTCCATCAAATAAAAAATGAATGTTCGAGGAATGATTCTTTGGAAGATCAGCAAGGGCGTCCATCATCGCATACCCATCAACACGGTTGTATGCCACTTGTTCATCCTGGGCCCCCACACTGAGGCATTTTCCGACTGGTCTTCCTGGGTTTACGGCTCATTACTGACGTATGTGCCCCCTGCAGAAGAAAGGACTGAGCCCCAATAATCCTTAAACCTATTAGAGGTAGATAAGCTAATTGTCATAATCAGAATTAAAGAGCACAGAAAAAAGTGCGAGTTTTTAAAACTCATGTGATCTCGATGGGTCATTAACACCACTTTATAAATTCCTCTATCATTACTACATCTCAGATCTCAACACATGGACAAAGGTTCCTTTTAAGCCCCCCGAGGTTCCATATTATCACTCATCATATGCTGCATTTACTGGGGTGTTGTCTGATAACAAGGAATGTGCTCCTGGGGGCGAAGTCAACAGCAAGCTGATGACAGCTCTGGGTTCGAGCTTGTGCTGAACAAACCAGAGAAAGAGAGAACTACTATGTTTTAGGGTTTGACTAAAGGGTCTCTTACGATGAGGCATAGTGGGATGAAGTTTTAAAATCTTACTAGAAACAGGTCCCTTTGTATATATTAGGGGCAAACGGAACCTATACTAAATTCAGCAAACTTATGCCAGCTCCTACTTTGCTCAAGCTTTTTTTCCTTAGCATATGTTGACTTTTGTAGGCTAAAGAAAAGTATTTTAAAAGTACATGACTAGACAGCGGTGTCCAGCAACCTTTGTTCCAGAACTGCAGGCTTTGGCTTCGCAGTTTGGGCTTTGAGTTTGTCTAGACAATCACTCACCAAGGAAAACTCCTGGTTTATTTCTGCTCCCAGTGAAAGCTACAACATTTACAGAACGTGGCGGTGCTACTCTTTTCTACCGGTCAGCTTAACATTAGCCCTACCTCCAAGATTAGCACTGGCCACCAGCGGTGGCCCCTCCACTATGGCAGAGGAGCGTGCCGCCTCATCACCACCCTCCAATCGATAATAAAACTGGCTTTAAACTTGTTTTATGTTAATCCCCCTGGACCCGTCCCCAGGACTCCGAGTCTTGAGGCGGGTCCAGGGGACAGTACTGCTGGTTGGGTCGGGGGGGGGGGATCAGGGGGGGGGGGATCAGGGGGGGGGGGGGTGGGGGGGGGGGGGGAGTGGTGGGTACTGTTATAGTACGCATGACCGTTTGGCCGGTTGTCTCAGGCCAGCCGAACAGTCACGTGTACTTAAGCCCTCTCCAGTCCCAGCTGCGTGTCAGGATTGGCTGCAGTACAGTCTGGGAGCCTGTGCCCAGAAGAAGACTGGGAGAGCGCAATGCGGCAGGGGTGTTCAGGTAAGTTATTTTCATTTTTTTTATCACCGAACCTCGCCCTCCACTTGTCCCTCCTCCGGCCCGCCCGCCACTTTGGCAGGGAATGGGCCACCACTGCTGGCCACCCAATGTTTCAAAGCATCCACTAAGGTCTACAAATAACTCAATACAATAGAACACCAATTGCCAGCTGTATATTGGCACTGACAACTGTACAAGAGTGTAGGAGACTTAACTGGGAAAATATACTTTGGGAAAAATGAGTGAATAACCAGAAGCCAGAGGAGAAATCTAGATTGTTGTTAGAGTGTATGGAATAGATGTGGTTGGGTGCCACGTATAAAGAAAACAACCTTGGCATATGCATATCACTGAATCCCTAATTTGCCCAGCCGGAGTGTCCGTTAACCTATTTCTGCCATGGTCACATTGGTACAAAACAGCAAGCAATAGCTGCCCAGGCTACAATTGCTTTTTTAAACAATTTGAGAGATAAAAACAGTAATGTGTTGAGTAATTTACAGAATTCTGAATGTTGTGTGAGCTCTCTCTATTAAGTGAGCTACTCACAGAGGGTTGAAATGTAAAGCAGCACATTACTTTTCACCTGAAAGAAGCTCTGAAAAAGTAAAGATTAGAACTACTGCAAGTTTGCGTCTCATTATATTAACCACAGTTTTTGTTTAATGTGTTCTATTTCAATTATATTTTTGAAACACATTCACAGATTCAGTTTAATACGAGAATAGTGAAAGTAAAGACTTTGCCAAAAAAACAGCAATAGTGAGGCACCCCTGCTCTCCAATCCAGACCTGGATGTCCTCCAAAAGGTCTTCAAGGTCAGGGGCTGTCAGTCCATTCAGGAACGTGTAAGGCTCATGCATCTCCACGGCAAGGTCATCATCCTCTGCGCTGATGTACTTGGCCAGCAAGTCTATTGGTTTGGCCCGACCATCCCGGATACGGATTTTGGACCTGACCATAAATAAGAACAAAAAAAATAATATTTACATTGAACTAACCTACCAGAGGCATAGAGGCAGTGCAACTGCACAGTTCAACAAATAGCAGCGTTGATCCGTCTCTTTCTCTGCTGGTACACTCACCTGAGCTTGGCTTGGTGGAGGTGGAAGTTGTCCTCTTGCTCTTCCCAGGTCTTGAAATGTTCTGCCTCTTTCTCCCTCTGAAGCATTTCCAATTCCTGTTCTCGCATAACTTTTTCTCGTTCACGCTCCAAGCGCAACTGCTTAACCTATAAAGTCAATGGGCACAATAAACCAATGATAAACCAGTAGATGCAAAGAGCTTGCTAAATGGACAAGTGGAGGCCTCATGATAAATAAAGGAGGGGGACACGACATGGAAGCCGCGATATAAAGCACTACAGCTAAGATCTGGCTGGTACATGTGTCAGACTCATTCCACATTAAACATCATAGACACCCCACCTGATCACCAGCAGGGAGGATGAAAAAGATGGCCTGAAGCATTTGATAACATTTGACTGTTTATTATTTAAATACTTGAAACTGTTTTGTGGATAATTATCCAGTCAGGTCATCCTTCAAAATGAAATACACTAAGTTTTATTAGGTGATTGCTAAATGGCGACTGGATCAGAAAACTCAGACTTCCATCTTAAGTCTATCACCCCACTCTAATAGTACTACCGCTGCAAAAGGCAAAGGCCACACGAAATGCACAAACATGCGAAAGAAAAGACTGGCCATGCCAGACAGAGCAATACAAGGATAACTTTGCAATGAAGAGGCAAGATTATATCGGTTTCTGGAGACAACGTTACTAAAGATGGCACATTTGACAAGGGATTTATTCAGATCTACAAGGACAGCAAGAAGATGCTAAACCTGCCTCATGTCATAAAATAGGAAAAGAAAATCCCAGCTGTCAGGAGAACCGATAGATGGTGGGCCTTCGTACCTTCTGCAGCTCCAAGCGGTTGTCCTCCTGGATTTGCTTGTTCCTGTCTTTTAGGTCCTTCTCCCCGAGATGTGAAATACCCTTTTTTTCTAGAGCCTGAAAAATCAAATCAAATTGACATGTTTAAGACATAAGGAATCATTCTGGTTAACATTGCCGCACAGGAGAAAAACATCCACATGAAACCATTCTAGAACATACAAGCGTGTCTGGCTTCAGCTTTAACTACTCTGTGAGTTTTAGTCAATGACTAGGTGACCGTAAAAAAATACAAATATCTTTTGAAATTGTGAAACACCCGTGACAGGATTCTCGCCGTCTACCAGGTCCTAGTATGAAGGTGTTTATCTTAAATCACCAGTACTTAAAAAAAACCGAATGGGAATACTCCTGATTAGAAGTGGTAGATGCCATGTAGTTCTGGTATTTTGTTGAACTGAGCAAAACCAGGAAAACACTCAATGGCCCTAATTCTCTTTTGCTACTCTAATCTAGATAATGCTGCAGTTTGCTTCCCTAAGTAAAATAGCCAATGTATTAGCCTTATAGTTCTGAAAAATGAACACTGCTCCAATAGCTGAAAAAGGACCAAACTAGATTTTTAATTTCACGTTCGTGGAGAATAAAGTATGCACATCAAGTGAAATCGGGATATCCGTTAAAAACTGGTACAAAAAGATGGGTTCAGTTGCCCAAAAGATTGCTGGCTCTAGGAAAATGGCCATTTTGTTTTTGATCATCAAGATAATATTTACTTACACAGACAAACTTAGGCATTTGTGGCAGAAGGCAAGATGTATAAATTGAAACCCTAACTTCTGCACGTCTAACGTATCTGAGTGAGCTCTAGCAAGCTCCTGCCAGTATAATTCAACACAGCCACAGCTGTATCTTTGCCAAGAGCTTTCTACCCAAACGAGAATTCACTTTTCAGCCTTTCTTTATTCTGAACAGCTCTGCATTGTGTAGAAAGGGAAACACCAAGCTAAGGAAAGAATGTGACAACAGACTTGACGCCTTTCACACTGGAATCCTCGGCTTGTTTATTACTGCGCTCCACGGTAAGACAGGAGTTTATTCTGCTGGCACATTCCCTTTTTGGCCAGTGCTTCTCTTCCATCCCTCAAGCAGACCCTCCAGGATTTCGCGATTTGCCACGAAATCGGCACTTTTGTAAAAAAAAAAAAAAAAAAGCCGCAATTTTTACAAAAGTGCCTGCGAAATCAAGAACCCCCCCCATTAAAGTCTTCTTCCCTCACTACGGTCCTAAAGTAGGCTAAATATATTATGTAGTATCCAGTGAGACCTAGTAAATGTCTCAACAGGTTTTGGGTTGAAGGGACCTCAATGCAGGGCCTGTGGAGTGACATTGTGAGTTACGGGCTCACATAAGTCTCCTCCTGTCCCTGCAGCAGAGACCAAGGGCCAGCTGTGAGGTGCTGATAGCCTGGGCTGGAGGGCGCATGGCTGGTCGGCGAGTGGCTGTGAGGCCTGGTCAGGGAGGGGAGCTGAAGGTGAGGCCTCCCGCTGCAGTGGCCCCTGCACTTGATCTCCAGAAAGTGGCGCAAACAGAGAGGGTTGCGCATCCTGTGCCTCTGGCCCACAGACCACACATGAGCAAAGCCCCCCACTCCACTCGCGGCATATCAGGTGAGAAGGGGGCATACTGATTGCTGTGGTTAACTAGCCACAGTCTGAGAACAGGGCCAGTTGGCAAGGGCCTGGTGCTGAGACGTAGCAGTGTCGGCCACCTGGACTCTAGAGGACCATGTATCCTGCACCCCAACGAGCCTCCTTTGAGGGATTGGATTTGCTTGCTTGGGCCTGGACTTGCCCAGAAGGGCTGCCTGGGGGCACCCCTAGCAGCGACTGGGCCTACTTTGCCACCTGCCCTCTGCTGCCAGCCTAGAGTGTGAGCTAAAGACCTGGGATGGCATGACTACCCCTCGGCATGGTGATTTCTATGTAGGGCCCCCTGGAGCCTGCTGCATGTGGTGGAGAGTGTGGGGACTGTTTTGCTGGGGCCCCCCAGCCACACACCAATAATACTTCCAATCCAAAACTAGACTAAAAGGCTCATCCTGCTTTTCAAGATCACATCTAAATTTATATAGAAGTATGTGTTATTTTTATGAATCAGTGTAGGTCTTTATTTGGTGTCTGTCTCATTTACTGCCTGTGTATAAATAAATGTTTTCGCACTACCCTCTGATATGCCTGTGTGCCCACACTACTGCAAAAGAAAGCATTTGGAGTGTCATTTGTGTCTCTGTAATTCATTTGTGTGTTGCCTGGACACACTGCACAGTGTATCTCGATATGGTGCACCATACATAGAGGCAGCTTCCTACAATAACCCAAAAAAGGTCTCTGCTTTTTTGAGGGTAAAGGCCAGGCAGCCCAGAGGTTAAAACTGGGAGCATAAAGACAACATGCAAAGGACTGTTGACAACACAGGGACTCACGTGGCAGCTGTAAATAATGTACACCGAGTGAGCCCCTTCTATGCTACAGCCTCGCCAAAGTCACGTTACCAAGCTACTTTGTCTAGCAAAGAGACCACCTGTAAAGACCTTTATATTAAAATCTCTTATCTACCCCAAAGTCAGTTATTTTTCGCACAGTGGGCCTTCTTGGACCTGTTCAACGGGCCATGGCCTGTCCACGAAAGCGGTGTCCAGCCGCCCTCAGACTCTCAGGCGAGAAAAGGGTTAAGGATGTGCCAAACACCGGCCCCACAATGTGTCAAAAGGTGTGATAACTGCTACCAACCTATACTAATGCAAATGGAGAATTGCATTTCCAAGGGATAACAGCGTTCACCTGTGGGCTGCTTCCTCTATTCCATATTCCAGGTTGCCTATTCAAAGTGGAATACTCTGCTAAAACAGTTTCCATTGATTTAAGGCTGAAAATGAATGATTACGAGTAAAATAAAAAGCCGCAAAAATGCAGCTAAATTTCCATATTTGTGCTGCTAAATTTCCGTATTTGTGCCGCTAAATTTGTGAATCCATGCCGCTATATCCTGGGGGTCTGCTCAAGAGAGAGAGGAGTGCCATCAGGCCTTTCATTAGTCTCCTTTCCTTCTGAAACATTCCATCTGAACAGAGAAGCCAGAATGGTCCTAGAACGCACAGAACCAATGAACCGCTCGCCTCTCTGTTGCCCTACGTCTAAGTAGACATCTCTTTCTGTGCCTAGGAGCTCCTCAAACTTAGCTGCCAGAGGTTTCACACCCATTTAATAGAGACACTTCTAAAAGCAAAAAATGTCTGAAGCGCTTCACAGGATGTGTTAAAACGTCTTCACACAATACTTTCTTTTCAAGGCACCCTAAAAATACAAAAACAGTGTCAATTTGCCCATGAGCTTCACACCACCACATTTTATTTTCTGTATTAAGAAGGCAAACAGGACAACCAGTGTGGGCCATGATTTTGAGATACTATAAAATAGAAATAAAGTCCCAAAAAATAACTTTGACACAAGCTGTTGGTGTTTGGCGAACAGTTCTCCTGTCTATAGTGCACTAGTACATTAATTCCTCGGCAAATCACTCTCTTCCCTGGTGGGTGTGTTGAGGAGCTCATTCTCTTGTGTACCTTTACTGCTTGTAAACTCGGTATTCTCCCTCTAGATTTGAGCGCGCAGCATTGCTTTTTGGCACACCAGTAGAACATCTATTCAGGGTAAAGTCGCCTGGCTCAAATCCTCTGTTCACTCACACCCTGCACATTCATTCCCCAGTCCTTCGGCTCAATCACACTCTGGCTCCAGTAAGTCATTCATTCAGAAGTCCTTCGGGCTCATTCACTTGATAGCTCCACTTGCTTATTCATTCCCTTCTCCCTCTCTCATTCAAGCTCTGGTTTTACTCATTCATCAAATCCCGAGCCCATCTGACTTATTCATGCCATAGTCCCCAAGGCTCATTTGTTTGTGGCTCTGCACGGCTCATTTATTCATTGATCAGTTTGGCTCATTTGTTTGTGGCTCTGCACGGCTCATTTATTCATTGATCAGTTTGGCTCATTTGTTTGTGGCTCTGCACGGCTCATCTATTCATTGATAGTTTGGCTCACTTGTTCCTTACTCACTGACTCATTCAGACAAAGGTCCCGCTTGCTCATACGCAGCCTGCTCTCTTCCGACTCATTTGTTCCCTGGTCTCCTCTGGCTTATTGATTCAATGCCCACCTTTGGGTCATTCATTCACTGGTCCCACATTCATTCACTGGCCTGCTAGCTCAGTCGTTGCATGGTCTCAACTGCTCCTTCATTCTTCTGTCCCTTTGGGTAATGCATTTCCTAGGTCTCTTTGGTTCACTCATTCCCTTGTCTATTTTACTCTTCCAGGCCATGCGGTCTTTTACATATTCATTCCCTCGTCTTTTCTGCCTATTTATTCCACTGAGACTCATTGTACAGCCCGGGGGCCACATGCGGCCTGCCAGACCCTCCTTGTGAGCATTCCATTGCTATTTGAACCAGTGAAAGCAGCCACTTTCACGTGCGACTGCCAGTTTAATTATCGAAATATAAACATGCAATTCATTACACACTAGAGGCACTGCGGAAGCGTACAGAAGAGGAAATTGACACATTTCTAAGACAGTTTAGCATATCATGTTAGCATTTTAAAAAGTAAATCATTTATTTCCGGATTACTTTTCTAAGTGAACTTTTCTCAACTTATTATCTCTGGTTTGTAAAACACACAAAGAATAGGAAATAAAATATACGGAAATTCATTCTTTTAGTAGATTTCAGAAGTAAGCATACATTTTCTGTTTTTTATCTTACTTTACATCTATGATTGCTTAACCAACCCCCTCCCCGACCAATGTGGCCGCGGTCAAACTCTAAAACTTTACCTGTGGCCCCTCAGTAAATATTTGTGAGTGCCCCTGGTCCTATTTAATCCCTGTTCCCATTGGTGCATTCATTCCCTGGTCTACTTTGGATATTCATTTCATGTTCTATTTTGTGCATTTATTACTTTATTTTATTTTTCTTATTTGTCGAGCACAAAACTTATCCCCCAAGGGATGTCCCAGTACTAGGTAGACGCCCAACCCATCCTCTGAGCGAGATTCACTAAACCAAGACAGGAACGTCTTAACTAGGAAAGAACCAAGTTTTCAATTTTTTCCTAAACCTAGTATGATTATCAATTAAACAAATGTCCAACGGTAAAGAGTTCCATTGAACTGCAACCAAATAAGACAAGGAGCAGGCTCCTGATGGGGCATTCCTTATTCATTTCATTTTGGCTAAAGTCAAACTATGGGATCTCAGTTCGCAAGCTGGTTTGTGAAATTCCAATCTGGCTAGAGTCCACGTTCTCTCGTCTTTTGCCACACACTCCCTCAGGTCTCATGCGTATTCATGTACTCGTCTCTCTTTCTTCCCGGATTCCACTGGTGCATTCGTTTCAGAGTGAATCTCGAGCAATACTCCCTAGTTACCCCTAGCTTCTCAAAAATAGCTTCTGGCTCTTCACAAACTCTGAATATTCATTCCGTGGCCAGATTCACAAAGACAATCGATCAGTTGATCTGTCATGTGCGCTATGTGAGACATTTATTTTTGAAAAGTGCACCAAGCTCCTGTTTGGCTTCTTGGCACTTTAGGTAGACAGCGGTCTGTGATTTTAAGTTCACCTAACAACTATTTAAGCACATTCATGGGAGCAAGTTCATTTGCATTTGAAAACAGAACTCTGGAGCACGAAGGGTAGGTGGATTAATGTACCCCTCTAACCTAAGAGTTAAACGTGGACTTTCCAGGTTGTGATTTCAATGCTGAACGAGGGCTCCTCAAAGGACATGTGTGTGCACCTCACTGGGGTTGCAGAATCGTTTTTGCAATTCTGGTATGTGCTGTTGGCCCCAGAGCAAAGTTTCAGTACAGCCTGTGCCGTTCTAACTACTTGTTTATGGCCCCGGTTACTGGGACAGAGCTGTCAATCCACCCCCGCCTTTTGACTCTCTCTCTGGTCATTTTTCAAGCGTTTCGGATGGTACTTCTCCATATGATTTTGCACTGTCCCAGAGTTTCCTACCTCTAGGATCCAATGTGAGCATGCCTCTTTATTTCAGGGGTTGCTGTCGGTGGAACTTGTAGTATGTGTTGCAGAACCAACTGACCTAAGGCCATGAGCTGCAAAAAGAAACCCGCTTGGTATTTTTATTTGGTGTACCACCTCATGCCTGCCCGGGTTTATATCTTCATAATCAGGAGTTTAACAGCGAAACGTTCAGCCAATTACACATCTGTTTGGTGCTATGGTGTTAAGTAAGGTGTTCCTGCCCGACCACTACAACTTCAATACCTTCGAGTCCATCTAGTTCCCGTCCCAGTAACAAATCTTTGGCTTCTCATATTTCTTTCTCCTAAAAGGAAGTAGTAGTCAACCCTAGTTGTATATTTAACTTCGCTCTGAAAAACACAAGCCAGACATACTGTCTAGTTTAATGGACTTAAGCTACACAACAAATTACACATCACCACCTTCATACGGATAAAGCTTCACTCACCTTGTTCCAAATGAAGGACCCCAGCAAGTTGTTGTCCCCAAAAGGGTTGTCTGTATTGGTGTAGCCCATGTACTCCTCACCCCAGCCCATTTTCTCCCGCTTCTTCCTTTCCTTAGCCTCCTTTTTGGCTAGGCGTCGGGCCCGCTTATCCTCAGGAGTCTCCATGGCCTTCAGCATCTCCTGTTGACGTTTTTTGTCCTCCTTGAGTCGAAGCCGCTCCTGAAGAGTCAGCTGGATCTCCAAGTCTCCCTTTGGACTCTGAGAGCGAGCCGGCGATATTGAGCTGACAGAGGATACAGAGCAATGAGACCTCTGCCTGCTACTCCTTTCGCGGCTGCCTCTGCCCCTTTTCTTGTCTCTGCGTGGCACACCGGAGTCTGAATCAGATGAGTGGTCCCTGGATTGGGAAAGTCCATGCTGTTGGCTTGGTTTGTTGAAGTCTGCACTTCGGATCGTCTGATCTTTTTGTTTCTTCTGCTCCTCCGAAGAATCCGATCTAAAAAAAAAAACATGAATATAATCTTATATGTAACGATCAAAGAGACACCGGTTAACTAGAGGGATGATGAGCAATCTAAGTAGTGGAAAGGTGGATACCCATGGTTGGTTCGCAAGAAAGTAAAGTGAATCATTCCGATAGAATTAGTCTGGATGTCAGTGTCAGTCACAAAACATTAGGTTTCTTCATATATTTTTTAGGTCTCGCGTGGGTGTGGCAGCGAAGCTACCCCGCCCAGCGAGAGATCTTGTAAACAAAAAGGGAGCCTAAGCCCCGCCCCTCTTTCAATTGGGAAGCGTCAGCTTTCATGGTAAACGCTGGCTTTCCATTAGAAAGGAGGGTTTTCCGTTGCCGCCCTGTCCGCTTTTGGAACGGCCCCTTGGGACATGGTAGCCTGCTTTACGGCCGTTGTGACGAAGTTTCTTATCTGAAGCTTCGTCACGCTGTTTATTGGTCTGTAAGTGCCGGTCTCGGAGAAGTCGCGCTATTAATCACAGTGTTTGTGAATGCCGGAGATTTAATACAGTGCCAGACACACTCAGTGTAACTTGTTTTCCATTTCCAGCAACAAGTCAACAGAACATTCCAGAGTGCTATGTACGCACGCAAGAGAGAAATATTCAGTGATAAATTATGCCGTTCGTCCATTGAGATAAATGGCAGAAAAGGTCAGCGAAGGTGGCCCCAGGAAAACATCCTCAAAGCCTACACATTTAATTACAACTCCCGGTACGGATCGCCTGACTGGTCAAACCTTTCGGAATCCAGAAAGAAAGTAGATCTATACACCCATGCCTTACAGAAAAAAGTAATAAAAAAAAATAAAAATCAGCATATGCCCAGAAGTCATTTAAAACAGAAAAAAAAATTACTGTGATCTTTTTGAGATCGAAATCTCTTGGCTAATGTAATGTGTGTGTGTTTCGGTTTCCTTTCACTACTTGCATAGACACAAGTAGGTGGCCACAGGCCCTTATACTACATGTGCGTTCCTGATCGGAGGCGCTACCTGTTACTGGCTAAATACTGTCACGCACAGGCCCACAACAACAAAGGGGTTAAACAGCTCAAGTGCTCGCCCGGGCCCTGCTGTCGAATGCGTGACAGGGGAGGGTGTAGGTTTCACTTTATTTCACCGTAAAAGAGATCGATCAGGTGTGTAACTGGAACAGATGTCAGAGCACCGGATTGCCGAACCGGTAGTTCTGTCAACACCACATCGGAGCTGTCATAAAGGGTAGATATTGGCCATGGGTTTTTATTGCAAGGCAAGTGCGCGTACCTGGACTAGCTTTTATATCACTAAACCCATATCTACTTTTACAGAGGACACTGTACAAAATATGGAACTTGAAGCAGCTGTACATTTTTTACTTCAGCCCCCGGGCCAGTTTTAGCACTGGTGGCGCCCGGTGCGACAATCTTTTTTGCGAGAGCTACCCCGCCTCCCTCCACCCTACCTCGATCTACATTCCAACCCTTTTTAGGTCTCGCCTTTTCCATTGGAAAGTGGCGAGAATTCAAGTGCTCGATCCACTAGTCAAACCACTGCAGTTTCGACTGCAGTTTCTTCACAGTGCATGTGAAAAGCGGGAGAATCACGTGACCACAAGCCTCTCGTGAACGAGCCCAGCCAGCCCATTTCCCCACAGGCTTCCCCATTGCATCACCACATCAAAGCCAGCCATCTGTTGTTTCCCCAGCGTGGTGCCGCCAGCAGCTTCACTTCAGGCATCCACTCCCCCCGCCCCCTACTTCACACTTCTCACGGTCACCAGGCTGTGTTTCGCATTCCCCCCCCCTCCTCCCCACTATCATTCTGCTATGCAGATCGTTTCTTTTCTCTTAATTCTAAGAATAATAAGCGCAAACTCGACCAACGTAATTGGAGTGCTTTACTTGTCCTAATATGCCGTGTTGTCTGTCCCTCGTGCTTGCCGTTTTTTTCCTCTGGGTATCCTCCCTTGTTATAGTAGTGTAGCCACGTGTCTCTTCTTTAAGCAACTTCCGGGCCAGATCACATACATTTGGCACTGGTGCAAAAATAGCGCACATGCTTGTTT
Organism: Lissotriton vulgaris; assembly: GCF_964263255.1. NCBI lineage: Eukaryota > Metazoa > Chordata > Amphibia > Caudata > Salamandridae > Lissotriton > Lissotriton vulgaris. The sequence continues at coordinate 394,135 of NW_028241517.1, forward strand.
GCACCCCTTAGCTGCTTATGTTATATACATTGGAGCAAACGGACTCTGCAGTCCATATTACATAAAGGCTCCTCCTCGCCTTTCGCCGTTCTGGGTTCTCCATCCCCAACGTAACCTCACCCCTCCTCTTTTCGCCGTTCCATCTTTGCTCTGCCTCCATTTGCCCTTGCTCTGCCCTCTGCCTCTCCTTCCCCTCCAGTCCACTCCACCTCAGTCTCTCCTTTCACGTATCCTAAGCCCACCTCCTCTGTTTTTTTCCTAAAACCCCAGCGTGCGCTCGGCCTCATGCCAGCATTTCTCCTCTCCTAATTATTCACTGCACGGCCGGCCAGCACATCAAAGGCTGCTGCTCTCCGTGCGTCTCGTCACCCGTCCTCCCTTGTAATTATTTACTTCACTTTAGTTTAACAGTTCTTCTTCCTCATCTCTGGTACACGCAGTTGAGTTTCATTGACCTTTTTTAGGTTTTGCCTAGCCAATGCTTACGAAGTAAGCATTCGCTAGAAAAAAACTAATGAGTATAGTATAGGGGTTGGAATCCGCCCCCGTCAACCATTGGTTAGCTCCATAAATGGAGGCTATCCATTGGAAGACTGGCCTGTCCGTCAATGCAGGACCAGATTCGGGGGCGTTCCCGAGAATTTTTGGCTTTTGGCGACGTCACGCTACGTCAGCCAAAAGCCGAGAACGCCCCCGAATCTGGTCCGGCATTGCCGGTGTTCCTGCCTTCCTGCCTATTGGTGGGATGAGCCCCCTCAGTGCCGCCGCGCTAGGATTGGTTCTCGAGCCGCCGCATCATGAGCAAGAACGAAGGAGCTGCCCTCCCATTGGCTGAGGCGGTCGAGCCCCCTCAGTGCCGCCGCGCTAGGATTGGTTCTTGAGCCGTCGCGTCATCGCTGGAGCCGCCCTGCGATTGGCCGCAGCTTCGTTCTGTGTTCTTGATTTTGCCGGCTTAAAATTATAGACCGTGAAGACAGGTTGAGGGTAAATGTGCTTAGAAATAAAGACAGTGAGTATGGTTTCAAAGTAAAGGAAGTTCTGTTGTAAAGTCGGCGATGACGAATTTTAGGTAAAGACAGCCCAACATGCGGCTCGATGGTTAATTGCACATTGACACGCTTCAAGTGCTGGGTCACCCCTCTGCCCCTCTATCACCCGGTGAGATAAGTTGCTGGCGCTCCAGAAAGTCTCTGCATACTCATTTTAGGCTGGTTTACAGACGCCCACGGATTGCTTGTCAGATGGTACAGGGCCGTGTCGTGATTTTAACGTGTAAAAGGAAACTATGAGACAGAAATTGAGACCCCTCGGCAGTATGTAACGTGTCTGCCCCTGAGAGATGTCCGCCCCCCTACCGCTGCCTCGGCTCCCGTTCCCGCACCCCCGGAGACCCACAGCCTGCATTATATGCAGTATGAGTCACGGCAGCTGCAGGACACATGCGAACAACACACTCGACAGACACGTGTCCCAGCAGCGCCTTTAAATTGCATTTTGGCCATGAAGGGCTTTCCTGGGGGGAATGTATGCTTTCATTAAAGCGCTATATGCCACGAGCATGCATGGCGTCCTTGAGCCTCCGCGCAGACATAACGAATCCGGGATGACTGCTCTCGACCTGCTTTTGTCCATGCAGCAACTTCAATTTCATTTTTTTAAATATATTTTATTGCAGCTTTATATTAAACGTGGCCTCGGCTCATAGTTCCCGCCCCCTACTGCTGCCTTGGCTCCCGTTCCCGCACCCCCGGAGACCCACAGCCTGCATTATATGAAGTACGAGTCACGGCAGCTGCAGGACACATGCGAACAACACACTCGACAGACATGTCTCCCCGTGTCCCAGCAGCGCCTTTAAATTGCATTTTGGCCATGAAGGGCTTTCCTGGGGGGAATGTATGCTTTCATTGAAGCGCTATATGCCACGAGCATGCATGGCGTCCTTGAGCCTCCGCGCAGACATAACGAATCCGGGATGACTGCTCTTGACCTGCTTTTGTCTATGCAGCAACTTCAATTTCCTTTTTTAAAATATATTTTATTGCAGCTTTATATTAAACGCGCGTGACATAACCAAGCCGTGATTTGTGGGCAGTGCGCGTGAACGCTTTGTTTAATTTTTAGTTCAGAACCATGTCTTACAGCCGCGCTCAGAGCCCTCTGCGGGCGGGATAGGTGCGTGACGTGTGTGGAGCGCACATACTTATGTGCTGGTTTATGTTTTGTATGTTATTTTGTAAATGTGCAATGTGTAGAGCATCCTTCGAGGCTTTTGCAAGGCGCTCTCTCTCCGTCTCTTCCCAGAGCGCCATCAGACAATGCTGTCATTGCCTGGGCTAGAAAGAAAAAAAACATGAAACACTGGGGAGGAATGGGGTTAACTCTTTATCAGCCGGTGCCTAACGGTGCTCCTTACAACCTGCCATGAAACCATCACTGCAGAGGAGCCAAGCAGGCCTTCTATAGGTCTGGGCCTCTCAGAATCAAAAATAAATGTTTTATTTGTTCAAGTTAGTTTCTACTAGACGAGAGGCAGTGTCCCTCATACCTCTGAACAAAGGATACTTAAAACCAAAAATCAATGTTGGATCACAGGAGAGGATGACTGATGTCTTGTTGGAAGGCACCTGTACTAGCCAATGCATGAGGCACAGAAGCAGCCATTCATTTACAGAAAGAGCGCAGGCTGGGGGAGACGGGAGCCTGCTAAAGAGACCGCCTGGCTCAATTATTTGGTAGGCGTCACTGGGAGCGAGACCGAGCTTTTGTGAAAAGAATTTACAGAAACCACTAAAAGATTGTATATTCATACTTAACAGAACAACGGGGACACTGGTAAACAGCCTGCTGGGAAGGGACAGATGGGATCTCAAGACACACCTACACGTGGTTAGCTCTGGGTCTGCATTTTCCTAAAGATGGGAAGGAAGAGGTGCAAATCTGTTATGCAGACAGACTTTGAGAGGAGCATCTCTCCTAGGGAATGCAGGGCTCAAGGCTGCAGGAAGAGCTACAGCTCTCTTCTGCAGACAGCCTTTGAGAGGTGCGTCCCTCCTCAGGAATGCACGGCTCGCCTCCTGTGAGGAGCCTGTCCGCCGAGGACAGATGGGAAGACCTGCCGAGGCTCCTGTTTGCCATCAGTGACGGGTAGGGTCGGGGTGAAAGGGTTAATGTTAGCACTGAGCAACTGGCAACTCGCTCCGTCACTGGCCTGTCAGTACCGGCCCCTCCCCTTGAGAGCTCAGGGGGCGGGGCTTTCTCCTGGCTGGGGAGTCCATAGACCACGCGTAGGCCAGAGGGAGCACAGGTGTTGTGGTGGTGGCGGCGGCAAGGGTGTGGCTATTGTCAGTACAGCCAGTGCAGTGGCACCAGGCTCGGGTGGTAAAGGACCGGCGCACCACAATTATAGCGGTTTCTTAATACCAAGTGCTAGCCAGGGGCTCAGAGTATTTGTGGCACGTGTAATGCCCAGGGCAGAACGCAGTCCCGTAAGGGGTCCCGATAAGCCCAAAGTCTATGAACTTCTGTGAGATAGGGAGCGTCAGGTGCCCCTGGCCTCCTTCTGCAGCAGGGCATCACTGCATTAGTCCACCGGTTATGCAACAAGGAATTTGCATGGGGTTAAGCCCCAAGACCGATTCAAAACACCCACAATGCGTGTACACCACAGTGTGGCTCCTTGAGTGTGAGTCTGTAGTGTGTGAGGACGACAGAGTAGTAGAGAGGTGTTGCTTTTGGGACAGTGGCATTCGAGAAGCCAGTTTAGAGCGCACTGTTGTTCTAAGGGCGGCGGGGGGGGGGGGGGGTAATTGCAGACATTGGTTTAAATTGAGCAGTCAGTCGGTGATCCCACTCGACTCTGCAATGTGAAAGGGTAGACACAACCAACAGATGCCAGAGACACACGAACATAGAATTAAATAAATAAATACACACAGACACATCGGTGAGAAAGGTTGCTTTTATTTAAAGTTACAATTCGTGCCTCCCTGTTGCCTGCTTGTGCCTCTGTTTTCGTGTCTCCCTGTTGCCTGCTTGTGCCTCCGTTTTCGTGCCGTGACTCTGTTGCCTGCTTGTGCCCCTGTTGCCTGCTTGTGCCTCCGTTTTCGTGCCTGTGAGACTGAGTGCAGGCTGTGAGTGCAGACTGACTGTGCAGACTGACGGACTGTGCGTACCTGTGTATGTGTGCAGCTATGTGTACAAGAGCTAAGTCATGCTGTATATGTGTGTGTGATGCTATATGTGTATTATGCTATGTGTATGTGTGGGTCTGTAGCTGTGTATGTGTGCAGATGTGTCCAGGAGCCGAGTGATGCTGTCTGTGTGTAATGCTATGTATGTGTGATGCTATGTATGTATAATACTGTGTGTGTGTAACTGTGTCTGTCTGTATAACTGTGCATGTCTGTAGCTGTGTGTGTATGTAGCTGTGTATACAAAGCCTGTCAATGTGTGTAGAGGAGGAGCTCTGTGTGTGTGTGTGTGTATAGCTCTGTGTACATATACCTATGTGTGTATAAGTGCAAATGCAATAGGTCTCACATTTCGTAACTATAAAGCGATTTACTAGTAAACGACAAAGCCATTTGTTTATCTGTTTTACAAAAAAAAACATAGGTGAAAATTTTGACATTTACAATGCCAATAGCTCAAATTTTGTCAAAGGCAAAACCATTGCATTGTAAATGCTTGTTCCTCTTAAACATTAGTATAGCGAGAACAATCCCAGTGATTTTCAAAATGTGGGCACTTAATGTTTTGTTCTCGTCAAAATCCCAATGTGTTTTTTGCTTTTACTGATCTAACAGTTGCTTGTTTTAGCTATAAAGCCAATAAAATGGGCTATCGTGGTAATAATTCCTGTTCTTTACATTATGCCACGGTTTTGGATTTGAGGTTTTCTACAGTGTGGTCCGTCGCATCTAGTTGCCAGAACACTTAGTTTACACAGTTGTTTAACAAAAAAGTATAAGCAAAGTATAAAATCAGAGCCACACCAGTTATATTTACATTAAATTAATATTCTAGAACCCAGTTTATTGAACTTGGTGTATACCTTCATGTTTCAGTGAAGGAGGAAAGTGTTTTTTAAAGGTCTCGTGCTTTTCTTCCAATAGTTAATTAGTTTTTGTTTGATCTTGGGTTATATAATCAAGAACATTTCAGGAGTTAGATTATCCCTTTCAATGAAGGCAGCACACGCAACGCCACTCACACACGCAACGCCACTCACACACGCAACGCCACTCACACATGCAACGCCACTCACACACGCAACGCAACTCATCCACGCTACCCCACTCACACATGCAACGCCACTCACACATGCAACGTTACTCACACATGCAACGCCACTCACACATGCAACGCAACTCACTCAAAGCAACGCAACTCATCCACTCAACGCAACTCATCCACGCAACGCCACTCACCCATGCAACGCCACTCACCCATGCAACGCCACTCACACATGCAACGCCACTCACACATGCAACGCCACTCACACATGCAACGCCACTCACCCACGCAACGCCACTCACCCACGCAACGCCACTCACCCACGCAACGCACATACACTCACACCCAAGCAGTGCCACTTTTACCCACACAGCACCACTCACACCCACGCAAGCCCACTCTCACACACGCAACGCCACACTCACACACGCAACGCCACACTCACCCATGCAACGCCACTCACCCACGCAACGCCACTCACCCACGCAACGCCACTCACCCACGCAACGCCACTCACCCACGCAACGCCACTCACCCACGCAACGCCACTCACCCACGCAACGCCACTCACCCACGCAACAACAATCACACATGCAACGCCACTCACCCACGCAACGCCACTCACTCAAAGGCACTCACACCCACGCAGTGCCACTTCCACCCACACTGTGCAGTGCACAATAGGTCTCGCAGTAGGAAAGTTGGAGCTACTGGTTTTGTAAATGACAAAGCCCTTTATGTTTTTAAAATGAAAACAAAAATAAAAGGCATTGCTATTTGCAATTGTAATAGCTCCAACTTTCCTACTGCGAGACTAATTTCATTCTAAATGATTACCATGATAACCACCTACGTTTTGTCATGTAACTAAACAAACAAGCACTGGCGTTGCCAATAGGTCTCGCATTAGGAAAGTTTGAGCTATTGGCATTGTAAATGACAAAGCTATTAATTTCGCTATTTTCAAAACCAACACATAAATAAAAAAATTGTCATTTACAATACCAATAGCTCAAACTTTCCTAATGCGAGACCTATTGGCAACGCCAGTGCTTGTTACTTTTCCCCCTCTACTTTTTATGCCCCATAGGACTTGTGCCTATGCTATGCTATGTAAATCATGTAACTGTGTAATCACTGTTTTTTCCCTATGTTATGCTATCCTATCCTGCAGTAACTGATGTAATTTATGTAACACGCTGATTCTCATGTAAAGTGCTCTGATACCTCCGGGTCTAGCCAGCGTTATATAAAACTCTTCAAATGAAAATAAAATAAATCTCCTTCATTGATTCCCTCACTAACACCCTCTAATAGTTTTCTCATTCCTCCATAGCACCTCTCCCACAAGCATTTCATTTGCTTTATCGCGCTACTCATACCAGTGTAGGGAGCACTTTGCATCACTTACACATTATACAGAAACAATAAAACAGACCAGTGTATATCAGTCGATAGGAAATGTTACACAACACAATGAGAATGGTAAGGTGCAGGAATCGCGTGTCATCCATACTAGTAGCCAGTATACTTTAAGAGTGCTTGGTCTGAAGAAGCACAAATTTACGATTTAAAAAAGTACGGCAGTGGTTGGGTTGACTTTACTAATAAGAAAGGACTTCTACTCAGCAAACCTTTTTAGCAACATTAGGAAAATGAAAGAGTAGGGAAAAAGCAATGTTCCAAGCCAATACCTCGCATGCATCTCTTTGATGACGATTCATAGGTCACTGTGCTATATATTGAGAATGTTACTCATTAACTGTAAGTAACAAAAGGTTCTCGGTTGCAAAAGCAGTACCCCAGTGAGCTATCCACAAAAAATACAGTTCTGTGATCTGCATGGTAAAAGTTATTTGCAGCAGGCACATTAACCTTCAGCACTATTTCATGATGAGTCAAAACTGCTACTAGAGGAAACTCACTCTCTCTAGCAGACATAATAATCACCAGTTATCTTGACATTTTTATTGCTGCCTGAAAACTGTTGGACACACAAGGAACAATTTAGCAGGTGCGTTTACACATGTAAGTTATTTATATTGTTTCCAAATACAGCACCTCCGAGGTTAGAGCCAGTTGCGGGTGCACCGGTCGCATCACCCAAGAGCCGCCGTCCCCGTTCAGCAGTGACAGTCAATTTAGAGGATTGCGTAGAATGATGCCATTTTATTGACTTATAAGCCGCTGATGTGCAACAAGAAGCCATTTCATAGCGCTAAGCCTTTAAAAGTTTCAATTTTAGGACTTCTCCAGGGTCAAAAGTTATGGATCATAGACAAGACCAGGGAATTCCTATCATGTATGTTCAACTCCAAGGTGAAGAGGAGTCCTGTATTCAGAAGAAGAGGTGCTTCTTTTGGCATCTAGAAGCAAAGAGCCTCCTTTTTAGGTCTCGGCCTACGTAGGCTGCGCTTACGCAGTCTCGCTGGCGAGATTTTATGTTTCTAGAGTATGGGGCTTAAACCCGCCCCTCTTCGCCATTGGCTCGCTTCCTAAACGGAGGCCAGCCATTGGAGAAGAGGTTTCTCTTTCCATTTAAGCCCCGTCTTTTTCGGATTGAGGGGTGTGTTTTTTAGTTTCTTTCTCTCCTCTTCCCATTGGCTGGAATTTTACATTCCAGCCAATGGGAAGAGGAGAGAAAGAAAAACATGCCCCCCCAGTCTGAAAATGATGGGGCGTTTCTCCAAGGCATTGCTGCTGGACCTCGAAGAAACATGGTGGTGTTACCCCTAAGACTGTTTGGTTCGTTGCTTGCACCGCATGCAGATTTTCGAAGCCTTAGAGTCCCTTAAATTCTGCGTTCCAATTGTGCAGCGCTTCCTCACTGTCGACTACCACGGCTGACACTTCCAAGAGAACTCTGCTTTACCATGCAGTTGGAGGGCCTGCCCTGCGGCGGTGATCACTGTGCCACCAGCACTTCCCAACCACAGCGCTCCCGTGGCACGGCGCACTCCGGCGATGACTTCACGGCCTCCGGTACTCCAGATACCCTTCCCTCTCTGGCCGCCATGCTGCCTCTGCTTGGGCCAGCGGGGCCACCGTACACGACCAGGCTCCCACTCACTCCCCGTGGAGCCCTATGAAGAGCTTGTGCTGCAGGATCCACGCCATGGCCGAGGCCCGGAGACCCCGCTAGGCCCCCCCGGAGCGTGGAGGGTCGGCTCCCTCCACGCTCTGTCCCACTTGCTCCCCAAAGTTCCCTCTAACTGCCTTCTCACTTGCATCTGTAGCTGCCCCAACCCTACGGTCTGCCCGCACCCGCCAGTGCCTGCCCTCATCTACCCCAGTGAGTGTCAGCTCTCTCCACTCTGTGCTCGATCACTCTCTGCCCCATCTGCTCCCCAAAGTTTCCTCTAACTGCCCCTTCTCGCATCCATACCTGCCCCAACCCCCAGCCTGCCCTGGACCCCGCCGGGGCTTGCCCTCATATACCCAGAGTGCCAGCTCCCGCCACTCTGAGGTTCTTTAATTTTGAATCCATTTTACATTCAACTCCATTTTGTGTTGCCTTTACACAGGCTGCATGATTCACGAAGTGTCTCTGCCCTTTGGACTGCAATGTGTTGAAAACCCCCTCCGTCCTGGTCTTGAAACCCATCTCAGACACCAGCCGGCCTAAACTAATTCTTGTCTGGACCACCTGATCCCTGTATCAACTATCTGTTAGCCTTTAGCATTCTTCTTGTGCCGTATCTATCTTTTGGCCTTCGCTATTCTCTCCCTGTGTTTTCCTATTTCACAACCTTTCCTTTGAAGCACACAGACATGTTCTGCCATTACTGATTGACCTATATATGCTGTAATTGATTGACTTATCGGGTTGGGCAAAAGCACGACTCAAGGGGGATGTTCTGGTTACATGATGCTTTGTTTTGAATGTTTTCCTATTGGCTAATATTTGGCAGATCTTGCATGTCCATGTTAGGCATTTTGCATGTTAGCAAAAGCTAGGACTGCCCCTTACTTTTATGCTGAGTTTATAACCCTAAGCATATATAAGGCCTCTGTTTTCTGTACTCCTCAGACTGCCTCATTCAGTTGCTAAGGCTTCTGTGTGACGTAGTCTCACTTGTTTAAGTTTAATAAAGATGTCTTTTCATATTTCAGCTTCTGTGCCAACTTCTTTGTTATCAAGTATTAGTGAGACCCCTGAGAATGAAGATTTGAGTTTCTTCAATTGGCGCGACCAACGTGGGCTTCATCAGAGGAGTGACTATCTGTGGGAGTGATCTTGTCAGGAGACTGAAATCTACTGAGGAGGACAGAACAGGATTCTACTAAGAAGGTACTCTGTGCACAGGGATTCTGGAGATTCTTTGTCTCTGCAGCCCAGTATATTTCTGATCTTCCTGATTTTGATCCTCCACATGATGTCACTCCTGACTGAGAATATTTTTGGCGTAAGTATTCTAAAAAAGACCATTCGGTCATTCAGAACGTGGCAGTTAGAAATTGGACAACCTTTTGATTGGTAAGAGTAAGGTAGTTTAGTAACGCTTACTGTAGCTTTGGAATTTGTGTTGGCCAACTTTAGATATGTTTTGGATTTTGGATATGCAAATTGCAATTTTGTTGAACGGTGCACGTACGAAAAGTACCTTAAGCACTACTTTGATTATAATATTTGCATATTCTGCAAATATTTCTGGCATGCCTGTTTTCAAGCGCGCATCGAAGAATGTGTTGCTTTTTTGAAAGGTACCATAGTGTAATGTGAAGTAAATTAGCTGGCTCCCCTAGAGGGAATATCTAAATAGGTTTAGATTTAAAAACATATTTCTTCCTTGGTGATTTTGTATCCCCAGGGAATTAAAATATGGCATAATACAAAACAAGGATCCTTTGTTCTGCGCAATTTTATGAATGAAGATATGCAGAGCGATTTTTGGTGTTCTGCCATCCAAAGCTAGTGAATTGAGTGTTTTGGCTTCTTGGATATGCAGCAGTCTGTTTTTACAGTCTTTTGGAACACTATTCAGAAGCGTTTCTTGTAAATATGACTTACAACTAGTATTTGCAAATGGTTTGGTTCAAGTACAGTCTGTGCGCTGTCCTTTGTTTCTGTCCTTAGTATTGATTTGTGGGTTAAATATGTATTTAAATGTCTATGTGGTTTTCCCATTAGAGCAAACTTCTGTAAGTGAATAGCGATGGCGCTATTCACGAAATGCATGGCTAAAGCGCACCGTATTGTGTGTCCTGAGTGTTTTGACCCCTTTCTGTTTATGTCTGAAATGAGCTCAAATGTGTGTTTGTGGTTTTTTTATGTTTTCAGTCTATAAAGCAAAATGTCTAAATGCTTAAAAAAAATATTTAAACATTCACATTCACTAGGAATAAAAAGGCCCCCAAAAACGAATGGTGTGTTTTGTAGAAAACCAAACTTATAGCATTTTTTACTTACATACATTGTATCAGAAATTTCCAGCCAAACACTTCAGCTGAAGTAAATTTTTGCTGAACTCAGACGCATATTATAGAACATGCATTGATGTGTCTTCGTTTGAAAAAGACTGCCACCATGCTCATGTTACAATGCTGAGAGACAAGCTAAATAAACAGGAGTATTTACTCAGCCAGGACTTTGCCCTCAGTTAAACACGGGTGAATCTTTGCATTTCAGAATGTTGTTTTCAAAAGGTTCCAAAACTAAGGTTCATTATCTTGTATTACAGGAAGGCATTTCAATTAAGGGTTTCCTCTCTTTAAGCATTTTTGTAAGCATTCTTGGGTCTGTTGCTAAATAAAAATTGTCCTTTTTAGAAAGAAAAAATGTGGCCCCAAATTTTGTCATGTTTCAAGTTAGGCTTCTGGGCTTAGGCTTATAAATGAATGCGTCAAAAATGATAGACCAGAGATGCAGCTTGCTTTTATATGTGGAATTATCAAAAATGATTGGGTTTATGAAAAATAATTATTAATTATGAAAAATAATTATTAAAAATAAGTGCTACAGAATTCGTTTTTTACTATTCATGAAGCTTAATGCTCATACTGTGACCTCCTAGCATTATAATTTAATTTAAGTTGTGCTGTCCTGTATATTGAGGACATTAGCATATGGAATTTTACTTAGCGCAGGCGTAAAAAAAACTCATTTTTCTAAGGATTTACATGAGATATGTCTAATGTCCAATCTCTGCAATTTGTAAAGAACATTCTAAGGATGATTAATATGTAACACAATTATAGGATATTTATTTTTAAGTGCCCCTAATATCAAAGTGGAATTTGGGTAAAATATACCATTTAAAACAGCATTCTTGCCATTTATAATAGCTTTAAAGTGCTTTAGGCTTCAGTAAATGCATACATTTAGGTATAATACAAATTTGCAGGTAGTCCCCATGTGGGGTTTGCTTTTAAATGGCCCAGTGAGATCCATTTAAGGTTGATGAAATGAGTACCATTCCAACAAGCATTTGTTCTAAAAACTGGTATGTGTGTTATTAGGTTCTGTGAATTATGCACAGTAAATGTTGTTTAATAATCTGGGAATGGAGATTATTTTTTAGCGCCTAAAAAGGAGAAATTATTTTTTCAAAATAGAGTGAATTATTGCAGGTTAGGAGGAATTAGGAAGGCCTTTTGTCTTTGACAGCCTCACAGTGTGCAGAAGCTGGGGGCTAGGAGAGCTGCAGAGGCTGGCTCAAGTCGCGCTGAGGCGCTATCTTTGGTTTCCCTGTAAACAATGGAAGGAGGCTGTCATGTTGACATCTGTGACCTTTTAAATTAGGGCCTGGTCTCTGTGAAGTGCAGAATGACCTTGCAAAACGGACCTCTAAAAGGGGTGGTTTCTGGTTTCTCCATAAGAACATCATTAAAATTAAAGAACTTAATTCCAAAGGGAAAATATGAAAAAAGGGTTTCTTTGAAAGTCCCAACATCATGCTAAATGCTCTGCAGAACTGATACATTTGTATCTCTGCTCTAATAAAAATAATGTCTGCTAGTTGCTTTTATTTGACAGAAAACGAAGTATTACATTGAAATGAATGAATGAATGAAATGAAATGAATGAGTTTTATATAGCGCACGACTTACCCTGGGGCATCTCAGCGCTTGCTTAGGGAACCCGTCCTGGTATTCCCCTGTGAGATGCCCTGGCAGGGTATCCACAAGGTGAAAGCCAGGCATCCCGCCGCGAGGGGCCGTTGTGGAGATTAAGCAAGCTATTGCCCAGAGTCGCAGAGTGTGAACCCGTGAGTCGAGAAGGCACCGGAGCGAGAATTAACGAGTCCATGGAATTTTTGAGCCCAAGACCCGCCGAGGCGGGGAATTGAACCCTGGTCCCGGGCCGAACTCAAGCTCCAGGTCTGCCGCCTCTGACCCCCGAGCCACACTTCTCCACACTTAACATGGAGTGTCAGTAAACATTAAGTCTTAGACAGAAAATAAGACGAAGCCCTTTACTAAAATTTTGAAGGCTACGTGCCTAAGTGAGAACAATTTGCCAATTAAGAATTATTTTTCACGGTGGAAATTGTGGTGCCAAATTAACATGGAGTGTCAGTAAATCAGTTTTACTTTTAGAAAGTTAAAATAAATTAAGGTGGTTTAATGTTGCAAGCTGACTGACAAGATGGTAACAGTTAAGTAATGGAAATTTATTTTTGTGTTTGTTAATGTGTATCATATTTTGTCTTCTGATTAGACGTTATAATTGATATTTGCTTGTTATGAGAAATGTTTCTCTTTTGTGTGTTGTGTATTCTTTTGCTTCTGCCCACAGATCATTCATGGATTGTTCTGGGTGATTTTAAGGCTGACAAGACACGCGAGTTTGGTTGGTTGAAACGAGATGTGTTTTTGCGTAACTTCTTTGGAAAGAAATGTTCATGTGTTTTTTACGTTTGTGTATTTGGTCCTATCATGAATTGTTCTTGCTGGTCCTGTGTGTCAGAAGCGACACAGTAAGTTGTATTTGACAGCCGATTTCCACTGCCTGGTGATCTGCTGTCAAAAGGAGGGTAAGTATTTTAAACCTGACAAATTAAGCAGGCCCGAATATTGGGTTTTGGGCTGTAGGTTCATAGTGCATAAAGTACATGACATGGTGTTGTGCGTCACTGCTCATTCACATATGCTATTGTTTTGTCTATGCTTTTTGTGCTCGATATACAGCAAGTATATCTAATGGCTTGACATGTGCGTTTTTTTTATTCTATGCATGTTTTTGTTTTATGTTGTTGCTTCTGATACTATTACAAGTCCCCCTGTGTTGTGAAGGGATCTTCATGACGATGCATATCGCTGCACAACAGTTGGGTTGATTTGCTAAATTTCACAGATATGATATTTTCATACTGTGCACGACACAGACAACACTTCACCAGTGTGTCAATTTGGCTATAAATAGTATTCAAGAAAAATAAAAGATATACAGGATCAAAGTGTGTCACCTGCCGTTAGTCACGTTACTGCCCCCTTCCCTTAAGGAACAGGCAGCCCTAGATTTATGTATCCTGATTGGACGAAAGGATAAATTATAGATCTGTGACTCTTGTACATGGTGACCTAATTTCTATATTACATTAGTCAGTTTTGTTCTGCTTCCTAAGTAGTGTATGGCTTTGTACCATAAAGTAAACAAGGTTTCATTTTTCCCTGAAGAAGGAACTGGAACATTAGCTGAGGTTACAGTATATGGTTTAGCGGCCAGCGGTAGAACTAACATTTGTGAACTATTTTGATTTTTGTGTATCACCCATACTCTTGGTATTGTGTCACATGCTTGACTATCACCCAAGTAATTTCTTGTTCTTCCTATAGATTTTTCTTTGGTCGCTTCTCCCCTGACCGATGTCGCATCGTGCCTAGTTATTGGGGATTTTAGCTGTGTCCTAGTTCCATTTCCCTTTTCCATATTCCTTTCACCAGTCAGCCCATTTATTATTATTGGTGTATTGTTCAGGTTCACACTTCCAGACTGCAGTAATGTACCAGGAACCCCTATATTATGTATAATTCCTTTTGTATGACCAGACTGGTTTTTAAGAATTTTCTGTAGGCCTACTTCGAGGTTTTCCAGTCTTACTGTCAGGGTAGTGATGGACTGGTTAACTGACTCAATACTATAGTAAGACAAGTTTTCCACCTCAATAGGAGATACCGTACGTTTATTTTTTTTGAACATGACAAATTTTCATTGACTATTTTAATTTGGTTTTTTACCCTTTTGTTCCTGCTTCTTTAATTTTTGGTGGGATCAGATGTGTTCTAAATCATGGAAATACCAGGACTCTCTAGTTCTTGTCTTTTGTTTCCACATTTGATCATTAGCTTGTGTGTTGCATAGTGCACCTGAAGCACAGTTATTAAAAGGGAGGTATCTACATGTCCCTGATAATCTGAGTTATGCGATTTTTCTTTTGAGATGTTCTAGATTAGGAATTTAGGAATACCTAGACTTCATCATGTCGCTATCTACCCTAAGATGGTGGAGGATATTCTCTCACACGGAAACCCAATTGAAGAGGCTAGAGGCACAGTTTTGCCTACTGCCTTTGTCTTTGTATTGCCTTTGAGAAATTACAGTGTATTCTAGATCAGAATTGTCCCATGGCGTATGGCCACTCCTTTGAAGATTGCAGGCCATCTGCTTGCAGTCCCCTTGTTATACAATGAAGTGTTTAAAGCATCGCACTTGCTCCATCAGACGGCATTGAACATCACAGAACCAGAATTTCAGTGCAAAAGAGCGAAAGAGAAGGATTCCTGTTGTTTTGAGGCTTCAGTTTTCCACCTGTCATGTGCTGGTAACCTCTGACAGTGTGCAGTCCCTTGAGCCCCTTGGCCTGAGTTTTGGCCACACACACACCCCCTTTTCCTTTGCTCCAACGGAAGTGCAGTGCACCGGAGGATCCAAGATTGGCAAAAGGCACTATATTCTGGTGCCCATGAAAGAGCAGCTTGAGCGTCCTCTGACACTGAATAATGATTGTTGGAGCCTGAGAATGTAGACCCGGGTCTGCACGAGATGATCTGTGCCCATGACCAATGAAGAGCACAATATCTGTAGTGTCTGCCGCAGAGGAGAGACACTGGTGCACTGCATTGAGACATTGAGACTTTCAAGTGAGCTGTGAGGGTTTGCCAGGAGGGCACTCCAACGGATACTGAGAAGCACTATTTTCATGGAATGCCTGAATTGAGAGGCCCAATGTGAAAACAATGGGAGCAGATTTGATAGACAATAGAAGCCTGCCAGAGAGGCATGGAACGGACTCTGGGCATGGTTGTGGTTTCACAAGTGGTTTCCGTGTGATTGCATAAAATGGGTGTTAGGAGACTGATTCTTATTGTTTTGCTGGCATTGTTTTAAAGTAGTACTCTGTTTAGTAAAAGCAGAATAAAGTCCATTCTCTGTGGAAGAGTATCCCCTTTTCACCTCAGAGCATTGATAAGTATCGCCACTGTTTCACCTGAATATATAATAAATTACTGAAATGCATAGGAGCCCTAAAAATCTTACTAGATAATTTTTGCTTGGGGTTGTGGAAAATGATAATTGGTTTGTAATAGTTTTCATTACTTTCTCCTGTTGTCTATATGTTAATTATGACCCAATGCCCTGTCCTCTTTGTATTCCTGCTCATACCTTTAATGAAATGTTTAAAATGGAAAATGCTCGCCTAGCAATTAAATAGGATTTGCCTGTGTAATGGCAAAAGGAGGGTCTGAGGTTCTTTAATTTTGACTCCATTTTACATTCAACTCCATTTTGTGTTGCCTTTACACAGGCTGCATGATTGACGAAGTGTCTCTGCCCTTTGGACTGCAATGTGTTGAAAACCCCCTCCGTCCTTGTCTTGAAATCCATCTCAGACACCAGCCGGCCTAAACTAATTCTTGTCTAGGCCACCTAATCCCTGTATCAACTACCTGTTAGCCTTTAGCATTCTTCTTGTGCCGTATCTTATCTTTTGGCCTTCGCTATTCTCTCCCTGCGTTTTCCTATTTCACAACCTTTCCTTTGAAGCACACAGACATGTTCTGCCATTACTGATTGACCTATATGTGCTGTAATTGATTGACTTATCGGGTTGGGCAAAAGCACGCCTCAAGGGGGATGTTCTGGTTACATGATGCTTTGTTTTGAATGTTTTCCTATTGGCTAATATTTGGCAGATCTTGCATGTCCATGTTAGGCATTTTGTATGTTTGCAAAAGCTAGGACTGACCCATACTTTTGTGCTGAGTTTGTGACCCTAAGCATATATAAGGCCTCTGTTTTCTGTACTCCTCAGACTGCCTCATTCAGTTGCTAAGGCTTCTGTGTGACGTAGTCTCACTTATTTGAGTTTAATAAAGATGTCTTTTCATATTTCAGCTTCTGTGCCCAACTTCTTTGTTATCAAGTATTAGTGAGACGCCTGAGAATGAAGATTTGAGTTTCTTCAACTCTCTGCCCCTTCTCTTCCTTAAGTTCCCTCTAACTGCCCCTGCTCTTACATCCGTACCTGTCCCAACTCCCGCTCTGCCCTAGACCCCGCCATTGCCTGCCCTCGTCTACCCCAGAGTGTCAGTTTTCTCTATTCTGTGCCCGATCACTTTCTGCCCCAACTGTTCCTTAAGTTCCCCCTAACTGCCTCTTCGCTTCTATCTGTACCTACCCCAAACACCGCTCTGCCCTTGACCCCGCCAGTGCCTGCCCTCATCTACCCCAATGAGTGTCAGTTCTTTCCACTCTGTGCTCCATCACTTTCTGCCCCATCTGTGCCCCTTCTCTTGCATCGCACCTGCCCCAACCCTACTGTCTGCCTTTGTCTCGCCAGTGCCTGCCCTCATGTACCCCAGTGTCAGTCTCTCCACTCTCTGCCCCATTTGTTCCTCTAACTGCCCCTTCTCTTGCATCTGCACCTGCCCCGGCCTGCCCTTGACCTCGCCAATGCCAACCCTCATCCGCTCCATTAAGCGTCATTTCTTTACACTCTGTCCCCACTGCCCCATATCTGTTCCTCTAACTGCCCTTCTCTTGCCTCTCCATCTGCCCTCACACGCACCATCAATCTGACATATTTACGCCCCTATCCTGCTTCCCTCTGACACTCGAATACTTCCTTTATCTGCCCCTTTTCTGATCCTTTCTCATCCCCCCCAATGGTTTCTTAGTCTCTGACATACTTGCTCCTGCCTAGTTTACGCTCCAGCTGCCCCAGCTCCCTTCCCTAATCCTCCCTGCTGCCTCTCAGCTCCTCATCACCCTGATCACGACTTAAAAATTAAAAACATGACCCACCCCTCTTCAATCTATCTTTCGAGTGTTTATTTTTCATTCTTACTTTTTTCCCCTCGATTTCTTTTATTTCTGTCCGCACCCGTGGTTCCTGTCCTTGTTGCTGTTCATCCTTATCTCGCTCAATTTTTACTTTCTCACTCTTATTCTTCACTGTTCATCCCCTCCTCATATCTTCTTCTGTGTAACCCATCTCGTTTGTTTTCTCTTCACTTCCTCTCTTCTCCGTCATTTCATCTCTTGTCCTTCCACTTTTACAGTTTATTTATTTTTTCTTTGCCCTTTTCTTCTTTCTCCCAAGTTCCCTTCTTTATTGTCGTCTCGATTTACACCATTCATTTTCTTCTCTCCATTTCCTTCCATCTTTGTTCTTTTCCTTTCCTCTTTAATCAATTCTGTTGTCTTTTCCACCATTATCCGGTCTTTCCATTTTTCCTTCCTTCTCCCCTTCCTTCCTCTCCATTTCCCCTTGCACCTGCCTCAGCTCCATTGTTTCGTTTTAAAATATTTATTTCTTTTTCTTTTTCTTTCACTTTCTCGTTCACTACTTCCTATCTCTTTTCTTTCTTCCGGTCACGTTCACTCCCTGTAGTCTCCCCTCAGCTCTTTCCTTCCATCTATTTTCTACCTTCTTTCATTCTTTCTCAGTTCCTTCTTTCCTCTGCTGTAAACTTCGACATCTTTTATATGTCTGCCCCATCTGTTCCTCAAAGTTCTAACTGCCCCTGTATCTGCCCCATGGATTCAGACACGCCATCCGTTCTCCTCATTAAGTTTGAGTAACTCTTGAACTCCTGAAGGTGCTGTATTGTAAACATTGGTGCTTTCCCGGGTGCATTGTGGGTAAATAAATCTTGAGGGACCAATACAGTCACCCCACCTGATGTATTTCGAAGATGCCTCCTGACTGAGATCTGCCATGCTGCTGGGGTTCACTGGACGCAGAGACGCCTGGGGAAACTCTGGGCAGCTTCCTTCTGTTTTTAGGACTTTTATCCATCTGGGTTTTGACAGCGCAGTTGCAAGTGGCCTTTTGTTAACAATATACATACAGGTGGCTTCAGGTCCACCCCTTTCAGCGATTGGCTTTCTTAAAACCAATCTTTTTCAGTCATTGGCTTGAGATTTACCCAATCAGCTTCAGCGGTACAGACCTCTCACCTAATATTGTTGGCTAGGAGTATATCCTTCCGCCTCTCCTTGAACGCTTACATTGCAGGTGGGACTACTTTACAACTCTCTCGTGCCTGCTAATTCCCGCCTGTGTATCTCGCTCCAATGTGCTAACATTCCATGCCTTAGTACATTAAACACGCGCCTTGGCTTTGCCATGGCTTGTTTTCCATAATACTATCCGCACTTGGCACGCCCTGGTCCTGAAGTCTGGGTGGAGCACGGCAGGTGGGAACTTGCAAAGGGCCCGGTATGGGTGTCCCCTTTACGCAGCGGGCGCTGAACTCTTTCTTACGCCCACACATTTTTTTCATATGCTTACACCACCACATCCACCACCACCACATTCACCACCACCACATCTATGTGTGTGTGTGTGGCCCTCTGTGTGTGCGTGTGGTTGCAAATGCAATATGTCTGGCATTTGCGAGAGATTAAGCTATTGCCATTGTAAATGACAATGCCATTTATTTATCTGTTTTCAAAACCAACACATAAATAAAAAGTTTGTCATTTACAATGCCAATAGCTCTAACTTTTGCAAAGGCGAGACTGTTGCATTGTAAATGCTTGTTCATTTCTCTTAATTGACGACAAATCTGTTGGCTTCTCAGGTCTGGTGTTAGCATCTTCCAGAGCTGTGCACCTGGGATTCTGATGTTCGTCCTTAGTGTTAGACTTCAGATTGTATCTTAAAGGTCATCTTAGACTTAGACTTTGAGAAAAAAAGGGGACAGCTGCTGGAAAAAAGCATTGGCAAAGTCAATAGGTTTCACCTACGTGAAATGTACTGGCTTTGTCAAAGTTTTTTTACATGTCAAACATGGCTTAAAGTTACTAAATAAAAAAGCACAATGACGTGGCCAGCCCAGTATTGATCAGGTCATGGTTCCCACCCTCCGCGGAAGCCATGTTGCACAGCAGCGCAGCCTGCGCTGCTGTGCAATATGTCTAAAAGAGCACTGGTGGTGGAAGGGGGTCAAACAAAATGAAGGAGGATGGTCAGGAACACATCGGAGAGCGGAGGGAAGAGCCAGGAGGTGGGTGAAACAAAGTGCAAGTTGAAACAAGAAAGTGTGGGAGGAGCATTGGGAAGAAATAAAAACAGAGGGGGCCAGGGGACTTGGTTAAAACAGTGGGGGGGGGGTTTAAAAAACAGCAGCTGAGAGCAGGAAGAGGGCCGGTGGCTTAAAAACAACAGAGCTGGTGGAGGGCAGGGTGTGGGTTAAAAACAACTGAGTGCGGCAGTGAAGCAGAGGACTGCAAACACTTTTTAATAGTGCTTGTTGGAAAGAAAACAAGCATTTGCAATGCAATAAGTCTCGCAGTTAAGCAATTGGCGTAGTAAATAATGCCTTGTATTTAAGTTTTTAAAAAGAAAACAAAAATAAAAGGCATTGTTATTTACAATGTCAATAGCTTAAACTCACATAACTGCGAGACCTATTGCATTGCAAATGCTTGCTATATACATGTCCCCCAAGAGTACAATCTTTTCCACTGCTTTACCAGCAGGACAGCAAGCATTCAATTCTATTTCTGGACCGGAGGCTCCGATTATGCTCCTCTTTCTTTTACTACTTCAAAACAGCAGCCAATCACAACGTTTTTTGAAACACTACATTTCCCATGCCTCCATACAGTCACCTGACCAACCATAGAGACCCAGCCCTATAGAACTCCTCACATCCCATGCACTTCCTCTTTCTTTGCTGCTTCGCAGCCAGTGAAGTACTCTCTTCATTAGGTCTTTATGAAAGTTTGCGCTATTGTCTGTTGATTAATGGCTTTACTTTCTTGCATTTTTTGGCGCTTCGGACGCTCTTTATGTGTTATTGCCAACTGTTAAGGTATTTTTTTTATACCGTGGTCCTGCCGCACCAATCACGTTTCACTTTTATTTTTTCTACGCCTTGGAAGCGCGCTGCCTACTAACGGGGCATTTGATATCCGGGACTAGTTTTAAGTGAAGCAGGAGAAGGGAGCTAGGACACGTGTCTGCATGCGGCACGGTCCACTTTCTCTTTACACACTGGGCGGCCCTGCTCATGCGCGGAGGCCATTTGTTTGCCTTCCACAAACCGGGGGCTTCAACTGAACATGCGAAGACGCGTTAAACTTCTTCACTGTCCCGGCCCTCGTGTACAGCTCCCAATTTACGCCCTGTTGCCTCTGCTACAGTACAGGGTTGGAAAATGTACATAGGTTCTGCCTAGAGTTCATTGTGCAGACACCCCCTCCACTCTTTATTGACTTCATTACTTTAAATACTTTGCCTATTCTTCCCCGATTGCGCCTTATTGAGCCTTGTTTATGCCTCTAATGCTCGTTGGTCTTTTGCCCTCCTGGGACATCTTGGCTGTGCAGAAAACTTATTTTTGGCTGAATATTACGAAGAGGGCATTATTATGAGGACCCTGCTGGACCTCTGGGGGAAGACGCAGTGGATGCTTTGGATGTTGGGGAGCAGCTTTTAGTCAACAAAGCCCTGGTAAGGGCCACTGAGCCCTTGAACCACCAGCTCTGTGGGTAAGCAAAGCAGCAGGGTTGGCTGCCTACCCGTCCCTTACGTTCCAAGACCAGTGGTAAGGTCTCTAGAGGTCCGCACGCTGCTGTCTTTGAGAGGTTGGCCAACTATCCCACTGCAGATCAGGACTATAGCGCTGCATCCTCTGTTGAAGCACCCGGTCCATTTCAGGATGATAATTTCGGCTCTTCCTCGGACCAAATCTCAGACCACGAAGATGCGTCTGGCCATAACAAACACAAGGAGCGTCACGTAAATCCCACTCCTCAGGCCACGCAGTTTATATTTGAGCCCACTTGAAATTGTCCAGCCAAAATGTACTCCATGGCTCCCTCTGCAAGAAGCGGCGGTCTACGTTCAAACACATATCTGTTAGGCTTTTGATAAAGATGTGCGAGCTCGGCTATGGTCCAAATGGCCTAGCCCTGATCTTCCGGGCAAGGTCTCAGACACCCTCGAGGTTGATCCTACCCTGGTCAAGTACCAAAAAAGTATTCTAAAGATCCAAAAAAAGGGATCCATAGATCCTGGCCGTCCGGTCAGGATAAGCTGCTGGACTTGTCCGGTCCTTTAACAAAGATCCCGGAGCTGAGCTGCCGAGCCAAGGAGTCAGACATTTCCATCGACCCAGTTGAGTTGATAGGTTGGGCGTAACAAGCTATTTGTTGAGTAGGCAGCGTAAACTGTGCCATTTCCAGCAAGAGGTGCAGGTCCATCCTCCTTAAGCTCGAACCAAAGCTCACCGAACTTGCATCATCGGAATCAGGCCAGTGGCACAGGGTCTGCCGTTTGGCCAACCTTTCCTAAAAGAGCTTTTCAAATGCGTGGCAACAATTAGCAGTTTGGATAAGGCACAAGGGCCCCACCGCAAGGTATTTAGCAGGACTGGAAGTTTTAGAGGGTGCATGTTCGGCCGTGGAAACAAACAAGGCCCACACAGAGGTTATTACTATCAGAACCGAGGTGGCTACCAAGACCCAAACAACCCCACCCTCTACTCCTCTCGTCCCCGCTCCAACAAGAATCGATTCCTGAAAGGGCGCTATGGAGACTCTCAAGGCTGCTCCCAGAACTCTGGTATCGCAGGTAGAACTAATTCCGTTTTTAGATGTGATTCAGTCTTTCCTACACGTTTGGCAGACACTTACTAAAGATGCTTGGGTTCTGGAGACTGTTCAGGGCTACAAACAAACTCTACAGTTCCCTGAGACAATCCATTTCCCCTCCAATTATGTATTTCTCCAAACGAGAGCGAGATTCATCTCCTCCGAAGTGGATACCCTTCTTCAAAAGGGTTCCATAGCCTCTGCCTCTCACCCACCCGATTTCTCAGCTGCATCTTCCTGGCTGAAAAGAAGGATGGCTGTTCTCATCTAATGTTGAATCTCAAGGAATTCAATGGCTGGGTTGTCTACCGCCATTTCAAGATGGAGAGCATCCATCTTTTGTGGAATATTCTTCAGGAAGGGGATTGGATGGCTGGTCTAGATTTGAAGAAAGCATACATTTCCATTCAAATGTGTCCACCCCACAGAAGCTTTCTGCAGTTCCTTTGGCAAGACCTTTGTTACGAGAACAAAGTCCTCCCCTTCGGACTCTCATCAGCCCCTTGGTGCTTTCTAAAGCTCCTAAGGCCAGTGGTAGAAGCTCAGAGCTCTCTGGGAGGAGCGTCTAATTATTTATTTAGGCAACAACATGCTCATGGCCCAATGCCCTCAGTTGGTTATCACTCCCTTGAAATGGACAATCATCCTTCTCCAAAATCTGGGTTTTATAGTGAATCTCAAATAACAACTAGAGAGAAAGGGCATGAGCAGGCACTCCTGTACCCCAGTCAATATATTAACAACAACTAAAAAAGATAAGATCTTCATTTCCTTCTGTAAATCACACAGGGACATTGGTTCCCCTTAGGAATATTTTTCTTTAAGGGGTTTCTTTGTTCTTGAGGGGGATAGTAAGAGGTATATATGAAGAAAAAGACACTAAAAAGATTTTTTGTTTAATTATTCGTTTACACTTAGTCACTCCTTAGTTGTTGTTAATATTTTATAGTGAATCCTCAGAAGTCTGTTCTTACTCCATTCTAATGCATAAAATTTCTGGGATTTCAAGTAGATCCCCCCTCCTTTGCCAACCGATTCTCTCTCCCCAAAAAGTCCCGAATATCAAGAGAGAGTAGAGGTAGATTCAGAGCAGGCGGACCGTGTCCTTGGTGTTGTTTGCTCGAGTAGTGGGTTTGTTGGCCTCATCGATACAAGACATTTTCCCAGGTCCCCAGCATTATTGGCGCTTCAGAGATTGAAGATTCGACATCTGCAGAAAGGCCTCAGCTATGCCGAACAGGTCAGATGTTGTGGAGGTTAAATCACATGGAAGCATGGAATGATAGGGCGATATTTGTCTCAACTCCAGAGATTGAGATCGAGTCTGATGCCAGTCGCTAGGGTTGGGAAGCGCATTGCGGCACAATTTCAACAAGAGGTCATTGGTCTCAGGAGGAGCGGTCCCTCCATATCAATTGCTTGGAGCGCCTAGCAATATACTTTGTGATCCGCAGCCTCTCTCCAGCGAGGTTGGGTTGTTGCATACTGCTTCAAATGGACAATATTTTGGCGGTACGCTACGGGAAGAATCTGGGCGGGACGAAATCCTGCATTCTATTGGAGATTGCCATGGATTTTTGTCTGCAGCATTGGATCTCTGTAGTGGCGGAATACCTTCCGGGACAGAGCAATACTGCTGCGGAATGGCAGTCCAGGCATCTTCGGGATTTCAGCAACTGGAGACTCGATCAGAGAGTGTTCCATGCGCTGAATCGCATGTGGGGTCCTTGTGTGATAGACCCGATTGTGCCTCGGCTCAATTGCCAACTCTCAATCTTCTTCAGTTGGCCTCCAGATCCGGAAGCCCAAGCCACAGACTCTTTTCTTCTGGACTGGACTCCGAATCTGTTTAACCCCTTCGATGCTGGTGACGGAACCATTCCATCATCAGTCACGGTTGAGCTGTGCTGATGACGGAATGGTTCCGTCACGACCGCACCCTGTTCTGGAATGTCCAGCACCGGGGAAGAATCTGCGCCGCACGGATGCGGTTAATGCCTTTACCCAGTTCTTGATGATCCCCAGGGTGTTGGCTCAGCTGCGCCATCAACGAGCAGAACTTGTGCTAGCGACACTTTTTTGGAGAGGACGGCCATTATTTCCAGTTCTCCTGGAGCTCACCTGTGCTTGTCTGATTCGGATTCCGTTGTAATCTCCTTCCGCCGCGCCCCCCCCCCCACTCCTCTGCTGTTGATCTTGTCACAATACCTCTCTCTAGTAGCTTGAAGAGTTTTAGGAGCAGATGGAGTGTCCCAAGACTTAGCAGGGGGCTAATGACCTATCAGTCTGGCCTGGTCTTCCAGCACTCACCAACGAAATTCTTCCATTTGGAAGCGTTGGAGTGGCTAGTGCCGTGAAAAGGGGTGCAGATCCAGCTGAAGTAGATTGTTGTTAGGTAGTGACTTTTTTGTCATCCCTGGCATCTGTTGGTATTGCATACAGATCTGTTAACAATTTTAGGTCCGCCATTTTTGCGGGTTATTTATTGGTTGATGGTAAACCGGTAGGCGAACACCCCATTGTCTGTAAGTTACAGAGAGGCATCCGCAGGGTCCCTCTTCCTCTTCTTAAGTATTCTGTTTTGTGGGATGTGTCTGTGGTCGTGCGGTGTTTGAAACCTGGTCTCACAATAAATATATGTCCTGAAAGCAATTGTTGCCCAAACTAACTACGCTATTGTGTCTCATATCTTGTAAGAGGGTGTCAGACGTCCGAGAAACGGATCTTGCAGGATGAGTTTTTTCCTCCGACGGGGTTACAAATGTAATTCATCATCGGTTTCTTATCCTGCTTTTCCAGAGAACCCCAAACTTCATGTGGTGCAGCGTTTGAAAGCATACGAGGTAAGTACTGCTGAATTTCGTACTGATATGAGAGGCCAATTGCTTTCGAGAAATCCTTTCGCTCAGTGGCCTCTGACACTCTTGAGAGATGGGTGCATTGGCTTATGAGTGAAGCTGGGATTCACATTTCCATGTTGGTTGCCCACTCAACGTGTGGCGCACTGGCCTCTAAATCATTTACTTTGAGTTCTAGTTTGTCTGGCATTCTGAAAGCGGCAGATTGATCAGTGGAATCAACGTTCCAGTCATTCTATTGTAAACCTATTGTGGTTGTTGCTTCTGTTGTGGTGACGCAGCTTTAAACAAGCATAATCGGAACCTCTAGCCTGACATAGAATTAAAATTTTCCAACATTATAGACAAGAATTTCTCATTCTATTAAGGACACAGCGAGCTTTATCCCTACCACGATGTATTTATATATCTGTGATTATGTATTACAGTTGATATGTAATCTGATTATTCCTTGTTCCCTCCCTCTTCACTGAATTCTGGTTATGAGATGTCTGTGGTTCGGTAAGTTTTACGGCTTAATATATTGATTACTTACTAGGAACGAGTAACAAATGAAAGTCAGATTATCCAACGTTCCAAGGGAAATGGAGATCCCCTGGTTGGTGAGGAGCTAGTTTACGGCAGAGATGCTCATTGCCCATTGCTGAAAACCATTGCTGAAAACCTTGCACTGGCTTCCAGTGCGTGAACGCATCTCCTTTAAATCATTATGTATCGTCCACAAAACCCTTCAAGGTAAAGGTCCCCAAGCCCTGAGCAGCCTGATACGCCCATACAAACCCTCACGAGCCCTGAGATCTGACCTTGAAAATCTGGTCATAGTCCCCAGAGTCAGAAAAGCTCGCTCGGGAGGCCGTCGCTTCTCGGTAAATGCAGCAAAGACCTGGAACGCCCTCCCTAGACACATCCGCATGGAACCGTCCCTTAGCAAATTCCGCAAATGTCTTAAATTTTTTCTTTTTCCCAAAGCCTCTTCAAAAATTCCCTTGTCCCTCCTCAGAGCCTCTTAATTTCGCATGGTGGCGCTGGGACGCTTACGGGCAGCCATGCGCTTTACAAATCCAATTTCATTTCATTCATTTCATTGAAGAATCATTGGAAGGAGTCCAGATTCCGACCCCTGTTGGGGCTCAAGTACTGTTAGCTGATGCCTTGTTGCAGATGCCTGAACGTTGGTTGTATCCGGCACTGCTAGGTTTTCAGACTGCCTTTGTTTCATTGAACTGAGCACAGAAAGAAAGTTCATGGGATATTGAGGAGTTATATAGGGATGTTGAGGAGTTATATAGGGCTGGGTCTCTATGGTTGGTCAGGTGGCTGTATGGAGTCATGGGAAATGTAGTGTTTCAAAAAAGTTTGTGATTGGCTTTTGTTTTGAAGCAGTAAAAGGAAGAGAAGCATAATCCTCACCCCATGACCTTAACAGAATTGAAAAACTGTCAGGAATGTTGCAAATTTTTGAATTGTTAGTTTACCAACTTGCCAGCCTTCAATTTTTGCAGGGGGTTTCATAGGTATCTTCATACCTTCTATAGCCGCACACCACATTCCATACCGGAATCCTAACTATATTTTACTTAACAAGTTCGACCCACCCTTCCTCAAACTGTTATACTATCAACATGGATTACATGAAGCTGGCTATTCAGCAGTTTTCTGCACCAATGGGAACATTCCAAACAGAAAACTGAAAAGTGACTTTGCTCTAGGAAATACTTTAAAAAAAACAAAAAAAATTAAGCAGAGAGAGTCGATGCTCACGCCAGTAGTAAAGGTTGATCGTAACCTCCTGGCAAGCTTCAACCTAAAAAGCTGGGTGGATGTAGGGAGGGCATCGAACAAAGTAGGGACAGAACAAAAAGGAGTGTGAAGGCAGGGGAGAAGCACATCAGAGAGATAATAACAAGAACTCTGGGGCGGGTACCAAAGGGGAAAAACATGCAAGGAAGAAAGGAAAACATGTACGCTCATTAAGCGCTTGACAAAAAAGGAAAATAGTTCCCCAAAAGTGAGGATTCGAAGAATACAAGTCAGCCAATCCAAAGAATAGCAAAAGACCATGCTTCGGCGAGGAACAAAAAGAAGAGGAAGTAAGAGGAACAATTGTCACCAAGTATGAAGCAAGCAAATTGTACGATAAAGCCAACCAATGGAAGCATTTGACAGACTCTAAACCCACTGTAAGTTCTTGTTATGGCCCACAAAAGATCTTCTGCCACCAGGGGTGGGCACAATGCCAGTCACTGCCTTACCAGCTATGGAAGTGCTGTGAAGGGAATAGGGCTTAGGAGTCCAGTTCTTACTTGAGCATCTACTTCCACCTTGTAGCAAATAACACTAAAAAGTTTCTGAAACGGAAGTCTATGTCCATGAAAGATTTTAAAAAGCATAATGGTCATCAGCCAGGCAGAGCCTGCTCCAAGGCGCTGGAAACTCTGTGGGTGTTTTTTTTTTTTTAAAGAGCATCTTCTCTGTGTGATAAGGGCTCTTAAATGAAAGTCTGTGTTAAATGAGCCAATACCATGTGACAGAAGACAAAAAAAAGTGTGTTGACATATCTGGAACTCAGTTTATCATCATAAAAAAACGTATTGCTAGTATCAATCAACACCAGAAATACACGACTGACATTGCAGCTCACCAACCAAAACAGACTTGGGACTATGCCACAATCCTCAAACTAAGGTCAAGAAGGTACCTAAACTCACAAGTGATAAAAGGTCATACTGATGGCAGATAACGTTTTGTAGCATTAATCTTTTCTGGATTCACATGCTGTGCATTATTCTGTCATCTAATGGTTGGGTTGAAATTCAGCAAAACTACTCCCACTGGTTAGTAACCATTTGGTTCATTAAAAAAAAAAACATTTTACCACTTGACATCGGAACTTTATAATCAACACAATCCTAGGACTGTCAGATATAATAGAAAAGTGGACATTTTAACCTATTGGATGGGGGAGCAGGGTCAAGAGGAAACGGATTTCATGCTCACCTGCCACTGTGTTCCCTCTTTCGCTGGCGCCGTTCTTTCCCCTGGGAGTTATCCCTCTTCCTTCGTGGATGGGAGTTCTGCGGCGAGTCCCGGACACGCTTCCTCTTCTCTTTCGATGCCTGTCTGTCCCTTGAACCAGAGGACCTGCTGCGTCTCCTGCGCTTGGCTCCGCTCCCCACAGACCGGGCCTGCCTGTCCTCAGCAGGGCTACCATGTCTGGAGGCCGAGCTGTTCTCTTTGCGGGGCCTGTGCTTCCTTCTCTCCCCTGAGGCACTGGATCCAGAAGAGCTCGACGACCTGCCTGTCCTCCTCGGACGCTTTTTCTCTCTACCGCTTGACGGGGAGGCACCGCGGACACACTTCATCCTACCTCTGGAGCCACTGCGACTCCTCCCTCCGGGGAGTCCTGGTCGCCTGTCCCTGGTACCAGTTCGTGCCTTAACACGGCCCTCCGGACTGCTGGATCCCGAGCGGCTTCTCCTGCGGGGCTGCTTCTTCCCATTGTCGTTGGAACTTGAGCGGCTCTTTCTGCAGGGCTTCTGCCTCCCCCGTTCCCTGGAGCTACTCCTGGCCCGGGGCTTCTGCTTCCCACGGTCACCAGAGCTGCTGGACCCAGACCGGCTCCTCCTGCCCAGGGCCTTCTGCTTCCCTCGGTCCCCAGGGTTGCTGGGCAGCGGCGGGCTCCTCCTGCCCAGGGCCTTCTTGCCCCGGTCACTGGAGCTGCTAGACCCAGACGGGCTCCTGGGCCCAAATGGGCTCCTCCTGCCAAGGGCCTTCTTGCCCCTGTCACTGGAGCTGCTGGACCCAGACCGCCTCCTCCTGCCCAGGGCCTTCGGCTTCCCTCGATCCCCAGGGCTGCTGGGCCTTAATGGGCTCCTCCTGCCCAGGGCCTTCGGCTTCCCTCGATCCCCAGGGCTGCTGGGCCTTAATGGGCTCCTCCTGCCCAGGGCCTTCTTGCCCCTGTCACTGGAGCTGCTGGACCCAGACCGGCTCCTCCTGCAGGGCTTCTGCTTTCCTATGTCCCCAGGGCTGCTGGACCCAGACAGGCTCCTCCTGCCCAGGGCCTTCTGCTTCCCTCTGTTCCCAGGGCTGCTGGGCTTAAATGGGCTCCTCCTGCCCCGGGCCTTCTTGCCCCTGTCACTTGAGCTGCTGGACCCAGACCGGCTCCTCCTGCCCAGGGCCTTCTGCTTCCCTCGGCCCCCAGGGCTGCTGGGCTTAAATGGGCTCCTCCTGCCCCGGGCCTTTTTGCCCCTGTCACTGGAGCTGCTGGACCCAGACCGGCTCCTCCTGCCCAGGGCATTCTGCTTCCCTCGGCCCCCAGGGCTGCTGGACCCAGGCCGGCTCCTCTTACCCAGGGCCTTCTTGCCCCTGTCACTAGAGCTGCTGGACACAGGAGGGCTCCTCCTACCCAGGGCCTTCTTGCCCCGGTCACTGGACCCAGACCGGCTCCTCCTGCCCAGGGCCTTCTTGCCCCTGTCACTGGAGGTAGACCGGCTCCTCCTGCCCAGGGCCTTCTGCTTCCCTCGGCCCCCAGGGCTGCTGGACCCAGGCCGGCTCCTCCTGCCCGGGGCCTTCTTGCCCCTGTCACTGGAGCTGCTGGACCCAGCGCGGCCCGGCTTTCCTTTCTTTCCCCTGTCTTCGGCTGAGGATGGGCGGCTGCTCCTGTGGGCCTTTCCCCGCTCCCTCCTCTCCCCCGGGCGCTCTCTGTCTTTCAGGCGGGTCGTAGGGGGGCTCCTCCTGCGCGCCTTCTCGCTGTCACTGGAGCTGCTGGGCCTGGGCCGTCCCTCCGCTGGGATACCCGACCCGAAGCGGCTCAGCTCCCTCCCTCGGCCTCTTTCCGGCTCTGCACGCCGCCTCTCCCTCCTCCAGCCCCGGTCACTGCCGCTTTCAGAGTCCGAGGACTGCGGCCTGCGTCGCCGTCTGCTCTCAGCGCCCGAGTCTGACTCCGAGTCCCGCTTCCTCTTCCTGCGCTTCCCGGCCCGCTCCCGGGAGCCCATAGCAGGAGCCGCCGGGCCACTAGTTCATGGATGGGTCTTTCTCCATCAGGCGTCGCCGCGGACACCTAAACATGCGACGAGAGCCAGGAAAGACCCCGCGTGGACAGGGAAGGGCATTGACACAAACGAAGGCCTACAGTATTTAGCTGCTTGAAGGGTCGGCCATATTGCAATGGTTTAACCATATTTATGTAAATTTAGTTTTTCTCCTTAAAAGTGATAACTGATGTTTGATAATGCAAAAGAATAAAGAAAAATCTCCTTGCAAAATTATAAGTGTCTTACTGTCGTGATCTAACCTGTACAGATTTTTTTCTGCAAAATATGCTAGACAAAGGGCAAAAAAAGGGCCTTGTGCTCAATTATCCAGGATGTGCTTGACATGACAGCTTGCAAGGGTGCTGTTTCTACTGAAACATGCCCAGCTTGTGCGCCCCACAGTATCTCACCGAATACCAGTAATATTACACAAGGTCACATTCGTTTTATTTTTCACAGGGAGAAGAAGATTTGTGCAGAATCAGTGTCCACATGGAGCCTCTTCAATGAGTGAGGCCAGATGGTTAAAATGGGGAATCCCATTAAAAAGAATGGAAGAAAAAGCTTTTTGGAGAGTAAAGCAAGTTTTCTATGAATAAAGTCACCTTAACTTAATGGGGTCATGTTGGTTGATAGTGTTACATAGTGGGCTCAAGGCCCAAATACTTGTGAATGATGGACACGGACACCATGGAATAGTACTGGTAACTGGCCCAGGGCACATGTATTCAGCCCCTTTTATAGCTGGGTCACCTGTCCGGTGATGGATGGGTGTGAAAGCCATCCCTCAAGGAGTGGCTGGTGGAAACACTACATGTACAAACTTTAGACTGTATCCTGCAAGACACTACATCCCTCCCAAACTTTATTGAAAAGAAACAATTACAACCTGTGGGAAGGAACAAAACAACAAACCACCACTAAGTCTCTTCAGGTTGTCCGCAGGACAGAATGAGTGGACAGGTGCAGCTGGGAACGCCCGGCTTAACAGAATGCATCCGTAGTTTAACCAGGGGATGTCAGCAAAGAATGCAGTGTGAACAGTCCGGATCTATGGATCACCTGTCTGTGGGGCAACAGTCTACCACGGCACAGTTGCTCTGTTCCACCTGGTCTCACAGTGTTGGAGTCTATTTACACAGTTCAATTTGAGGGTGCATCAGGAGGTGGAGTCCACTGTGGAGAGCTCCTTGAAGGCACTCAGGCTCCAATGGATGGAAAATCTGCAAAGACAGAGGACAACATTGATGAATGGGACTCTTCCTTGAAGGCCATGATGCTTCCAAGTACTTGCTGGTATAGCAGCTTCAGACTTCCCTCTCATGCCAGGACTCCCCTCTCAGATACATTTTCATCAGGCTCTTTTTGCCGGGCTGTCACAGGACTGTGCGGGCCTCTTTTAGGCTGAACAAAGGCATCGCTGAGGAACTGCCAACAAGACCACAACAAAGTCGCACTTGCAGCCGCAAGTCTCAGGGTCTGTGCGCTCCAGCAGTCGGGACTCAGGTGGACAGGCCTTCATCAGATAGTCTTTGGGTGACCAGTTTCTGTCCGTGCCCTCAGTGCTTCCTAGTGCCTGTCCTGGAGCTGCTGCAGATGCATCTCTCGTGTCGGGATTCCCCTCTCACTGGAATTCCCTTGAGGCCCTTGCCCCTGGCTTGTGACAGGACTGCCTGGGCTGTGCAGCGTCTCACTGAGGCTGTACAAAGGGGTTGCTGAGGAACTCCCCAACAGGGCCATGGCCAAGCCTCATGCAACCCCAAAGGTGGATGGTCTAATGGCAGCGTATGCTTTTTCCGGCAGGTCCCAGGTTCATGGGAATTCACAGATTTCTGGGTGGCCAGACTCCAACAGTACCAGGAATGCCTTGTTGGTCTCTGGATGTTTTATGTGTTTGGATCCACTCTGGTGGTGCGATGCCCCTTAGATGGTTCTGGTGATGCACCTGATAATAATGACGATTACCATTGTACACATGGGCTATAGGTAGCAATGTTTTACTGGGAATGAGGAGTACTGGAGGAACTTTGTATCCACTTGAAGTTCTTCTTCGGTCTGTGCAATTGCTTGCCGAAATGCCATCTATACCAAGCAGCTGGTGACAGGTGACTTGATGGTTGTACTGTTAAGCATTGGGCCTGGACGCGGTTCGTGCTTGCTGGAGACTTATGGTTGGTCCATCCTCAGAGTTGTCTCCAGGGATGTCTCTGCACCCCAGTGGCTGGCTTGTGTTGATTCATGCCCTCTCTGGTAGTGGCATGAGTCCTCAGACTCATCACTCGTCATCCTATTCTCTTATGCACCTGTGGTGGTCGTTCACACTGTGGCATCGTGCCACTCTCTGTGCCTCTTTAACTCCTTCACGATGTGGCATCATGCCATACTAATTCCTACTTCCAACCAGGTTCCTCACCATGGTGTGGAGCTATGCCACGTGTTTCATGTTCATGCCACATGGGTCGCATCCGGTTCTTAAGACTTGGCTCTTGTCCTGTCGGTAGGACATACTTCGCCTCATTGTGGACCTCTTGCAGGCCCCATCCCTTCTTCAGGGATCTTTCTAGGTGCACCGCTCTGTAGATGGAGGAATATATACAACAAACAATATCCCAACTGGTGTTATTTTCGGACAAGTATACAGGATATCTATACAGTATTATCCATCAAAGAACAAGGAAACTCAATATGATTTTCATATGTGCTCAAGGCATCATTTTATCAACATTTTTACGTAGAATAGGACAATTATAGTTACAGTTAGTATCAGCACTGTAATTAATAAATAGCAAGTGACAGCCCAAAGATGTACAAGGTGCACAAGTGCGAAAAGTGGGTGGCACTACGTTGACGCAAGTGACAGTGAAAGCAGCGTGAACGGCGCAAAATGTGTAGTGAAAAAATTATATACAGTGATTAAAAACAGTGGTTTCTCAAACAATTCATTTTTGTTTTACAATTTGGCAATTTTTCAGTACCACTAAGTGAGGGGCGCCTAATGTTTTGCTGGGGAGTCGACGGCGTTTCGATCCATAGGAGTAAGGATCATCATCAGGACTGAGGGGCTGTAAGCAGTGCGTAGGGAAAATTTAATTGGAAGCAAGGCTGGGTACACGAACAGAGAGGTCTCGAGGTCCGTCTCGATGCTAGGTGGCTGTCATGCCCGGAATGCCATATAGGAGCATTGGAACAAAAGTGGAGGTCAAGGATGTCCGGATTCGTTTGGTGTGATAGGGGTTGAGAATGAATCTCAGGATGAGAGACAACACCAGTCAATTAATTCTGTACTCGAGGAATTCCGGAAGACACGTAGAACGCTGTCCGGGAGTTATCGGTTCAACGGTCGGATCACGGGGTGGGGGGCGGCAAAAGGCGAATGAATCTGTCCTCTGGAATGGCGAGTGAAGCGCTGTCCGGGAAGCTAGCAGAATGCGATCCAAGCGTTGCTATAGCCACTAGATGGAGGGTCACCTTTCTTCCCTCTTCTTCTCTCGAGAGGGTAGTGCTTGCGCCTTGAGCCTGCATCGCCGTGGCACTTGCTTTTGCCTCCATTCAGTCATGCTTGGCAGAGGTTGGTCACTTCATATGACAAAGTTCAACGCCGGGTGAAGGGTAGCCATTTGGTGCGGAGGCGGCCAGCTGACCCGGCCTCTTCCGTTCATCATTGCTCCTTCCTTTGCGCTCCCTCTCCTGGCTCCTTTCCCGGTGCAGGCTTCAGCGCACCTCTGACTCCGCACTCTTGGTCATTCTTTATAAGCGCACTCTTCCTGTGCTTTTTGTGTCCGTTCTTCTGGTTTGCGGTGGCGTATACATTCACCACTAGGGACATGTCGCTCAATTTCTTCTTGCAATTGCCTCAGACAGCCACTAAGGGGTGCGCGCACAGTGCACATTTTTCATGAGGCTTGCTGCCTTTTGGATGGGTTGCTTGGGGCTTTCAGTCTCTTGGAACTGTGCTGAGGTTTTCACACTGGACTTTTCATGGCTGCGTGTGGCTTCACAGCCTTGGTTTTTGCTGTACTCCTGGCAGCCCTCTTGGCAGGGGCTCTGAGCAGGGGTTAGCAGTCTCTTCCCTTAAAGCTGTGGCCTTTTTCTGGGGGTGTTCACAGTGCAATGGGCAGACACTAGGTGACGCTGCAACTACCAGCGTCGGATTGGTAACGGGGGCATTTGGGCAATGCCCGAGGGGCCGGGGTCTGAGTTCCACCTGAGGGCTGCTTTTGAGCAGCTTGGGGGCTGATTTGGGCGGCGTCTCTTTATTGTTCGATGCCGCAAGCGGCCCAGTGGCCTTTCTGGAGGGAGATGGGCGCTCATTACCTCCCGTAGAGCAGCAACAGGTAGAGGTGTCACCCCTTTTCTCTCGCTGGGACTCCCATTAATGTAGGCATACTGAGCGGGGGCAGGGGCCCTGTGCAGAAGTGGCCTCACTTGTTTTCAGGTGTGTTTCACTAATGTAAACTGATGCGTGCATCTCCCCCACCCCTTAATGTAAAATCACGCTGAAGCAGTGATTTGAGGGAAGGCATTATGCAAATGTGGGCCGATTATTTTATGCATGCCCGGGCCGATTTTTAATCCCAATCCAACCCTGGCAACCACTTATACTTTCCGGCAATAGCAGTCCACATGATGCAGCGGCATTGACAATGGGGTTACAGAAGGCTCTGTTAAATTCTTGCTGGGCAGCTTGTACTCTCTCAAAGTTGTTTTGCCCTTAGGGTGCCACCTCGGATCCAACACACCACGTAGAGCACTTCAGGCCAGGTTGATGGCGCTACCGGCGCATGGACACATGCTTTACATTAGCATAACTGTGTGGGGTCTGATTTGTGCAGACTTCCTCACACATCACTATCAAGATGCAGCGACCACTGAGTGGTGCTAGAGTTACTTCAACAGAGCATTCGTGATGCTGCGGGCATCGGGGTGCACTGGAATGCTCTGTAATAGTGCGGCTGCCGCATGTTAATCAGGGTGTGCCTGATGCTACCTAAACCTACACCTTTTAAAATTTTTGCCATGAGGCTATTCAGCCTCTTCCTTGACAACTCCATGCCATTTTGGGAGTGCGCACCAGCCCATACCCTTCTAGGAATTATTTCGGACCCGGGCACCGTGCAGAGCAAATAGGGGTTAAGGACGGTGATAGTTCACCATGGCGAAGATAGCTGCACTGGATGTAGGGCACAGTGCAGAGTGGATGGTGTAAGGACACAGGCTCGCCAGACAAAATAATGGTGTGTGAAGGATTGCTTGTAAGTTGGAAATGCCTAATAAACTGCGGCCTCAATTCTTCCATAAAACATAAACTTGTGTGGTATGAAGTTATTGGGATTCGGGTGGTGCGACCATGTGGGGGATGCCTCTGCTGTGCCACTTGGTTCAGCCCCCCACTCCCCAGGGGGAGGGGGACAGTGGCTGGACCGGGGGTCTCAGTGGAGGCCTCCCCCGGGAAGAAGAGCCCGAGCACCAATAGAGGATTGGCTGGAGATAAGGAAGGAGAAAGAGCGGGCCCACCAGAGAATGGGGCTGGGCCAGCTCAGCTTTAAATCTATGGTTAGGAATGTGGCAGGGGATAGGGGTATTTAAAGGTGGGCACCGGGCACAAGGCCCTCTTCCTCCGGGGAATTGTGTCTGGAGAAGTCCCACCCACCCACCCGCGGAGGAACAAGATTTCAGGGAGGGGCTGGACAAGGTGGTTAGATTTGTCGCAGAGGCATAGTGGACTTACAAGAGGTCCTTTGGTCAGAGGAAGGAACAGCAGGCGGTACACGGGTATTTAAGGGCTGACCTGTGGGTGGGTGGGTCCTAAGATTCGTCATAGGACAAGACTCAAGCCTGAAACCACATTCATCTTCGACCACCTAGACACTTGGACTTTGCCTGGAACAGAGACTGTACCAAGGAAGACTCCTGCTGCTCCAGGTTCTGCAAGTCTTCTTCGTCGTGTGTGTCCGGTGCTTCTTCCAGGATCTTCAACAGACCTGTGGGCATAAAGGACAACCAAAGTACGGGTGTCCTTGAAGGAGTCACTCCCCTGCATCTGCAGGCACTGCAACAAAGCTGACCAGTCTGCTGCTCCCGACATCCCACGGACATCGAAAGGCTCAGCAACACAGGTGGCGGTTCTGCAAATCCCTCAGAGCCTGACCCATCCTCTCTGCAATTTTGATTCCAGTATCCCTTGTCAGAACCGCTAAGACCAAACCCCTGTGCACCACGTCGACATGCAGTTGCCCAGTTTTGTTGGCGCTGCACTCCAGAGATCTTCGGGCTGCAAGAAGCTTCAGTCTCCAGCATCTCTTCCTGCCAAGTACAGCGTCCTCGCCGCATCCTCTGCACAGTGGGTCTTCCTTCTTGGGGAGCAGCTCGAGGTCTGCCTGCAACTCCTATGCCTTAGACCTGTGGGTCCTCCTGAGGGTCTTCTCCTGATTCAGTGGGCTCCCATGTTTGCTTGGGGCATGCTCAGATTCTCCTGCTTGTGGCGAGACCCTTGGACTTTGCTGTTCCCAAAGTTGCTTCTTCTTCCCTCTCCACATCTGTTGCAGTTGCCAAGGCGTGTTGGTGTTCCCGACGGGCAACTACCCCCTGGTTCTCAACTTCAGACGTGGGACAGCTCGTGCATGGCTAGTAGTTTAGGAAGTAGGGGACCCCTATATATCAATACACTAGCTATACAGAGGGAGGAAATACTTCTTGAAAAGGTCTATAACTAGTGAAAAAACAAACTGAATAGATGAATACTACTATTGTATGAGCCCACTAACTAATACTAAATCACCAGATGCTTAGATGTGTTCTGATTTATTTTATTTTTCACATATATATATATATATATATATATATATTTTTTTTATACACTTTTTAAAAACATTTTAGGGAAGATAAATAAACATTTCATGGATAGATTTCAATGTATTTGATGATCAATTGATGTTTCAAATAGTGTTGATAGACAGATCTAAAAATTACATAACAAACACATGGACGAGCATACAACAAAGAGTGATGGAGGCAACGTGGTAGGTAGCACACAGGCAAAGCGGTGGGTGACACACTACGCGCGTTTCGGCTTTGGAAGCCTTCATCAGGTGACCCGTCTTTGGCAATGCGGAAGTAGCTCAAGATGAGAGGGAGTTCAAACTTAAAAACATGTAAATCGTCAGAGACTCATGTTCCAATGTCAGAAGGTAGTCACACACTGATATAAAGAGGACGTAATCTACAGTCCTCGTGAGGATGACGAGGATATATACGGGAATTCTTCTAGGGTGGTAAACGGTGCTTGAAGTATTTTGATGTTAAGGATAATAATTCGGATGAAGGTATCAAAGTGGACTCTCAATCTTAAAAATGGGATTCCTTTATGGAAGCCGAGGGCCAGTAAGATGTATTCACACACGGGATCTATAGCCCGTCTGTTGTAAAGCAGGATATGGCCCTCATGTTCACTAGTGCTCTGCAGAAACTCGCCAAAAGCTCGTGCATGGCTCCTGGTCTTCCTCTGCATTGCCAAGTCCTCACAGCTGTGACAAGGTCACCGTCAACACTTCGGAACCGTCCAACATGGGTGTGCATTGCTCTTCCGTGCCTCCTGGTCACCTCCAAATGGCATAGACTCTTTTCTCTCTGTTTACAGGTCCTACTCTTCAAGAACCCACCCTTGGATTCCACTAGACTCGTGCATAGTCTTCTCCAGCGGCATCGTTCCTGAAGTCCTCCATTGTGGTCTGCGGTTTCCGATGTCACTTTGCACCGATGCCCCGGCTTCCCTGGTGAAAGCATCCTTGATCCTGTGGGATCCGCGGGTAGAGTGACTCCAACTTTTTGTCTTCCACTGGATTTCTTCAGTGTCCATTGGAAAGGGTCCTTCTTAAAAACTGCAACTCCAACTTCACCATTGACTGCTATTGGATAGGCTGCTGTGTTTCCACTCTGCATACAGCCTCTGTGGGATTCCCGGGTACTTATCTTGGGTGGTTCCTTGTCCCCAGCTCCTCAGAGCCTCCTGGTCCAAGTCCCGACTTCGGTCACAGTTCGCATTCCAGTTTTTTAATATATGGTTTGGTCTCTCCCTGGAGACCACTGTATTTTGTGCTACTTACCTTATTGCAATTGAAGTATTATTGTGTATTTGTGATTATATCTCCGGGTAGGAAATATACCAATGTGCTAGTGAGTTTTGTGTAATAAATAGTCTATATATACACCGTGGTGTTCTTTTTCATTAACCTACACTACATGATTAACCTGATAAAACAAGCTGTTTAACACTCATTCCAGATTAGGCTGAAGGCTGCTCTCTGCAGCTACCACTTTGAGATCTTTCAAAAGGTTGTCAAAGACCACTAAAACCACAACAAGGGTTGTCTGGATTAGTGCAAGGTGCATCACTTAAGTAAGTGTGCACCATATACTAAGCCAGACTCCTACCTCATCTATGACAACCAGCAGATAGTGTCCACCCGGAATCAGCCCAAAGTTATCAATGGTAATCTCTTTTCAAATGCCTAGCAGCGATGGCCACGTTTGTAGAGGTACTGTTGTGCTCCTTTTGATCAAATTCTGCCAAACATGCACACGCTTGTTCCAGCAGCAACAAGCATATTGTCCCTTCGTTTTGTAGGCATGGTTGGCTACTGTGTTAAGACACATTTAATTCTTTGCATCATTCAGTGCTCCTCTGGGACATCTTACGAAGAAGACAGCCATACTTTTTGGTTCAATAGCTGCTAAAAAGCATTTGACGACATCAAGTTTCACAGTGCTGAGGCAAGCTGCATGTCTGTCTTTGACCCCACTGTGCAAACAGATTTCAGAGTCTCTTCACACATAGGACAAGTTACAGATCTTCGGTAATGCCTTATTTGGTAGACATAATCTAGCGCCAGATTCCTTATTTTAGAATTTCCCAGGCTGGATCCAAAAGGTGTTTGCTCAAGCAATACTCATGGGCACCGGAAGGTGGCGTTGGTCGGCTCTGCTTGATATTGTCAGCGTCACCTACATAGGAGTCACCTCAGCGTGCGGCCATCCATTACTTTTCACAATGCTACACACCAGGAGCACTGACCCATGAAGTGCACGGAAATTGGTGTGGTTAGAACCACTAGGGCCCTGAAAGGGAACATCCCTGATCCTAAAAAACCTGTCCGCAGTACAGAGAGGATGGGTAGGTCGGTAAGGAATCTGCAGCTAGATTATGTCTCTAGCAGATAAGGGGTTACTGAAGGTAATCAATTTGTTCATCTGATAGAGACATCTAGCCACAGATTTCTTACAGTAGAATAGATTTCCAAGCAATACAATCTCCAGAGGGATTGAGGACAAGTTTAGACCAGGAGTCCTGCAGGACATAGTGGCAAAAAAGCCCTTCCCGTCTGACTGGACTGTCCAGGCAGTAGTGCTAGGTAAATGTGTACAGGGATGCCCAGGTTGCTACCTGACAAATGTCAAGGACTGGAATTCCACGTTGCAATCCTGTGGTAGTAGCTTTAGCTCTCTTGGAAGGAGCCCTTCAAGGGGTGACTTTTTGGCCAGAGCGTAGCAAAATTTGATCCAGAGGATGACCCATTGAGAGACAGTCTTCTTCTGCACAGCACAACCTTTCTTTGATCCAAGGCACCCCACAGAGCATTGGTCATCCACCCGGAACTCCTTTGTGCAGTCATGGTCGAACGACAACGCTCGGTTTGGATCGAGACGGTGGAGTCGCTCCTCTACTTTAGAGGGATAAGGAGGAGCGTATAAAGTGGGCAAGGTGACTGATTGCCTCAAATGGAATTATAACTTTCGGTAAGAAAGAGGTCCTAATGCAAAGCACCAACTTATCAGGGAAGATGGTCAGGTAAGGAGGCTTGGATGATAGAGCCTACAATTCGCTCACTCTCCTGGCAGAAGTTATAGCCACTAGAAAGGCTGTTTTGATTATAAGCAGTCAGAGGAGGCAGTATTGGAAGAAATGCGTACAGGAAGCCTGAGCGCCACTCGAGATGAAAAGCGTTGCAGAGCGAGTGCTGCCTTGGAAATTCCAAACTGCTGACATTGTAGGTTCTCAGTGGAGGTGAACAGGTCTAACCAAGGCTCTCCACACTGCTGACAGAGACCTTGCACCACCTCTGGACGGAGACGCCATTTATGATCCGAATAGGCATCGACGACTGGGTTCATCCACGCTGGTGTTCAGAGAACATGACAGGTGTTAACCCACCAAGGAAATGCCCTGCTGTTCCAGCTACATTCAGGGACGCAGATTCTCTTGACAAAGGGTCCATGACCCCACCCGACCGGTTTGTTGCAGCACCATATGGTGGTGGTGTTGTCTGTTAACACTTGAACCATCTTTCTCTTTATTGAAGGAATAAAGGCTTTCAATGCTAAGTGAATCTCTCAGAGGGCCAGCAAGGTGATGTGAAGTCCGGATTCTGCCAGAGACCAGAGTCCTCTGAGCTCCACCTCTCCCAGGTGGCCACCCCATCCCAGGAGTGACGCATCTGTCACTACCTTGTGTTCTGGTTGGGGAAGGGAGAGGGGTCTGCCTCTAACATAATTGTGGTCTGTTAGCTACTGGTGCAGGTCCTGTGCAGTTCTCTCTGAGATCTGGAACATGTCAGAGAGATTGCCCTTATCCTGCGCTCATTGGAACTTCCGGCCCCACTGCAGAGCCCGCATATGCCATTAGGCAAGTGTCACTAGCAGGATGCAGGAGTCTCAGCAGCCTCAGAGTCCTTCTCATTGAAATCCAGGATTGAGGCTGAAACATCGGTATCAGAACTTGAAAATCCTGGACTCGCTGCTCGGGAGGCTAGGCCCAAAACTGCACAGTGTCCATAACAAGTCAGCTGAAAGGAAGCATCTGAGAGGGAGTCATGTGTGACTTCGGCACGTTGATAGTAAACCCCAGCAAGTGCAGAAGGTTTGTCATAATCTGGAGGTGGGAGATAGTGCTTTGAACAGCCAGTCATCGAGATAGGGGGAGCCTGCCACCCCTGATCCGTGCAGATGAGCTGCGACCAACACCATGACCTTGCTGAACAGCAGAGGGGTGCAGGTAAGGCGAAAGGGGCCTACTGTAAACCGCAAGTAGCGCTAATGGGCAGGTAGGACGGGAATGTGAAAATAGGCATCCTGCAAGTCCAACGCTACCATCCAGTCTCCTGGGTCTAGGGCGGGCAAAACCTGAGCTAGAGTGAGCATTTTGAACTTTTCCTTTTTGAGGAAGTAGTTAAGGGCTCGCAGATCTAGGATAGGACGAAGGCCCTTGTCCTTTTTCGGGACCAGAAAGTAGCAGGAATAGCAACTATAACCTACTTCTGGCGCCAGAACCCTCTTTATGACTCCCTTGGGCAAAAGCTCAGGTGGTCCTCCATCAGCCGGTCATAAGTCAGAGGCATGGATGGAGGGGTAGTCTTGAAGGGAAGGGAATAGCCCCTTTGGACTATCTGAAGCACTCACATGTTTCAGGTAATGGTTTGCCAGTGGTTGTGATGGCTGATCCTGCAATCAATTGGCCACCCATGATCCTGAAGTGCTGGACTAGGAATGTTTAAAGGCTGCAGGGGGAGGAGTGGACTGACCGGACTGCTGGCCACCGGACCCACGGGTATCGAAAGGATCCGCACCCACGGCTGCACAGAGGTTGCTGAACTTGCACGGTCTTGTGGCTGGGACATGGCTGGCACAGCTGGAAGCTCCCTCCGTGGCCACAAAAGGCAGATGAGGGACGGGTGGCCACTGAGAAGCCCAAGAACTTGGCCTTAGCCTGTGAATCCTTAAAGCACTCCAGGGCCATGTCTGCCTCGTATCTGATGAGAGGGGTGTCATCAAAGGGCATGTCCATTGGGGAAGCCTAGACAACCCCCAAAATTCTCAGCTAGGCATGGCGTCGTACAGCCACGGTCGAGCCCATAACAAATGGTGAACTTTGCCGCATCTCTCCCGTCTGATACCGCTTGGGAGAGAAGGGCCTCCTCTGAGACCTGTGACAGCACTTGGGCAATGGTTTCCCATAAGAAGTGGGAGTAATGGCCTAATAGGCATGCAGTGTTCATTGATCGCAATGCAAGGCTGGCGGAAGAACGTTTTTCTTGCTCCAACAATATAGCCTCTTACATTCCCTGTCCAGGGGTG
This sequence comes from Lissotriton vulgaris, assembly GCF_964263255.1. Classification (NCBI taxonomy): domain Eukaryota; kingdom Metazoa; phylum Chordata; class Amphibia; order Caudata; family Salamandridae; genus Lissotriton; species Lissotriton vulgaris. The sequence continues at coordinate 436,440 of NW_028241517.1, forward strand.
TGCCTTGTGAGAGAGAGTCTTTGACCACCAAGCTCTCAGGGCAGGGTGGTTGGTAAGGAATTTTAGGTCATCCAGTGCAGTGTCTTATTCACAGGAGCCCCTGATCTGGGCTTGGACCTGGCTCCCAAAAAGACATCAGTCAAGGCCTCATTAAAAGGCAGGAGGGTTTCTGAGGTCATCGGATGCAGGAACTCTGTAAAGTCTTGATTTCCACCAAATGGGCGTGAAGGTCCATGGCCTCAGCTGCCCTTCTCACCACCATAGCATATGAAGCACCCTCCTATGTAGCCATGGTAGGGGGAGAAAGCAGGCCAGAATCTGGAGAGGTAGCATGTCCACTGGCCTCATCCAATTCCATGTCATGCTCAGGCTGGTCTTGTAAAGGATCCAGCGACCCCTCACAATCTTCCTCTATTTCTAGTCCTTCAAAATAAGGCTGAGGAACCGACCTAGGACTCAAGGGTGCTGTGAGCGCCAGAATCTGCATCAGTAGGCACCGATTCAGCTCCGGGCAGTCGAGGATAAGAATACGGCTGGGACTCCTGACAAGGGGGCTGGCATCGTTTAATGTCGTAGTGGCACAACAGGTGCCGGTCTGGATCCACGCCAGATTCATTGGGGGTGGGGGTGAAATCAGCATCAGGCCGGAGCAAGCGCCACGGAACCCGATGGAGCCCCTTCTGAGCCTCCAGGGCCCAAAGACAAGCCAGGAGGGTCGGGTTGCCCAAATATGAGGCACATAGCATCATAAAAATCGTTAAGCTGGGCAGGGGCTTCTCTTTCCCCTGGAAAGGCAGGGAAGTGCAAAGCCAATCCAGGCATAGGTTCAGCAGAATTAGTCCTAGAGCATTGACACTCCTCCGTCATGTCGGTTGACGGACGAGGAGAAGTTGAAGCATGCTTCGCCTTCTTGTGTTATCTCATGCCTCTTACCTGACCAACCTGAATAGATGATTCCAAGTGGGAGGACGAGGACTTAGGACTCACAAAGCGATGCTCGGATCAAGAACGAGACCTCCAGGGCAAATGGCATTGTGTCGAGTGCCAGGCCGCAAGCAGCTTTAGGGACGGCTCCCTCAAAGCTTTTGGAGCCATTGACTGGCAGTCAGAGGACAACTTAAGAGTTGTGGTTGTGCTACAGGCACCAATGACAAATCAGATGTGGATCTGTCGCAACATGACCCGGTGGCACGCGCTGCACAGTTTGAATCCAGTAGTCTTCTTTGACATGTTGTAAAAACCTATGACTAAAACATGTTCAGCAAAATGTCGAAAAAAGCCTGTCAAAAAGTGACTAAGGGTAGCTCTCTTCATGCGGAAAGAAAATAACTAATGTCAGCGCACCGAGGTGGCATTTATGTAAATGACGGGGTGTCCCTTCCGGCACAGACGTCACTTTGAGCCGACCGACTCCACCTTCCGGGACGCAAGGGTATTTCTCGAGCAAAAAACCTTTCTGGATCCAGTCTGGCGCCTGGGAAATTCTAAAGTAAGGAATCTGTGGTAAGATGTGTCGATCAGATTGATCTAATTCAGTCTTTCTGTGAACATGCGAGGCTAGTTATGCGGGACTCCGTGTTCTCACCAAATTTTGATGATTTACAAACAATTTCTGTGATGATGAACTTACCAAAATACATGACTGCAAAAATAAATGCAATTTGATTTTGAATATTTAAACTTTATTATTCATTGTGTTCAGTATTTGTGGTGAATGTCTGTATGGAGTAAATACAGAACATTTGTGGAATAATTGTGACAAACTCGGACCACTCTTTGCTGTACTTATCTATTGACCCAGGTCTACGAGTTTTCAGGGCCCACCCCGTTAAAACTCAATACTCACCTTTTCTATGGCATGTAGAGCGACGTTTTAATCATCCTCCTATTGGGGTAATAAATAAGGGAGCGGGCTTCAATTTTAATTTGCCCAGTGTCAGATTTATCATCCTAGAATTTAAAGCCAAGGTCCCTGATACCAAGCCCGCAAGTGCTTCTCAAACCTTTGAATTCTTCATCTTCGTTGCACACTGCTACCAAAAAAAAGTAGAGTTTTTTGACCCAGAAGTTCTGTCTGCACTCAAGGTTTCTAGATTTAGAAAGTCAAATTTGGGGGCATACATAGCACAGTGCAATTAATAGACATGGTGTAAACTTCCACTGACGGGATTTCCTGATTCATAAGGAATAAAATCCTCTGTTGCTCATTGGATAAATATATGCCTTAGAGTACACAGACCATCAGATTTACAGGTCCCCATGCCATGGGAGTGGTGTCTTTTAATGAATTGCATCATAGGCAGGTAAAAGCTGCTTCATCACCAGTTTAAAATTCTGAAAAAACCTGAAAGAATTATGGTACAAAGTGTGGGCAACAGTTAGAGGCATGTGTCTGTTTGCCCTCTTCATTCTTCAGCTTGGGTCTGCCAAGCCAGTCTGCAAACCTTTATCAGAGTACATCGGAACTGACAGAGCAAAGGATGCGAAAGGAAAACAATACTCGTGGAAACTCCAGTTTGAAAGGAGATACGTAGACTGATGTGGCACAAGCAGAGAAGCTCTAGGTTTCTGTGGGAACTGAGGTGAACTGCGCACTCGAGCGATGCAACTGGGGCTCAGGCTTTTCTATCCTGAGCAGGTAGCACCTTTTAAAACAAGCATTTGCAATGCAATAGGTCTCGCATTATTAAAGTTAGAGCTATTGGCATTGTAAATGGCAATGCCTTTTATTTATGTTTTTGCTTTTAAAACATAAATAAAAGGCATTGTCATTTACAATGCTAATAGCTTAAACTTTTGCAAAAGTGAGACCTATTGCATTGCAAATGCTTGTTTAAAGGACGCCCCAGACACTTCTTCCCCAACCTACCAACCTTCAGCGATAGGACAAAACTGCAAGCTTATCTTAGCAAGTCCATACCTGAATACAGCGTGCTTCGAAGAGCAGCACATGCGCTGCTCAGGATCGACCTAAAAAGTCTCTGGCAGGAGAACGGTGACTGGGCAGGAGAGGGGTGACTGGGCAGGAGAGGGGCGACTGGGCAGGAGAGGGGTGACTGGGCAGGAGAGGCGTGACTGGGCACGAGAGGGGTGACTGGGCAGGAAAGGGGTGACTGGGCAGGAGAGGGGTGATTGGGCAGGAGAGGGGTGACTGGACAGGAGAGGGGTGACTGGACAGGAGAGGCGTGACTGGGCACGAGAGGGGTGACTGGGCAGGAAAGGGGTGACTGGGCAGGAGAGGGGTGATTGGGCAGTAGAGGGGTGATTGGGCAGTAGAGGGGTGACTGGGTAGGAGAGCAGTGAATGGGCAGGAGAGCGTTGATGGGCAGGAGAGCGTTGATGGGCAGGAGAGCGGTGAATGAGCAGGAGAGGATTTACTGTTTTGTGAGGGGTGCTGGGCAGGAGAGGGGTGTTGGGCAGGAGAGGGGTGTTGGGCAGGAGAGGGGTGTTGGGCAGGAGAGGGGTGTTGGGCAGGAGAGGGGTGTTGGGCAGGAGAGGGGTCTTGGGCAGTAGAGCGGTGAATGGGCAGGAGAGGGGCGACTGGGCAGGAGAGGGGTGACTGGGCAGGAGAGGCGTGACTGGGCACGAGAGGGGTGACTGGGCAGGAAAGGGGTGACTGGGCAGGAGAGGGGTGATTGGGCAGGAGAGGGGTGACTGGACAGGAGAGGGGTGACTGGACAGGAGAGGCGTGACTGGGCACGAGAGGGGTGACTGGGCAGGAAAGGGGTGACTGGGCAGGAGAGGGGTGATTGGGCAGTAGAGGGGTGATTGGGCAGTAGAGGGGTGACTGGGTAGGAGAGCAGTGAATGGGCAGGAGAGCGTTGATGGGCAGGAGAGCGTTGATGGGCAGGAGAGCGGTGAATGAGCAGGAGAGGATTTACTGTTTTGTGAGGGGTGCTGGGCAGGAGAGGGGTGTTGGGCAGGAGAGGGGTGTTGGGCAGGAGAGGGGTGTTGGGCAGGAGAGGGGTGTTGGGCAGGAGAGGGGTCTTGGGCAGTAGAGCGGTGAATGGGCAGGAGAGCGGTGAATGGGCAGGAAAGCGGTGAATGGGCAGGAGAGGGGTGAATGGGCAGGAGAGGGGTGAATGGGGGAGAGGGGTGTACCTAAATGCGAATAAAAAGTTAAAAAAAAATCTCCAGACCTGAGGGTCAGCATGATCTTTTACAATTCTGTTGGTCAGTGGAAACTGAGGACGCCCAAGGATGATGGTGGTGAGGGCAATCATGGATCTCAGGGTGAGTGGGGCTGAGGGACCTAGGAGTGAGCAGCAGATTAAGGGATTTAAGGGTGGGATGGAGATTAAAAACCTGAACATCATGAGACCCGAGGGCGAGTTTCAGTGTAATAATGGCATTTTCAATCTTTACCAAGGGTACTCGCCTTACAAGCTTTAAAACACCCAACTTATTGCAAACGTCTCCCAAAATTGGTCCCCTCATAGACGGAATGTTTTTCACAAATTCCCCATCTGCAAATATGGACCACGTTTTTTGATGTGGACGAGAGGGTGCGAGTCTAATTTTGGTCCTAATCTGACATTGAATATCTTTCACTACCACCGGGAACTGCACTTGCACACCTAGCATTAGTGTCTCAGAAGATCACCATACCTGTACTACAAGCAGGGTCAGTCTTTTGTATGTGCAAGCTGGGCCCACGCCCAGGGCATAGACCCCTAGAGGGGTGCAGAAGCCACCTGCAGCACTCTTTTCTGAGGTGGCTCTAAACAAAAGTGCATTTAAACACTCTTTCTGGAGGCTGCTGGTGCTCATGTCTACATTTTGACAACTTTTGTCTCATGGCTCAACATTCTCTTCTCCCCTCGCCTTCCTCCTACCCCTCCTATATTTTTCAACACACAGTCTGTTAAAGAGGATGGATGGGCGGGGTGCCACGTTTGGTTTTGCTCAGGGCGCTCTCTGAGCAAAGGCGAGCCCTGGCACCAGGTGCCTTCTTCTGGGGAGGGTGGCACTACACCTATGCTCCAAGTATTTTCTATCAGCATTAGGTAGGGTGACCAGAATTTTAAAGCCAAAAATCGGGACATTGCCGAAAAATAGAAGATCTACAATTTTAATCAACCCAGTTACCCAGCGTACAGAATGACAGTGCTCCTTAGATAATTACAGAAGAGGCAGTAAGAACATACATAAAATGCCGATGTTAAAGCCAATAGCGTGTCTTTTATTTAAATTACTTTCTTATTACAGCCGCTAACTATCCCTTCTCTGCAAAACATAAAAAGATACCTCCAGCCGTTTTCAGACAACCCTCTCTAAAAACCGGGACAAACTTAATTTCCTGAAATGTGCCCGGACAGCTGCAGAAACATCGGGACTGTCCGGGCAAAACGGGGACTTCTGGTCACCCTAGAATTAGGGCACTACATATGCCTTGTGAGATGGAACACTGTGCCTGTGCCACCCACGCTGGTCTTCACTTCAGGGGGACACAGTACTTGAGCCCAATAACTGATCTCTGCTGGAGGAAAACATCTTCTGTCGTACAAGAGATGGTCTCTGGGGTGGCAGACACTGTATTTTACGCCATAAATGGATTTGTGAGGGAGAGGACACACTCCAATAGTTGGACTAGGGGCGAGGTGGATGCAGGATGGCTCTATCACTGTACTCGTGCTGTAAGAGTGAAGGTGACGGGCCGTGCACCAGTACTCCTGGTGCGAAGGAGCTGTCCCTGTAACCTGGGTGCTAGTTCTTACTGGGAATAGGGGCACTGCGCACATGCCAAAGGTAATTTTTAAAGAGGTGTTCCGGGGGGTGGGGGGTTGTTGCACTGCGTTGCAAGCGTCGGTCTCGGATGTAGGGAGGGCCCTATGGAAGATACTGTAGGAGTGTTCTAGGCATCGGTCTCCGGAGGGAGGGGTGGGCATAGTACCTGTGCTGTAGCTGTAGGGGGTGATATCCGTGGGGTGCAGTATCACTGTTGCAGGTCTCTGGGGGTTACTGCACGGGTGCTCCAAGCGCTGTCCTCCCTTGCTCCGAGCTGCCCACAGACTGCCCTCGGCGATTCCCCCTCTGTCCCTCCCCGGCATCAGTGACTCAGAGACAGGCACAAAAGGGAAGTTCAAGTTCTATGTTATGTGATCTCGCGGGCCACGTGACTCCATCCACCTTTCTAGCTGCGCTTTTCTCCGTCCAGATTTCAACTTGGTAAACAAGTTTTGTATGGGCCAGGTGCGAGGAGGCGCAGAGCTGCTTTGGCTGGAGCGTCTGGTCACTGCGCATGTGCGTTTGAGCCAGTTCCTTTGGGCGGGACTTCCGTCTTCGGAAGTCTCGCGCACGCGCCCACAGAATGCCTGAGAGCGGGGCTCCCATGCCCGAGGGAGAGCCCCGGCTACCGAAGTCCCGAATGGCGGTAAGTGGGGCTTAGTTCTAGGGGGGAGGAGGGTGCGCTTGTGCGTGTGTGTGTGTGTGTAGGTGCGCGATGGCGGCGGCGGCGGGGGGTCTTTGTATGTGTGCGTTTGTGTAGGTGCGCTGGTGTGTGTGTGGGGGGTCTCTGTGTGTGCGTGTAGGTGCGCTAGTGTGTGTGTAGGTGCAGCGGCGACGGGGGGGTGTGCGTGTGCCTGCGTGTGGCTGTGTATGCGTGTGGCTGTGTATGTGCGCATGCGTGAGTGTGGGTGCGCGTGCACGCAGTGAAATCCAGCCGAACAGAAGCGCGTGGCACTTTCTTGTCCTTCATTCCCCCGAGTCAGATAGCTATAAGTCTCCACCTGGACGCATCCTTCGGATGCTAATTCCAGGCTCGACCTAAAGAGTGGGAAGAGCATCTGTGAATTGGATTTGGATAACAGTGCTCACCCCCAATAAGCCACTCTTTAACAAAAATAAACATTAAATATTTTAAACATGCCTATTAAATACTTTTCTGTCTAAAAGAAACAATTATTGCCACGATCATTGCCCCTGGCGAACAGGTGAGACGTAACACACTTATCCCCTCAGCTGAAATAGCTAACGAAAGTGTACGCTAAATTCCTATGTATAATCTCACTATGTTTCTCTCCTCTGTCCGATGACTATACCTTGGTTTGCTGTAGAGTGCAAAAAGACACAAAAAAAACATTATTTGTTATAAAGTTACTCACAAATGAAAAGGTACCAACTCAACAAAATGCCAGTGTCTCTACACACATGGCACGTGCAGTGCATCTTTGTCTTGGTCGTTGATGATTTATTCTTTTCATCCGACTTCAATTATACATTTCAATAATTCTGTGAAATTTGATACAAAATAAAAAGATAAATATACCTGTTTTACTGATTAGCTTTCAGTGTCAACAGCTAATTACTGCTGTCAGTAGGTCTACAAGATCCATAATTTCTCATAGCAGCTAGCTTAAGTCTTGGCAATGGATTGTATTTGCATATGTATAGTACCCCGAGAAATAAAGTGCATTTTGATGGATGGGCAACATTGGCTGTGCTTAGTTGGAAAAGTGTGGATTTATGTGGCCCACATAACAAATGTTTTGGGCAGTGTCTGATGCCTACACGTGTACCCTTATTTCGTGGGTAGCAGCACTTCAGCTTTAAGTGGAGGGGGTGAGAAAGAGAAACTTGCACATCCTCATATCCATCATCGGGCATAAAGCGGTTCAGCATTACATGACATTGCACATTACCATCCGCAGTGCAACCGGTCACATAAACACATGTGAACAAGCATTTGCAAAGCAGTAGGTCTCACATTTGTGAGAGTTTAAGCTGTTGGCACTGTAAATAGCAATGCCTTTAATTTAAATGTTGTGCTAATTAACACATAAATAATACAATGCCAATAGCTCAAACTCTTGTAAATGCGAGACATAGTCAAAGACGTGGCTGCCATTGTCCCTGGCTGCTCCGAAAGTGAAAGTGCTTAATGTTGCAGGAAAACATGCTGTGCCTGCAGTAGGAGAGACTCAAAGAAAACAGTGCTTATAGACTAACAAGCATTTGCAATGCAATAGGTCTCGCATTATTTAAGTTTGAGCTATTAGTACTGTAAATGGCAATGTTTTTATTTATGCGCTATTTTAATTTTCTTTGCATAAAAAGGTACATATAAAATATGTGTTGTAGAGAAGTCATTTATGCAGTATTTAAATTTTCTTTGCATAAAAAAAGTACATATACAATATTTCTTGTAGAAAAGTTAAACATTTTAATGATGTGTCCAAATAATTTTTATATGTACATTCGATTTGCAAACGGATGGGGTGGGGGGGGGGGGGGGGGGGGGGTTTGAAAACTGAAGGAGGGCCTCGGGCAGTTTATCTCCTCATTCCCCCGTGTCCGATAGCTATAAGTCTCCGACCCTGGACGCATCCTCCGGATGCGAATTCCAGGGCGAGACCTAAAAAGGCCCCAGGGACCCCATCCCTCGGGACTGGCTCTCTTACTGTGTCCTGGTAACCATCCCTGGGACACAGTAGTTTCCGAAACATGCGTTTGCTTCCATGTGACGGGAGCATTTTTCAATCTCCACCCAAACGGAAGAAAGCAGTAAGTTTGAGATTTTAAAATGCCCCCGAATGCTGGGGGCAGATTTGTGTTCCGTTTCCCTGCCTGCTTCAAAACAAACCCACATTTGCTTGTGCGTGGCGGGAGCAACATAATTACCTGCTCCCTCCGGGCAGGAGCAATACGGGCTGCCAGACCATGCAGGGAGCCGGCTGAGGCCGCGGGGTTCCCCCTGCAGCCCCCAACATGTTTGTGGGTGACCGTAGTGGGCACCGGGGCACTCACCTATATTGAAGCCAGGCTCTGGGTGATAGGGTCATAATGGGCTTGGGGGGGCTCTCTCAATTAAAATAAGATACGGCCTCGGGGATGGGAATACCGGGGCCTACTGAGGCCATGCAGCCTCCCTCGTGATGAGTCGTCTGTCACCCATGGAACTGGGAAACCTGACAAGACTAATTGTTTCGAGTATTTTCAGACCTCTCAAATTTCAAGGAAAAATCGTGAATAGCGCATGCCGTCTAGGTGTTTGATTTACTTTATGGGACTTGTATTCCTGCTTATCGCCTTATTAAATCTGGACACCTCCCACAATGCAGAGCCTCAATATCTGGACTGACAGGCTTTTACTCAGAACGGACCTATATAAGGGCTCTGCATTTTGGATCGAGGCATCAACAATGGTTTATGCGTACTACGGTTTATGCAATAAGCATGAAGCTCGCGCACAGTGAGCTTGGTTGCTTTTATTTGAGGGAAAAAAGCTGAATGAAGCCTTTGCCTCACTGTGTTGAACAGGTGGCAGCTGAGCCGTCGTGCCCCTGCCAGAGACACCATGGCAGTGCGTTCTTGCTTCCCTGGAGAGCCGTGGCTCAGGAGCACCCGCCGGCGGGAGGACGCTGCCGGCTTTGGTACTGGCGCCGCGGCTTCCCTGCCCCTAGTTACGACCGAGGAGTCTGTCAGAAATGGACAGGAAGAGCGGAGTTCACTCACAGAGGGAGTGAGTAAGCGCCGCCGCTCAGCTGTTTCCGTTGCTGGGGGTGGGTTTTATTGGAAGCCGACGAGCAGAATTCAAGGAACGCGCCTTTCTCCCTGTCTGGTCTCCGCTCCGTATCAGATAATTGCGTGGCATGGGGCGCCAGATGTAAATGTCCACCGTCGGTCCGTGTTGTATGGTGATTTGTAGGGACATACAATGAACCAGGGAATTTTTCTTGGAGTGCTGATTTCAGTTTATTGTTTTCATTGATCTCTCTTGGGCTCAAAAATTCCACGGACTCGATAATTCTCGCTCCGGTGCCTTCTCGACTCACGGGTTCACACTCTGCGACTCTGGGCAATAGCTTGCTTAATCTGCCGGGGTTATCTCACAGGGGAATACCAGGACGGGTTCCCTAAGCAGGCGCCGGGAAACCCTTTGTGGGTAGCTGTGCGCTATATAAGCTCAAATACATACATACATACATACTGAGGACCAACAATTGTTAGGTTGTATTCGTAAGTAGCTTATCCAGGCCAGGTTTTTTCTTTGCCTCCTGATTGGAGTCCCTGCTTGGGTCATTAATTCAAGACTGCATGTACCATAATGCACAGAACACAACTCGACTGGATAAGATTCAGAATTTACCAGGGGAGACGTTCTGAAGCAAATGTGCTGATGCATGCTGTCTCTTGTACTGGGCCAAAGATGCCGGGCTGAATACAGATTTACATTTACATTACATAGCTATTTAACATGTTCTCAATTGAGATAAAAGTACATATATATTTGATGCTATAATTCACATTTCAGGAAAAATGCAGCCCAAGTTAATTAGTATTAAAACTTCTTACTTTCACTTTAAGGCATAGCTGGGAAGTGGCTGCAGGTCATGCGTGACGCCGCCTTCCCGTGGCGTGATCGCTTTTCAGCCATCACTTTACACGCAGGGATTTATAATGGAAATATATGATGCTAAACCACTGCAAAGCTGCTCTTGCCGAAAAGGCCACATGCCATGGAGGAGCTTGTCAGTTATGCACTCTTAAAATAAAAAAAAGAAACAAATACATCCTCTTTAGGCGAAAATGGAATGTATAAAGATGAGCAATCCGAGGCGAATCATATCTGCAAAGGTCTCTTAAGACCATCCGTGCCCAAAGTTGGAAGGGGCCAATGTGTCTAGCTGTCTAATGACATTTGACACGTTAGACAAATTGATATATGTACAAAACGATTCATGTTGGGCCTCGCATGATAGTGCAGAGAGAGATGCTATTTAAGATGTACGCTACTGGCCAATTTGGAAGAAAACGTTGCCAGTCACCCTGCGTGTTATGTAAGAAGGATGCAATAAAAAAAATAGCACAGCGATGACGTACTAGCGTGTTTCACTGAGAGATGTACGCCATTCACGAAACTCGAGCACTTCTCTAAATATTTCACTTCGGCAATGTACTAAAAGGGTTAAGGCGGCACCGCTTTACAGAGGCCGCACGTGAAGGTCTTTATTTTCCTAGGAAAGACATTCCGTTTGGTGGTTTCTGTAATGTTTTGTATTGTTTTCTGTGATAAGGTAAAGAAAATTTGATTACGACGCGTCAAGCCGTTTTACCCGAATTAAACCAAAATGCTGAAATGTCCAAGGCACGAAATACATGCCCGAGATTGGTGTGAAAATGAATATAGTAGGGAGAAAAATCGCAGACGCTAAAAAAAATGGTGTGATATATTTACAGTCCCATCCGGTGCTGCAGTCCGCCGCCGGCCTGCGACCAGGAAGTCAGGCAGGCCGGGCGGGACAACCGGAAACAGGAAGTAGGAGGGCGGGAGCCTACCCCGCCTCCCACGGAAGAGCCGCGATTGTTTGGAGCACCGGAGCAGGCAGGAGCCTACCCTGCGCCCCGGTGCCGAAGAAGGGAGGAAGAGTCCTGCTGCCGGTGAGAGCCGCTGCACCAAGGAAGCCGGTGAGTGGGGCTTCGCCTTGTTGCTGGGCTGCGAGGGCGGGGGGCATGTGTGTGCGCGCGCGCGGCGGCGGGCTGTGTATGTGTGTGAGCGTGCATGTGTGTATGTGTCTTGGAGTCTGTGTGTATGCGTGTGTGTGTGTGTGTGTGACTGTGGGGGGGGGTTGCCTGGCTGGGTGCCTGCGTGTCTGTGTAAGTGTAAATGCGTGTGTGCGTTTGTGTGCATGCATGCGCGTTAGGCTGACTTGCTGGGAGTATGGGAGGGAAGTGCACGGCGCGGCGCAGGACGGAACGTGCGCGTTAGCGCACCCAAATCTGCTCGTGACAGTTTCTTGTCCTCCATTCCCCCGTGTCCGATAGCTATAAGTCTCCGACCATGGACGCATCCATCGGATGCGAATTCCAGGGCGAGACCTAAAAAAGAGGAACTGTGTAACAACCTAAGTAAATGGGTCAGTACTCAGGGGAGGTTACAAATGATGACAAGGCGGTACTAAAGAGGAACTAACTAGCCTATTAACGAATCAGAAACTAGCTTTTACAAAGGACAATGACACAAGCCAGTGACAAATATAGGAGAGTGGGCGGGGCTTCTACTCCATACTCCAATACAGCATGCCGCAGAGCAGCGCATGTACTGCCCAGGCTCGACCTAAAATCCAGCAAGCTGTGGTGGATGAGGAGCCAGAGGTCTCATATACTTGAACAGAATTTCCAAAACGCATACTCCAGAGAGATTCAGGTAAAAGAAGAAGGTCACAAGTCATGCTTGAAATGTTTACCAACAGCAGTGGAGGCTGAACGCATGGGCTTAAAAATCGGCCATAAGCGTGGCGGGTGCGGGAGGGGCAGATAAATAAGCACTGTCACCATCAAGTTACACGATTAAGGTACAAGTTGTGAATTAGCCCATATTCGGTGTAATCCTGTTTATCTCCAAAAATTGTATTAAAGTGAGTGCACAATTCATAGGTGTACACTTCTGCAATTTGTGACTGCATGCATTACAGAAACACATAGCACAAAGGAGCGGTTTGAAAATGGGGAATTACAGCACGTTTAGTGCATTATTATTCTTTTCCAGTGCAAAAGGGTGGCAATTACACTCCTAAATCTGAAAAGTGTGTGCAATCTCATATTAACAGGTGCGTAATTTGCACCTGATTTTTGCAGCTGGATTATTATTTGGCTTCAAGAATAGAAAATCAAAGACAAAGTGAGTTCTAGCCACTGGTCTTATGTCAACAACAACTATTAAAAGGACGAAACAGGGAAAAGCTAACTTCAAGAATCTGAAGGAGAGGTGATGTTGGGAGCTGCTAACTTGGGCGTCTATGGAAGCACATACATATCTGAGGAAGTTGATAAAACACAGAAGCAAACAAGTCTCCTGATGGCTGGTCCACTTGAGAGTGGACAAGGGTGGATGTAAGCATCAGTTTAAAAAGGCTAGAAAAGTTTCCAGCGCTTTTGTGATGCTTGGTCTAGTTCAGTGGTGGATCGCTCAAACGTGACATCTGATAAATGCTCCATGAAGTGCTTCTAACGGAGCTTTGGGTTCAAACAAAATCTGCAAGCAGGACGTCACGGAGATGGTCCCTCCTTCACAGACCTTTGGTCTTACTATATCTTATGGAAGTTAATCACATTTTTTAATTTTTTTATTTGATGGAAGATTAATCCATCAGAGCCAGATTGATTCATCTTATGAATATCTTTCACTTTGGCACCCACTCCACTGGAATGCCAGCAACATATTAGTAGAACAAACCACTACCGGTGTGGAGCGAGGCAAAGGATAAAAAAAAAATGAAAATTTAATTTTTGGTGCTTGGAATTCCTCTGCTAGGCATTTTCCTGGAACAATTCCACTGGTTGCTGCTTTTTTTCATTCACACGGGGTGCTTCCACTCGACGTGATCCACTTCCAGTACACGAGGAAAACGTTTCTGCAACAGAATTCACTTGCTACATTTCCCTCCTCATGGCCTGGAGCACAAAGTTATAAAGTGACTAAAATGCCTGGCTTGTTTGTATGCGTCTTTGGTGCTCAATGTAACTTTATTGGCAATTGTAATATCCAGACACCAATATACACTGTAAAACTTGCTACAACGTGACAGTATTCTTGACTTAAAGGGAGGGGGCCCTAAGCCATCATGAACAGGAACATAAAGACGGTGGGTTATGAAGGCTCAGTAATAGCAGCTCCCACAAACTAGTTTTAGGGTGCACAATTCTTTGGGCAGGCCCCAGTGTACCGCCACAGCAGTAGGCAGTTTCTACCCATAGCCGTGCCTTCTCAGGTGTAGAGTGAGCTTCACAAAGAGCTGTTGAACCCAGCTACCTCCTCCTGAATTTAGGTTAGCACAGATCGCCACTTCTCCGGGGTTAACAAAGAGGGCTCCGGAATGCCCATATACGTTGTATTTACATTTGCCAACCCTGCAAGGATAGTTTAAATAGTCAGTTCTGAAAATCGGCCATGGACTTAGCACTTCTAGACCTACGTTGGATATTCGAGGCCCCTCTCTCCACCCAGTGTCTGACGTCATCCTCCTGCACCCCCAGCGCATGCCAAGGGAAGAGGAGTGGAGATTACCGGAGGTACAGCCCTGTGGTTCATTAGAGCCTCTCACTAAACAAGATGACTTGACCTTCAGCGCATCTTGTCAAAAAGTTAAGAGGACCTTTTAGTGTTGTTGACGTTTGATATTTAGTGTCACTTGTGCTTTTCTGATTTGCCGTATGGACTTAATTTACTTTTAAAATGCACACATTTCTCTATTTCGCCTCTAGGATGTAGCCCTATTGTATTATTCTCTCTTCAGAGGTGCATTGCTTCTTTGCATCTCTACTTATTTTTGGTGCCTGCTCCTGCGTTTCCTTTTCACTCTGGACTCTGTGGGTAGCCGAGTGGAAATGTGTATGCAGTTTTCTCTACCCCAACATCTGCTTCAAGGTTGCCACTGTCATTCTGTGCCTCTAGTTTTTTTTCATTTGACCACGCAATGCATCCTGGGAGTTATAACAAGCTTGGATTGCTCCCAAGCAAAACAACTGGTCAAACGCACCTTGGGCCTTGTTACAGGTAGTGACCAGGGGCACTTTGGTATTACACAAGGGGCTGTTGAATGGCCACAGACACTTATGCGGGCTTCAATGAAATAAGGATCTCACCAGTGAAAGTTTTATGTCCAATTGATCAAAAGGAGGTGTGCCCTAATTTACAGCGGCAAGCACAGTGTCAGGCAGCTCACTGACCGCGCACCACATATGACATGGCAGGAAGCCAGTGAAACTTGAAGACCTCATTTTCTAGGAGCGAACAGAAGGAGTAGTTTCTGTCCTGTAACTCCAGTTCTGTAGTAGGGGTATCTCTGTTATAGTCATAATCTAGTGAATAGTCCCGCCCATGTGCGTGGACCCGGAGCAATCAAAAATAATCTCTTAAATTGTCAAAAAATGCAGAACTGCAAAGACACTTAAGAGAAAAATTAAAGACAGATAATGCAGCCTATATCAACAGGCTACACTGTCCAGTACTTCAACTAGAAATTCCACCAAAAAAAACACACAAACAGCACAGCTTGCCCAGTTTCCTCCACAGAGAAACTTGCCTCTAACAGCAAAAGCCTCTGGAATGATAGAGAGGAAGGTATGGACAGACAAACCCCATAGGCTGATATTATGTGGCTCAAACAGGATACTGTGCCTTTAAGAGAACTCTCCAGAACTTCTCCCAGTATCCCAGAATGCACAGCAGGTCCCTTTTACTTTCAGTTCTTTTTGAAGGCGTAACACGCCAGACCTGTAGCATTCCTTACATGAATATCTTTCTCCACCGGGGAGGAGGGCGGGCGCTTATGACTATAACAGAGATACCCCTACTACAGAACTGGAGTTACAGTACAGAAACTACTCCTTCTGTAGTAGGGGATCTCTGTGTATAGTCTTAATCTAGTGAATAGAATGGCAAGCCCATCCCCACACCAAAGCGGCAGTGGAGAGAAGAAAATTAACACCACTACTGTGCAAACAGATTTCGCAGCGAAGCCTGCCCAACCTGAGCATCTGTCCTGGCATCAGTGTCCAGACAGTAATGCTTAGCAAAGGACTTCCAAGTGGCTGCCTAGCAGATTTCTGCAATTGGAACATTACGCAGCAAAGCAGTCGTGGCAGCTTTGCCCCTGGTGGAATGAGCCTTAGGTTTACTCCCTCTTAAGGTCTTATTAGCCTTTTGGTAACACAATTGTATACAGGACACAATCCACCCAGAAATGGATTGTTTGGAGGTAGCAAGACCGGTCCTGACTGATCCATAATTGACAAACAATTGGTCTGACCTACGAATATCTTTGGTTTTATCCAGATACAATTTCAACACCCTCCTAACATCCAGGGAATGTAGAGACCTTTCCGCTGGAGATGAAGGATTCTGAAAAAAGGTAGGCAAAGTTATGGTCTGGTTGACATGAAAATCAGAAATAAACTTGGGAAGAAATTTAGGGTGAGTACGCATAACAACCTTAGCAGCATAAAATACAGTATAAGGTTCTTGGCAACACAACGCCTGAATTTCACTCACCCTGCGGGCCGATGTGACGGCCACAAGGAACGCCGCCTTCCAGGACAGGTGCTGCAACGAAGCCTTATGAATAGGTTCAAAAGGCTCCTTCATCAATCTGAACAGCACCACATTCAATTCCCATGAAGGCGAAGGAAGCCGGACAGGAGGGAATACTTTCTTCAAGCCTTCCAAAAAATCTTTGATCACAGGGATCTGGAAGAAGGAAGTCTGTGAAGGGCATTTCCTGTAGGCAGTCAATGCAGCGAGATGAACCTTAATGGAATGGAAATTAAGGCCAGACTGCGCCAAATGTAGAAGATAAGGAAGCATGACATCCACCTTACACGTCGTAGGGTCATAGTTCTTGGACTTGCACCAGATGCAGAATCTCTTCCACTTGAGAGCATAGGAAGTCCTAGTGGAAGGTCGCTTTGCCTCCTTCAGTATGTCCATACAATCTTCGGGTAGATTCAAATGGCCATATTGCACTATCTCAGGAGCCATGCCGCCAAACTCAAAGACGAGAGGTTCGGGTGCACCATCTGCTCCCCGAATTTCGTAAGAAGGTCCGGCCTGCACGGCAGCCGTATGTGAGGAAGGAGAGACCGGTGAAGCAGGTCCGTGAACCACTACTGTCTGGGCCATTCCGGGGCAATCAGTATCATCCGCGCCCTGGACCGGGACAGCTTGATGAGCACCGCCGGAATCAGGGGAATGGGTGGAAAAGCATACAGAAAGCTGTTCGACCAGTCGATCCATAGGGCATTCCCCAACGTCCCCTGTTGGTAGTACCTGGAGGCGAAGTCTCTGCATTTGCTTTTTTCGGCGGCGAACAGATCTACGTCTGGAGTCCCCCACCTTGCGAAGACTTCTCCTAGCACTTCGTTGTTTATGACCCATTCGTGGTTTTCCTGAATCAGTCTGCTCAGTGAGTCCGCCTGAACATTCTGCACACCTGGCAGATGGGTAGCCATTATCGTCAGTCCTCGCGCTAGAAGCCAGTGCCAGATCGCCTGCGCCTCCTGCGACAGAGTGCGTGATCTCGAGCCCCCCTGCTTGTTGAGGTAAAACATCGTGGTCGTATTGTCCGTCTGTACAAGCAGAGAGTTGGTCTGAAAGGACGGATGAAAGGCCTTCAGTGCCAAGTGAACAGCTATGAGTTCCAGGACATTGATGTGGTACGTGGACTCTGACAGAGACCACGTTCCTTGAATCTGTAAGTCTCCGGAGTGCGCTCCCCATCCGTGGAGTGACGCATCCGTCACGATCGTCTGTGTAGGAATGTCCTTGTGGAAGGGAACCCCTCTGAGGAGATTCTCCGCTGAACACCACCACTTCAGAGACTGAAGAGCATGCAGAGACAGTCGTATCGTGTCGTCCCAAGAACCAGTCCTCGGATCCCACTGATCCTCCAAGCACTCCTGCAGTGGTCTCATGTGCAGCCGTGCGTGAGGCGTGAGGAAGATACAAGAGGCCATCGACCCCAGTAGAGAAGATACTGTCCTCACTGTAGTAGATGGAGCGGTCATAAGAGCCTGAGCCTTCCGAAGGAGTGATAACCGTCGCTCCTCCGAAGGAGACACGCTTGCTGACAGCGTATTGATGGAGGCTTCCAAGTACTGTTTGCATTGGACCGGAGTCGGGACAGACTTGGACATGTGGATGTGCAACCCCAGCTTGTTCAATAGAACACACGTCTTCTGGAAGTGTGCTTGAGCTTCCGAGAAGGAGGAGGCCTTGATCAACCAGTCGTCCAGGTACGGGTAGACAAACACCTTGTTCTTCCGCAGGTGTGCAGCTACTACTGCCATGCACTTCGAGAAAGTCCTGGGCGCAGACTTCAGCCCGAATGGCAGAACTGTGTATTGATAATGATTGGCGCCGACTTCGAATCGTAGGAACTTCCTGTGTTTCTGTTCAATGGGCACATGGAAGTACGCATCCTGTAGGTCTATAGCACAAAGCCAGTCTCCCTGTTGCAGCTGAAGGTAAATCTGCTGCAACGACAGCATGCAAAATCTCTCTCTGCGAATCCACTTGTTTGCTTGACGCAAGTCCAGAATGGGCCTGAACTCGTTCTTGTCCTTCTTGCGAACCAGAAAGAACCGTGAGTACAGACCTCTTCCCCTTTGAGGCAGAGGTACGTCTTCTATCGCCCTTTTCCTTAACAGGATATCGGCCTCCGCCTGGAGCTCGTGCAGTTGATACTGGGAGCTGACCGGAGGAATCGATGGAGGCGGGCTGGTGAACCGAAGAATGTATCCATTGCAAACACTATTCAGCACCTACTTGTCCAGAGTAATTTTTCTCCACTCTGCCAGAAAAAATTGAACGCTTCCCTCCCCACCGGAGTGGGTAACGGATGTAGCGGAAGTAATCGCTCAGCGCCTAGACCCAACCGGGCCTTTGGTCATTGCTGCGGACAGTTGGCCTCCTCTGCCGCTTCTGGAAGGGCTTCCGAACTGCTGCTGTTGCTGATGTTCCGAAGTCTGCCCTCGCCCTCGCCCTCGGCCTGAAGCTCCGAACCGTCTCTGGAACGGTCGGTAGTTCTTCTTCTGCTCAGGCTTCTCTAACCCGACAACCGTCAGGGTTTCGGCTTCTGCTTTCATACGGGCCAATTCATCGTTCGCATGCTTGCTGAACTGGGTTTCCCCGGAGAAAGGCAGGTTGGCCACCCGCTGTTGCGCCTCCGGCTTGAGTGAGGTGAGGCGAAGCCAAGCGTGACGCCGTTGGTTGATGCCGTGGCAGTATCCATGCACCGCCAGGAGAGAAACATCAGCAGCCGCGCTGATGATCTGATTCGACACCATCGTCCCCTCATTTAATATCTCCAGAAAGTCCTCTTTCTTGTCACGAGGGAGGAGCTCAGCGTACTGCTGGAGGGACTCCCATAGGGCACGATCATATCGCCCCAGCAGAGCCCCGGCACTAGCAGCCTTCATGGTGGTAGATGCCATCCCACAGACCTTTCTACCCGCCGAGTCCAGCCAACGGCTGTCCTTTTCAGGTGGTACTGTCGAAGAAGGAGTGGTGGCATGCTGCTTCTTAGCCACTGTCACAATAACGGAGTCTGGTGTTGGGTCCATTCGAAGAAAAGCCAGGTCAGATTCCGGAGCCGGGTATTTCTTGAGGAGCCTGGAGGGAGCTGCTTTCGCCACCGCCGGAGTGAGAAACAACTCCGTGGCGGTCTCCACCAATCCGGGTACCAACGGCAGCAGCGATCGAGAAAGATGCTTTTTGTGGAGAGTCTCGAAGATCACAGATGTCGTAGGTGTTGGCACCGTCACCGCGATCCCTAGCTTAGCCGCACCCCGCAACAGCACTTCCTGGAAAGAGACGATATCGTCAACGGGCGACACCCTCGTCCCTGCAGACTTCGACAGCGTCGGTGAATAATCCCTGGTGGACGAACCCGTACAGGATCTGGATCTGCACCTCCTGTGGCGTCATCTAGACCGCGATCTCCCTCTCCGGCCGGAGCGGGAGTGCGATCTTCTCGGCCGATCCGGAGGCCTCGCAGGAGCAGGCGATGGCGGCCTGGCCGGGAGCCTCGGCTGAGGGGTCCTCTTAGGCGGCGTTGGATATCGTGGCAACGAAGACGTCCGGGGTGGAGGAACGGAAGGAAGAGGCGGTGGCGGAAGTTGAGGTGGCGGGGACCGACGAGGAGGCGGTGGTGGAGGTTTAGTAGGTGTATACACCACTGAGTACACCGAGCCCGGTGACTTAGTCTTCTTCCTTGGCGACGATGGTGAACCAACCGGCGACCTCCTAGTGTCAGGATTCCTCCTGCGCTTCCTTGGAGTAAAAGAACGCCGCCTCAACGTCGAGGAACGTCTTCTCGACGTCGACCGGTGGCGAATGCCTCCTCAGCGGCGAGGATCCCCTCGACGCCGATCTTCTCCTCTTGGCCGACGGCGTCGCCTCGACGGCGAGCGCCGACGCTGGGCCTTTTCTCAACGTCAATGACGTCGACGGTGGTCTGTTCAGCTCCCTCGACGCCGCTCATAGACGCCGCTTCTCCCCAGAGCCCCGGGGAGATGGGGAACAGACCGCTGTCATCCCCCTCGACGCCGTAGTCGGCGCAATCGATTTTGGCAGAGTATGGGGACGCTTGCTGGCCTTCTGCTCCTTGGGAGCCCCCCAGAGGTCTTAGCATGGGCAGATGAAGCATGCCCTGACCCTCCTTGTACCTTCTGAAGTCTGTCCTCGAGGCCTTGGAGCCTGACCTTCATCCTCTCTCTCAGGGTCCTGGCAGAGAAGGTTTTGCAGATGTCATACTCCTCTGGGGCATGAGAGGAGGGAAGGCAGACGATGCACACTCCATGTGGGTCGGATTTGGCCTTCTTCCTATCACACTCTGGGTAATTGTCAAATAAGCCAGGCATTTTGACAATACAGGGCACCCACAGGGAAGAAAAAAGGCTTCGTACTTAATAAAAAGTACTACACACAAGAAAAAGTGAAAAAAATCACCAAATAAACCCTTGAAAGGGAGAGCTCAATGCTCCAGGGTCCTGCTTGCAGGAGCCGGAAAAAAGAACTGAAAGTAAAAGGGACCTGCTGTGCATTCTGAGATACTGGGAGAAGTTCTGGAGAGTTCTCTTAACCCCTTCCATGCTCATGACAGAACAGTTCCGTCATGAGCGTCAGTTGAGCTGTGCTCATGACGGAACCGTTCCGTCATGGTTCTATTGGTTCTTTAGAACCTTCAGCACAGCGCAAAAATTCGCGCCGCGCTGAAGGGGTTAAAGGCACGGTATCCTGTTTGAGCCACATAATGGCAGCCTATGGGGCTTGTCTGTCCATACCTTCCTCTCTATTATTCCAGAGGCTTTTGATGGTAGAGGCAAGTTTCTCTGTGGAGGAAACTGAGCAAGCTGTGCTGTTTGTGTGTTTTTTTTGGTGGAATTTCTAGTTGAAGTACTGGACAGTGTAGCCTGTGGATATAGGTTGCATTATCAGTCTTTAAATTCTCTCTTAAGTGTCTTTGCAGTTCTGCATTTTTTGACAATTTAAGAGATTATTTTTGATTGCTCCGGGGTCCACGCACATGGGCGGGACTATTCACTAGATTATGACTATACACAGAGATCCCCTACTACAGAAGTCCCATTGACCCTGCAGATGAGTGCAGTCACACGTTGCATCAGCGTGGGGGGTGGATTCCATGCCTCTACCCAAAGTCTTGCTTCCTTTCTTCTGAACAGAATGACAAGACAAGTAATAAAAAAAAAAAAACACCAGCTGATCTTTCAATCCTGCCTTGTCAGTGCAGGTGCGAAAAAGCACCTACGCTCGAGAGACTGCATTGTATGTAATACAGTGCGCTGTCCCTTTATGCGCCAGGCACAATAGACAGCACGCAGTTTTACAAAATACAGGTCCAGGTAATGAAGAAAAGTCCAGGGCTGGGAAAAATAGTGTCCAAAACAAATCCAGCGACAACCCAACCCAGGTCTTTTAATCCCCTGCAACATTAAGCCTCGCAGATTACAATAAGTTAAAATGCAAACAGCCTTAAAGGTATATTAGGATTACTAGTTTGAGAAAGCCCAGGGATGAAAATTAGGACTAAAGTAGCCCACTAGGGGTAATCATCTACCCAGAAACAAAAAAGGGTTGGCTTTGGAAAGAGAATGGGATGCTAGAAGGTTTATGGCACAAAGACAGACAAATAGAAATGCAATATGCCTATTTGGGAAAACCCTGGAAACACATCTTGGAGAGACAAAGTGGAGTGCGAAGGGAAGTGGCGAGACCACAAAGATTCATATCAATACTGAAAACATTAATCACCTCAATCCTGAAGCAAGAATGTTCTCAGCCCCAGGAAAATAGGAAGGGGGTAGACGCAGAGACTAAGGATAGGTTCTGTACACAAGGAGGAAAAACAGAAGTGGCACATGGTTCAAACACTCCTCATTAAAAAAAAAGTATATTGAAAAATATGATGAACAGATTTTGTTTTTTGGCTCTGTAACTGGACTAGTCAAGTAAGCTTTTCCTGTACACACACAGCATTCTCTTGAAATCAGTTCGGTGTTTAAGCGGAAGCCCATAACGGTCAAAGAAACAGTGGACTTGCTGGAGGGATGGGACCAAACAAAGACCAGAAATGTTGGGAGGAGAGAATGCAGAAAGAAGCACATTCTGTACCGGTATGCAATCACCCCTCACATCCCCATCTCCCGAGTAGAAGCAATGGGGAGAAAGGAGGGATACATCCTGGCAGCAGCTAGACACAGTGAGGCCGGTCCACTGGATTGCCTTCACGTTTGGCACTATAAAAAAAAACCTGCGTTCCCCAGCCCTGCAGGATGGGAACCCCAAACTTCCAGAAGGGAGATAAGCAGTCTTGCTCACACATGGTTGCCTGGCTGATTTCTGGTCAGGAACCCAGGGAAAGCAAAATTCCCTTACACGTTGCCTTTCCAAAGATGCTATCCCTCCTCCATCTCCCAAAGGCTACACTACAGTAGGCTTGGGGCTTCAAGAAATACAAAGAAGTACTTGACCACATAATCTCAAACATTTTTATCAGGGCTAGAAATAAACCATACAAAATATACACCACCAGAAGTTGAAACAGTTGGAAAAGTTTAACAATTGTGAATGAAATACGATAGCAGGTGAAAACCGAGCTGGAGAGCTCTTGGAATATTTGAGATCGAAGAAATTTAGCACCGTAATTTTACAAAATGATGGGTTTTACAAAAAATGAGGCACTAGCACGTACAGCAGTATTCATCATCAATCAGTCCATCGCCAGTAACCATGGTTGCCTTATGGCTGTATTTCCTGCATGGATAACAAAGTGCCATTTTCTTCAAAACAAAATGGTCACTTGTAAGGCACAGAATAGCGGATACCATGGCACATTTATACATTATGATTATTGGCAACCAACACAACTACTTGTACCTACTTGTAAAATGGCATGCAAGTACCAATGATGTGCTGAAAAATGTTTGATAAATACATCCCCATATCTTCAGATCAATCACACACAGTTAGCAGCAGTTTTCTGGGCAAATTCACAAGACAAGGCCACAAATCTTAAATTTCACATGCCGCAAAGCTGGTCACCAGCAACGCTGGTACTTTGAACATGAATAATGGTTGGTTTAAGTAAATCCGCCCTAGAGAAGGAAATGTGTTAGACTTGGCAGTAGTAGCTACATGGTGGGAGGAAAATTAGAAACAACCACCCCATTGTCAACAGATAAATACATAAAGATGTTTAAAGTGGAGGAGACCCATCTAGAAGAGAGGCCTCACTGTAAATAAAATTGGTTAACATCACCTCGCACAATTAATGAGACTGAGCAGCTCATAAATCAGAGGTTGTGGTCAAGAAACATCAGTAGACTTTTTTTTAGGTGTGGGATTCAGCAGGTGTTAAAACGGTGTGCGCAATCAATATATTGTTTCTTCGTGGTTGAAAGTCTTGGATTGGTCCGCTCCATAAATCACAGATGATTGTCTTTGGTCAACATTGAGTGCCTCAGTCACCCCTGCTCCAGGTTCTCGGACGTCTGCACCTCTGAGTAAGAAGCATTACTATGGGATGCCTGGCGGGAGAAGAAGGATGCTGCGCGCTTAGGCTTCACACGCTTGATCTTTGTGCCTGATGGTGAAAGAGGGAAGAAATGCAGTTATGGAGAGAAATGAGATTGGGCAGGAGGTAAGGAGGACCAGTGGAGGGTGGAGCGAAAAGCAGACAGGGGAGCGAGCGATGAGGTGGGTGGGCACAAACGGAGAGTTTCACCAAGAGAGGAATGCAGGTAGAAAAAAATACACAAGTAAAGATAATGGGAATAATTAACAACAGAGGAGTTGTCTGAAGGGGAGGAGGACAGCTTGCATTTAAGGGCAGTGGACAACAAAAAACAGTATATTAAATCGGGGATGAAAGGAGCTTAAAAAGGGGGAAGTGCGGGACATGAAAAAGTATGAAGACGATTAAAAAGGGGGAAGAGGAGGCGATTAAAATAGGAGGAGTAGACAACTAAAACAGAGGAAGAGTGGGAGACGAAAACAGGAAGAGTGGGAGGTTAAAAAGGGAGAAGGGTGGGAGATTAAAAAGGGAGAAGGGTGGGAGATTAAAAAGGGAGAAGGGTGGGAGATTAAAAAGGGAGAAGGGTGGGAGATTAAAAAGGGAGAAGAGTGGGAGATTAAAAAGGGAGAGAGGTGGGAGATTAAAAAGGGAGAAGGGTGGGAGATTAAAAAGGGAGAAGGGTGGGAGATTAAAAAAGGAGAAGGGTGGGAGATTAAAAAGGGAAAAGGGTGGGAAAGGGAGAAGGGTGGGAGATTAAAAAGGGAAAAGGGTGGGAAAGGGAGAAGGGTGGGAGATGAAAAAGGTTAAAGAGAAGAGTATTAAACAGAGGAAGAGGAGGAGATTAAATAGGGGAAGAGGAGGAGATTAAATAGGGGAAGAGGAGGAGATTAAATGGGGGAGAAGAGATTAAATGGGGAAGACAGGAGTAGATTAAAGAGGGGTGAGAGTCCGATTAAATGGGGGAGGAGACGGAGATTAAAATAGAGCAGGAGTTGGAAATTGAAAAAAGAAGTGGTAGATTAAAAATGGAGAAGCGTAGGAGACTGAAAAATAGTGAAGGCAGAAGAGCAAATCTGCTGCTATTGTAGAAGAAAGTGCAAATGATAAAAAGGCAGCAAATTGAGATTAGAGAAATAGGAGGGAAGGGCAAAAGAAGCAAAGGAAAAGACAGACCTGAAAAGAGGAAGCTGACCACCTCCACCTCCCCCTCCCCTCGAATTTCCCCTCCTCCCCTCCTCCGCTGCTCGCCTTCATTTATCTCCAGCAGCCCCCTCTAATCCGCAGTCACAGCCCATACTCTCTCACACCTGCACTGGAACCACCATATAAGGATTCACCAGAGGCCTTCTCCACTGACTCTGATGCCAATGGCAACCATCAAGAGGGGACACCGTCTGAGAAATCTGGGCCCAAGCACTGTTGCAATAGGAAATCAAGACAGCGGGGGCTTGGGTCCCTTACGATCTTCAGAGGCAAATCACTAATGGGCCTCAACATACCCAAAACGTGGGGTACGCTTAGAGAGAAGGCTTGCTGCAATGTGTGCTCAGGGAAGGAGATACTTAGGCTATACAGACCATCCACCTGCAGTTACTGAGCCAACCCATACCTCCTCTCACTCAGTGAGGAGTAACAACTTCACCATTAATGCTGCTTCACCAACATAGGCGCAGTCATCGCCTGCACAGGAGCACCTACCAGTACTGCTACCCGGATCACTCTCTGAACAGCCACCTTCACATACAACGGATCATGGGTCTGCACCCCAGTAGCTTGTTTCCTTCCCAGTATAAGAATTGGCTTGGTAGTTTGGTTTGCCCTGTTCCCATCATGCACTGGGACAGGAACAGACTAATTTGCATGTAGCCAGGTTCTGAGCTGGGATGATGCAGTGAGCTAAAAAACGGTGATGGATCAAGCCCTGATCTTTGGACTGGGTAAGAGTGGTCTGCTTAATTCAGACACTCTGTTCATCACCACCCCCTTTTCTGAATCATTTTGTCCACCATAAGCGTGGAAGGGTATACTCAGATGTGAGTCCCTTGCTCATTGCACCATCAGGATTCAAGCAAGCCGGGCCGACGACGGCTGAAATGCCAGAAACCGGTCCCGGGTAGCTTGTTTCCTTCCCAGTATAAGAATTGGCTTGGTAGTTTGGTTTGCCCTGTTCCCATCATGCACTGGGACAGGAACAGACTAATTTGCATGTAGCCAGGTTCTGAGCTGGGATGGTTCAGTGAGCTAAAAAACGGTAATGGATCAAGCCCTGATCTTTGGACTGGGTAAGAGTGGTCTGCTTAATTCAGACACTCTGTTCATCACCACCCCCTTTTCTGAATCATTTTGTCCACCATAAGCGTAGAAGGGTACACTCAGATGTGAGTCCCTTGCTCATTGCACCATCAGGATTCAAGCAAGCCGGGCCGACGACGGCTGTAATGCCAGAAACCGGTCCCCGGTAGCTTGTTTCCTTCCCAGTATAAGAATTGGCTTGGTAGTTTGGTTTGCCGGGTTCCCATCATGCACTGGGACAGGAACAGACTAATTTGCATGTAGCCAGGTTCTGAGCTGGGATGGTGCAGTGAGCTAAAAAACGGTGATGGATCAAGCCCTGATCTTTGGACTGGGTAAGAGTGGTCTGCTTAATTCAGACACTCTGTTTATCACCACCCCCTTTTCTGAATCATTTTGTCCACCATAAGCGTGGAAGGGTATACTCAGATGTGAGTCCCTTGCTCATTGCACCATCAGGATTCAAGCAAGCCGGGCCGACGACGGCTGAAATGCCAGAAACCGGTCCCGGGTAGCTTGTTTCCTTCCCAGTATAAGAATCGGCTTGGTAGTTTGGTTTGCCCTGTTCCCATCATGCACTGGGACAGGAACAGACTAATTTGCATGTAGCCAGGTTCTGAGCTGGGATGATGCAGTGAGCTAAAAAACGGTGATGGATCAAGCCCTGATCTTTGGACTGGGTAAGAGTGGTCTGCTTAATTCAGACACTCTGTTCATCACCACCCCCTTTTCTGAATCATTTTGTCCACCATAAGCGTGGAAGGGTATACTCAGATGTGAGTCCCTTGCTCATTGCACCATCAGGATTCAAGCAAGCCGGGCCGACGACGGCTGAAATGCCAGAAACCGGTCCCCGGTAGCTTGTTTCCTTCCCAGTATAAGAATTGGCTTTGTAGTTTGGTTTGCCCTGTTCCCATCATGCACTGGGACAGGAACAGACTAATTTGCATGTAGCCAGGTTCTGAGCTGGGATGGTGCAGTGAGCTAAAAAACGGTGATGGATCAAGCCCTGATCTTTGGACTGGGTAAGAGTGGTCTGCTTAATTCAGACACTCTGTTCATCACCACCCCCTTTTCTGATGCAAAGCACACACGCCTCGCCTCTTAACACCTGCACACAGTGACACTCTGTTCGACAGCCATACTTACACCCATGCCGGTCACTGCATGGGTGAAAGTTAGAAACACACAATGTGACAGACAAAACAGAACTGAAAAAATAATCAATGGGACAGTGAAACAAGGAAAAAGGAACCCTCCAAACATGTGAGCAGGGATACTCAGCTACAGCAACACAAAGAAGTAAAAGAATTGGGACAGAGGAGAAGTAGCACTCAGAGTAAGAGACAGAAAGTGAGAATTGAACAAGACGACACATCTACGTAACATTTAAAGACATCAATATGAGGGCAGGGAAGCAAGGACCCTGAGATGGGGAGAAACAGACACCAACTTGGGGATAGAAGTGATTAATATGGATAGAATTAGTGTGTGCCCACTCTTTCTTTAGGAATCAAGCAGCGTACATCAGTTCCTCAAAGACTTCCTCAATTTCCAAGCGCTCAGACTATACAGAGAGCTTGACTTGGGGTTCTCCTATCCATGGGCCCAACATTTTTCCCATTAGAACTGAAACACTTTTGGAATAAAAGTGACACACAAAGTAGCTCCTCATGTTCAACAGAAATACTGTCATAAGGGCATTTCATTTACAGCGAACCAACTCCGGCATCCTTGGCAAAAACTAGAGGGGTCCTCCCAGCTATCAGTGAAGGCTCACAGCTTTATTGTTTTTAGCGATTCATGAATAGAGCTACATTTTACCCATAACCAATCCAACTCATTAGTACCCCCAAGCAGCACAGCTCCAATGGAGAAGACCATCTTTGTCTTATAAGCTGCATTTTTAAATCCCCTTAGGGAAAATCTGGAAGGCTATGTACAGAAGCGAATAGTCTCACATGATACCACATCCAACCAGTAGATGACTGGGTAATTACCAGCATGTTTCATGTTATCAAACCTGAACAAAGAAGGAGTTAACTGCTACAATAGCACAAAACAAATGAGAATGGGCACAGACCACACACACACTGCGTAAAGCAACGAAAGGTGGAGGAACGGGGTACACAATGCATCATCGCCATGTTTAGATCATCAGAACCATGAGCATATGAGGTTTGAACGGACTAGTGCCCCAAGCTTACCATCGTCGACGTAGTCGATGGTGGAGAGGTGTTGAAGACGGTTACAGACAGCACTGCACTGACGTTGGAGCTTGGAGCGCCTCTCAGCTGCCCGGGACTGGGGTGCAGGTGCCACAGTAGAGGCATTAGCAGTTTCTTGGCCCGGAGCTTCCATGGCGGAGTTCAGTTCGATGCAAAATTCTATTAGCCCGCTCATTAGTGCAGCCTATAGAGAAAGGAGGAGCATGTATTTCACATCATAAAAAAATACAAAAATATTTATTTCTGAAGCATTATGCTCCTGACCCTAACATAACCCAACAATTTCATATATTCTGTCGAACTTGAAAATATATATTTTTTTAATGTATTTAATAGTATTTGTGTAGTACAGACCTATCTGCGAGCAGAGCAGATGCCTCGACATGTAACAAGAACATGCACATTAAATATATATCTATATCTTACAATGGTTGCTTCAAGGCTTTCCAGTTTTTAGCTATGAGGACCTCGTCCCGAACGGTCGCTCCCCCACGCTCCCTGGCTCCAGCTTGCAATCACGCTACAGCGCTCTCAGCTGAAACATATCATTGAAAACTCGTGTGTGGTATCGTAGCTCTGAAATATATAGCGCTTTGTGCAGTACTTATTTATTTTGGTAGCGCTTTCACTGTATATCATTGTATTGTGTGATACCAGCAGTGTATAATTAATAGCGCTCTCACTGTTTTGTGCATTCATTGCGGGCATTGTGCTGAGTTTCGTTTCCAATCCCTCCCATTTTGTTGTTGTGTTTTCCCCTGGCCCGCCTCCCTGAGACCGCCTCCCACCTGACCCTCCCACGCTCCGCCCCTCCACTATCCATTTAAGACAGATGCCCCAACGTGCAGCGTCCACGCGCTACGGCCGCGCCGAAGGTGCGCCAAAGGTAAGCCCGTCTTCGCCCGTCCACGCCTGGACCGCGCCCAGCGCCAGACCCCCTGGTCCCCGCACTGCCCAGCCCACCCGCATTACATACGGCTCATCCACCCTCCTAGCACTTAACAGTGGCAGACTCCCTACCTGTGCCCAAGCCACACCTGGTCACACCCATGGACCCTTCACATGCCTCTCCTGTAAGCACGCATACACCAAGACCCACATTACATCCACAAACACCAAACAGAGATCCGACACTAATCACCTAAAATGCATCCTTCTCAACACCCGCTCGGTTCACCAACACGCCATCGACCTATGGAACCTACTGGACACCATCTCTCCGGACGTCGCAATCCTAACAGAAACTTGGATGAACGCCTCTTCAGCCCCAGACATCACCATAGCCATCCCGGAAGGCTACAAAATCATACGTAAAGACCGCACCAACCAAACAGGAGGAGGCATCGCCATCGTTCATAAGAACTCCATCCACATCTCAACCAGCTCCGACACCAACCTTACCAGCGCCGAACACCTTCACTTCCAGATCCACACCGACCCCAACACCACACTCGGAGGCACACTCCTCTACAGGCCCCCAGGACCCCGTGCACAATTTTGTGAAGACATCACTGACTTAATCACCCCTCACGCCCTCCCCTCCAAGGACTACATTCTACTGGGAGACTTAAACTTTCACCTGGAAAAGAGCAACAACAGCAACACCACCACCCTTCTGGACAATTTTATCAACCTCGGACTCAAACAACTAGTCAACACCCCCACCCACTACGCAGGACACACTCTCGACCCTATCTTCACCTCCAGCAAGCACATCTTCAGTCACTCCACAGCTCTCCATTGGACGGACCACAGCTGCGTCCACTTCAACTACAAAAAGACCACGATCCACAACCACCCTCAACCAACTCTGCGAAGAAACTGGAACAAAATCACCATCGATGAGATCTCCAAATCGCTTCTTCTAAACCCCCCTGCCTACTCATCGAACCCTAACCAAGCAGCCATTAACTTCACGCAATGGCTGACCAATAACGCAGACAACCTAGCACCTTTGAAAAAACGTCAAACTAAGCTTGGCAGCAGAAACGCACCCTGGTTCAACGATGAGCTTAAGAAATCCAAGAAACTGTCGCTCCCTTGAGAAGGCCTGGAAAAAAGACCCAAACACCAGCACCAAGGACGCCTTCAAGAACGCCATCCGCATTCACCACCAACTGATCCGGACAGCCAAGAAAGCCTCATTCAGAGACAGACTAGACAACAACGCCCATAACAGCAAGGAATTATTCAACATCGTCAAAGAGTTCGCCAACCCGACTGCCAACTCCAACGACATCACTCCATCTCAAACCCTCTGCGACTCCTTAGCTTCATTCTTCCACGACAAAATCTCAGACATCCACAACAGCTTCGACAACCAACCCGGACACCAACCTACTCAACGTTCTACTGATCCTTCACCACCCCTGAACACCGTCAATAACTGGAACCCGATCTCCACTGATGACACCACCCGCCTGATGAACTCCATCCACTCAGGATCCCCCACAGACCCATGCCCTCACCACATCTTCAACAAGGCAGACTCCATCATCGCACCCCACCTCCGAGACGTCATCAACTCCTCCCTCAACTCAGCCACCTTCCCGGAAAGCTGGAAACACGCCGAACTCAGCGCCCTCCTGAAAAAACCCACAGCTGACCCCACCGAACTCAAAAACTACCGCCCCATCTCGCTCCTTCCATTCCCAGCCAAAGTCATCGAGAAAGCAGCCAACAACCAGCTCGCCGCCTTCCTCGAAACCAATAAAGCCCTTGACTCCTCTCAATCCGGCTTCAGAGCCAAACACAGCACTGAGACCGCACTCATTGCAGCAACGGACGACATTCGAACACTACTGGACAATGGAGACACAGTCGCCCTCATCCTCCTTGACCTCTCTGCAGCCTTTGACACAGTATGCCATAGCACCCTACTACAACGCCTCAGAAACATTGGAATCCAAGGAAAAGCACTAGACTGGATCACCTCGTTCCTCGCCGGAAGAACTCAGAGAGTCCGCCTCCCACCGTTTAAGTCAGAGGCCTCTGAAATCATCTGTGGCGTCCCACAAGGATCCTCACTCAGTCCTACCCTCTTCAACGTTTACATGAGCCCCCTCGCGACCATCGCCCGCCAACACAACCTCAACATCATCTCCTACGCTGACGACACCCAACTGATCCTCTCACTCACCAAAGACCCTAACACCGCCAAAACCAACCTACATAAAGAAATGAAAGAAGTAGCAGAGTGGATGAAGCTCAGCCGTCTGAAACTGAACTCAGACAAAACAGAAGTCCTTATCTTAGGGACCACCCCCTCCGCCTGGGACGACTCTTGGTGGCTAGCGGCCCTTGGAAAAGCGCCCATCCCGACGGACCACGCACGGAACCTGGGCGTCATCCTGGACTCCTCACTCTCGATGAACAGACAAGTCAACGCCGTCTCATCATCCTGCTTCAACATTCTCCGCATGCTCAAAAAACATTTAGCTGGATCCCCACCGAAACAAGAAAAACGGTCACCCACGCACTGGTTACAAGCCGCCTGGACTACGGAAACACCCTATATGCCGCCACCACCGCAAAAATTCAGAAAAAACTACAACGCATCCAGAACGCATCAGCTAGACTCATACTTGACATCCCGCGTAAAGACCACATTTCCAATCACCTGAAAGACCTCCACTGGCTACCTGTCAATAAGAGAATAACTTTCCGCCTCCTCACCCACACACACAAAGCACTCTACGAACTTGGTCCCGAATGCCTCAACACGCGAGTTTCCTTCTACTCCAAATCCCCCCCATCCCCCCCCACAGCCCCCCCCCCCGCCAGGTTCGCTCTTCCAACCAAGCCCTTGCCGCTGTTCCTCGCATCAACAAAACCACCATGGGAGGTAGATCCTTCTCCTACCTGGCGGCCAAAACCTGGAATTCACTTCCCATTCACCTCCGACTCACCCAAAACCACCTAGCATTCAGAAAACAACTTAAAACCTGAATATTCGACAAATAATTTCCCTACCCCTCCTCAAGCGCCTTGCGACCCTCTGGGTATGTAGCGCGCGATATAAATTATTTGACTTGACTTGACTAAATGGGTGAACTTGTTCAAAATGTTTCCCAGTCTGTCTGCAGCGCAAAGTCTGTTTTTCAGCTAACTGTGCAGACTGAAGTGTATAGTTTTATGATGCATAAGATATTGATGCTAATTCTGGATTCAAGCTGTCCCACTGGTCTCTCCAAATGTTGGTGTAGTGATCTTATTTACGCATGAGGCACTCGGATACACGAAGAATAGCTTTTATGTATAGACAAGATTTTGGACAAGGCCAATGGGTGTCAGAGCACTTTCCATAGGAACAGTTACTTTCTTTAAATAAGAAAAGTTGAGTTATGTTACAAGTAGCACAGAAGCCATTGCAGGTTACATATAAGCAAGTTTTGGTTCATTCCGAGCTGGAGATACGCGGAGGAAAATAAAGTACACAACCTGCTTTGTTGCTGTATTACTCTGGAGCATGTGAGAGGGTATAGTTTAAAGGCCATCAAACTTGTTTGCTCGAAGCCTCCATAAGCAAAATGTTTTGACTTTGGCCCCCCTCCAAAACTTAACAGCACGATTTGGGGGAGCGGGTAAGGCATGGCTAATAAGCACAAGTTACTACTTGTGTAACGATAAATCTGTAAGAGACATTAGTTAGTGATAGATTCCTTACCTTAGAATATCCCCAGGCGTCAGACTGGATCCGGAAATTTTTGCGTAGCAATACCCCTGCGCGTCGGTGGCTCCGCGTCAGTCGTCGGCGTCGTTAGCGCCGGCATGACGTCGTCGGAGTACTTAGACGCCGCCCATGCGCGCTGACGTCAGTTCTGATACACAGCTTTTCCGCGCCAGATACGCAGAGCCATGATAGAACCAACACTGGTGCCATGAAACTAGGGCTCTGAAAGGGGATGACCTCAACCCTAGATATCGGTTCGCAGAACGGGGAGGATGGGTGGGTCGGTAAGGAATCTATCACTAACTAATGTCTCTTACAGATATATCGTTACACAAGTAGTAACTTGTGCATCTGAAAGAGACACGTTAGTGATAGATTCCTTACCTTAGAATAGATACCCCAGCAATACCAACCCCGGTGGTGGGTCTGCGAACCAATATCACACCAGAAAGTCCTGGAGGACGGAACGGCCAAAGAAGCCATCCCTCCGGACTTGACTGTCCAGGCAGTAGTGTCTTGCGAACGTGTGCAGCGAGGCCCACGTAGCTGCCTGGCAAATGTCCTGCAAGGAAACTCCTCGGCCCAGGGCAGTTGTTGTTGCCGTGGCACAAGTGGAATGAGCCCGCAATCCAGCAGGGGGCTCCTTTTTTGCCATGGAGTAACATGCCTGAATACACAAGATGATCCACCGCGAAATGGTCCTCTTGTGTACTGCCTTTCCCTTCTTCGCACCCACATAACCAACAAAGACTTGGTCATCCACCCGGAACGGGCGTGTGCGATCTAGGTAATAGGAGAGCGCACGTTTTGGATCCAGACGGTGGAGCCTCTCTTCCTCTTTCGAGGGATGCGGAGGCGGAAAGAAGGTGGGCAAAGTAATGGACTGCCCAATGTGGAAGGCTGTGACAACCTTGGGCAGAAAAGAAGGTCGTGTACGCAACACCACCTTGTCCGGATGAACAGATAGGAAAGGTGGGGTAGAAGAAAGAGCCTGGAGCTCACTCACCCTCCTGGCAGAGGTGATGGCGACCAGGAAAGCAGTCTTCAATGTGAGAAGACGGAGAGGACAGTTATGGAGCGGCTCAAAGGGAGCACACATCAGATTAGTGAGAACAAGATTCAAGTCCCACTGGGGCATCACAAAGGGAACAGGAGGAAACATGTGTGTGATGCCCTTCATAAATCTATTTACAATGGGGGACTTGAATAAGGAAGGCTGATCAGGTAGCCGCAAGAAGGCGGAAAGAGCAGAAAGGTACCCCTTAAGAGTGCCCAGAGCAGAGCCCTGCTGGGCAAGGGAAAGAAGGAAGAGCAGAACTTCAGAAAGGCGTGCAGAGGGAGGATCCACAGCCTTTGCTGCGCACCATGCCACAAATCTGTTCCACCTGCAGGCGTATACCGACTTTGTGGAGGGACGCCTGGCTGCCAGAATGATATCACAGACTTCAGGAGGCAAGTCAAATGGCCTCAACTGTCGCCGTTCAATCTCCAAGCTTGTAGGTGGAGACTGGACAGGTTCGGGTGCAGGACCGTCCCCTGCTGCTGCGACAGAAGGTCCTCCCGAAGAGGCAGACGAATCGGGGGATCGACTGACATGCCGAGTAGCTCGGGATACCAGTATCTTCGTGCCCATTCCGGAGCCACAAGGATAACCTGGGCCCGGTCGCGCCTGATCTTCTTCAGCACTCTGGGCAGAAGTGGTATAGGCGGAAAGGCGTACAATAGACCGCAACTCCACTCGCGACGAAAAGCGTCTCCGAGCGAGTGCCGCCTTGGACATTCCAACGCGCAGAACTGATGACATTGCGCGTTCTCTTCTGTGGCGAATAGATCTAACCAAGGCTCTCCCCATTGCTGAAAGAGGCCTTGCACCACGTCCGAGTTCAGACGCCATTCGCGATCCATCATGCACCAACGGCTGAGTTTGTCCGCCCTTGGCATTCAGGGAGCCTGCCAGGTGTTGAACCACCAGGGTCACGCCCTGATGTTCCAGCCACTGCCAGAGGCGCAGAGCCTCCTGGCAGAGGGTCCACGAACCCACCCCGCCCTGTTTGTTGCAGTACCACATGGCGGTGGTGTGGTCGGTGAACACCTGCACTACACCCCCCCGGACAGAGGAGAGGAATGCCTTCAGTGCTAGACGAATCGCCCGCAGCTCCAAGAAGTTGATATGGAGCCGGGACTCCGCCGGAGACCAGAGGCCTCTGATCTCTGCCTCTCCCATGTGGCCTCCCCAGCCCTGGAGGGACGCGTCCGTCACAACCACGTGCTCCGGGTGGGGTAGGGAGAGGGATCTGCCACTGACCCAGTCGGGGTCCGTGAGCCACCACTGCAGTTGCCTCGCAGTGCCCTCCGAGATCAAGACATGATCGGACAGGTTGCCCTGATGCTGGGCCCACTGAAACTTCAGGTCCCACTGCAGAGCCCGCATCCGCCACCGGGCGTGATGCACCAGAAGGATGCAGGAGGCCATCAGCCCCAGAAGCCGCA
The DNA here is from genome assembly GCF_964263255.1 of Lissotriton vulgaris. Lineage (NCBI taxonomy): Eukaryota > Metazoa > Chordata > Amphibia > Caudata > Salamandridae > Lissotriton > Lissotriton vulgaris. Next base: position 471,653 of record NW_028241517.1, read on the forward strand.
GCGTCAACCTGACCGAGACTCGGGATAACGGCTGGAAGATTGGAATCAGAGCCTGTATATCCCGAACCCGCTGTTCGGGAGGGTAAACCCGAAACTGCGCCGAGTCGAGAACTGCTCGGATGAAGAGGAGCTTCTGAGAGGGGCACAGGTGCGACTTCGGCACATTGATGGAAAACCCCAGCAAATGCAGGAGGTCGGCCGTAGTCTGGAGGTGGCTGACGACTGTCTGGGGCGAGCCCGCCTTCAACGACCAGTTGTCGAGGTAGGGGAAGACTGACACCCCTTGCCTGCGCAGATGAGCTGCGACCACCGCCATCACCTTCGTGAACACCCGTGGGGCGCTGGTAAGGCCGAAGGGGAGCACGGTAAACTGAAAGTGCTCTTAGCCTACCGTGAACCGCAGGTAACGCCGGTGGGCCAGCAGGACGGGGATGTGGAAATAAGCGTCCTGCAGGTCCAACGATACCATCCAGTCTTCCGGGTCCAAGGCAGCCAGGACCTGAGCCAAAGTCAGCATCTTGAACTTCTCCTTCCGGAGGAAGCCGTTGACGTTCCGCAGGTCCAAGATAGGGCGTAGGCCCCCTTTGCCCTTCTTGGGTACCAGGAAGTAGTGGGAGTAACATCCACACCCTACTTCTGGCCCAGGAACGCGCTCGATGGCCCCCTTGGCCAAGAGGGCCGTGACTTCCTCTTGCAGAAGTTGCAAGTGATCCTCCGACACGCGGTGGCATTGCGGTGGCATGGATGGAGGGGACGCCTCGAAGGGGAGGGAGTAGCCCCTTCGGACGATCTGCAGCACCCACCTGTCCGAAGTGACTGTGCGCCAGTGGGAGAGGTGATGGCGAACCCTGCCTCCCTCAGGCGTCACATGGCCTGAAAACTCGGACTAGGAAGGTTTTGAGGCGGGTGCTACTGAGGGAGGTGTGGACTGGCCTCGCCGTGGTCCCCGACCGCCGCCACTGCGGTTTCCACGTCCGACACCACGCTGTTGAACATTCTGCGGCGCGTGGCTGGCAGTACGTGCGGGGGCGCCCCTTCCGTGGCCACGAAAGGAGCAAAAGGCACCCGATTGCTGGCGTGGAGCCGTGAGGCCCAAGGACTTGGCCGTAGCCCTGGAGTCCTGAAAACGTTCCAGCGCATGGTCTGCCTTGTCGCCGAAGAGGCGACTGCCATCAAACGGCATGTCCAGGAGTGTGGCCTGGACATCGGCCGAGAAGTTGGCGGACCTCAACCAGGCGTGGCGTCGAACCACCACTGCCGTTGCCATCGCCCTGCCCAGTAAGTCCGTTGTATCCAGCCCACACCGGATAGAAAAACGTGCTGCATCTCGGCCCTCCGCAAGGGCTTGGCCGAGTTTAGCCTGGACCTCCTCCGGGCATTGTGGCAGCACCTCCGCAACCGTGTCCCACAGAGTGTGGGTGTAGCGGCCCAAGAGACAGGCGGTATTCACAGACCGCAGCCCTAAGCTAACAGACGAGAACACCTTCTTCCCGAACTGTTCGTATCTCTTGGATTCCCTGTCGGGCGGGGCCGACGGGAATGCGGTCTGGGAGTTGGAGGCCTTGATGACCAGACTCTCGGGGGTGGGGTGGGTGGACAAAAAGCATGGGTTGCCCGGGGCCGGGCGGTAGCGTCTGGCCACGTTCCTATCCACAGGCGGACCTGTGGCGGGCTTGGACCAAGTGCCCACAAGAACGTCACACAAGGCCTCATTGAACGGCAGCAGAGGCTCACTGGAGCTTGACTGCGGTTTGAGGACCTCTGTGAGGAGGTTAGTCCTCACGGCCGCGACGGGGAGCTTAAGGTTTAAGGCCTTAGCTGCCTTCGTCAACACTACACTATATGTAGAGCCCGCCTCCGAAGCCACAGTCGGAGGGGAGCTAAATCCAGTGTCTGGCGAAGTGTCAAGACCACTGGCCTCCCCAAGCTCATATGTCCAGTCCTGTTGAGACTGGCAATCCAGTGCCAGAGGGTCCTCGGACCCCTCCCAATCTTCCTCGTCACCTGTGTCCTGTAAACCAGGATTAGTAGACAGGGCCTCCTCGTGGAGATAAAAATCTCCAAAGGCCGATGGAATCGGCGCCCAGCGGCGCCCTTCCGGCGCCTGAGTCGGACCACAAGAAACATTGGGGACAGCAACCACAGTGGGCGCCGGGGGTGACACCTGTGGGGACGGCGCCGGTGAGGTCGTAAGGTCGACCGGCGACGCCCAGGACCTGGAGCCGGATCCGGTGAGGTCCTGCGGCGCCGAGACCGAAGTCGCCGCCGGGGCCGAAGCACCCGCCCTGTTAGGACCTCCAGACGGAACCGTTGGGCCCGAAGGCGTCACGGGAACCGACTGAGAAGGGAGGGCCCTCATGGCCATGAGGTACCGCTCGATCTCCTCCGGCGTCGCGCCGTGCCCAGGGACCCGAAGGTGTGGGGCAGGCGGCGACACCGCATGGGAGGTGTCACCCGAGCCCCCGGCCGCATCGTGCGAGCGTCTGGGTGAGTCGGAGGACCGATGACGTCGCTCCGACCTCTCATGCCTCTTACCTGAGGACTTGGAACCTGACGACCGGTGTCCACTCCCGGAGCTTCGATGACTCCGACCTCACGACCTGTCCCTCGACCTCCCGTGGGACCGGGACCGGGACCGGGACCTGGAGCGGCGCGGGGCCGACTGCCTTAGCTCGAGTCGCTTGCGGGACCGCCCCCGCCTAGCCTTCGACGTCAGGGCCCGGCAGTCGGAGCAGGTTCGATTGTCATGGTCGAGGCCTAAGCACTTCAGGTACCGGCGATGGGGGTCCGTGACCGACATCAGTCGATCGCACTTCGAGCAGGACTTGAACCCAGGCATCCCTACCGGCACCGATAGAGTCGAAGACTCGACAAAAAAAAGAGTGATCGAAAGATCAAAAAGTTCAGTCAAAAATTGACTAGGGGTAGAGCTTCTCCGGATCTGCGCTAGCTGGCACGGAAAAAAGAAGAACTGACGTCAGCGCGCATGGGCGGTGTCTAAGTACTCCGACTACGTCATTCCGGTACTAACAACGCCGACGACGGACGCGGAGCCACAGACGACGCCTACCGACGCGCAGGGGTATTGCTACGCAAAAATTTCTGGATCCAGTCTGACGCCTGGGGATATTCTAAGGTAAGGAATCTATCACTAACGTGTCTCTTTCAGATGGTTATTTTCTGGGGTACTTTTTCTTTAGCTCATAATCCCAAAAAATGTGGGATCTTTAAAAGAAATAATACATCAAACCGAAACGGACAGAAAACACTACTCACAATAATTGGGGTGAAAGTTTTGCCCAGACAGTGCTACCATGTGTAAAAATGACAAGAAATTATAATATTACCATCACAAAATATGGGGCATTACGCCATGTAATTTGCCTTTTCTTGCAGCATTTAGTCAACCCTGCTGCATTATTTAGCCCTACACTGTCACATAATTCTAGTGATCCTGCTTATACTGCGGCATGTAATTTTAGAATAATGACGTATTCATGGTACTTTCCTACTGCTTGGGACTTAACAGCACTATATAGACACCAGTCACTCTTCTGAACTGTGCGAAGGAGGATCACATTTTGTGATTCTCTAATTTCACAAACAGATGTCTGGAGAGATTGCAATAATAAACTGAGGATTCTTACCATAAAAAAGTGCCTCGTTTAATTTGCGTTTATGTATTTATTTTTTATCTAATGTGTGTGCATTATTTTATATGCAGTCGTCTAAAGGTGAAAAACCCAAAATACTTTAGAATATTTTGTTCATTTTAGCCACCTCTTTGACACCGCAACCAAAGAACTCTGGATCACAGTTTGCATACGTGTTTAAATACTTTAAATGCTGCATGTAAATGAAGACAGCCTGTAAACGCGACAAATAATGAAAATTGGTCTTCCAGGCCATTTCATTTACAAGCACAACTGAGGCATTTGTGCCTCCCTAAGTCATGGACACAGTTTGAAGACCTGTGGTCTAGACATATCATCCCCCACTGGTTATGTCATCATTCAAGTGCTGTTGGGATGCAGGATCCTTTGTTTCAGCAAAGTGTAGTCCATGTTGAGCGCCACTGCTAATAATCCTGATCATCACTTTTGCTCTGCTATTCATACAGGAGTTCTGAACATGCTACATAACATTAGAGAATCATGAGTCGTTTGCACTCATTAGAAGCGATACAAGTGGAATTGCGACCTCGCTTCCAAATATCCAGCTGATTTATCAGCAGACTTGGTCTTTCAAACATATTTGTTTTGTTTCAGTTCCACTATCTCCATCAAAAGAAATACTTCTTGTGTAGATCTACGCACAGTTACAGTCTGCCTTCAAATACTCAAAAAATTCAATTTCTTATAAATATAGAGACAGTGTGGATACCAATGTGGGCAATAAACCTGAATAGTGGCTTGGTGGATAATAAGGGATTAAAGATAACTCAGCCCGTGTTGGGGGTCTACAGACACACAATATTATAGATTTGGTAGTCCTAGCACTGATCAGTACTGACTATGTTGTTTGGACATTTCTTACCATCTCAGATATAGGACAGAAGCTGGTCAGCCCAGAGAATTAAGATTGTCCACACTTAATATGGCCACCCCTTGTTCACACAAACCTTCATATAAGCAGTGTCGGACAGAGTGGCACAGCCCCTGTGTGTCATGGTTAGAGAGGCGTGTCTACAACATAGATCACATCCCGTGTTTCACGGTTGGAGAAGCATGCCTACCACTTATTCATGGTAGGACCTTCACAGTCCACGTTAGTTTCTCTCCTGCGTTACTAGCAAATGTTTCCACTTCCCGGATGGCAGGGCTCATCTACAGTCTATCTCCATCATGCACTTCATAGACACCGTGACATGTGAAAGCAACACAGTTTCAATAACAGGTATTAAATATTGTGGATTTATGGTTTCATCGCTGGAGCAGTGGAAAGGATGTCTTTTTTTTGGGGGGGGAGGGGGAGTTAGGATGTGTGTGGCAACACGGTCAGAGTTTGGTTAATGGTGAAACCTAATGATTAGGTAAACCAGTGCAAGTAGAGACAAAATGCTGAAGTATAAAAAGGATTCTAGCCCTTTTGGACGGTGCTTGCAATTCTTTGGAGAAGAGGATACAAATTCACTTTTTTGTCGAGGTGAGCTGTAGTAAAAACAAGCTCATCCACTTTATTCATTTTATGAAGATTTTGTTTGAGGATTTGATGCCTGACAAAGGGAATGCTACGAGCTAGTTAGCTTCATAAAAAACTTTGTTTGTTCCAGAGAAATGTGCCTTGTGACAAAGGTACACTAGCAAACTCAAAACATCATAACCTAGGAAACCTCCCCAAAGAGGCCCATCCCTATTCCCAAAGTAAAGCGTTGCTTACGAATTGCCACCCTAATTGAGGGTTCTGCCTGGGGGCATGCTATCTTAATCCAACTTCAAAACTTGGATTAGAGAACTTTCCACAAATGCAGCTTTTTTTGAAGGGCATATTAATTAAAAAGGAGTTACCTGTTTGGAATAGATTTTAAGCAGCTTGTTTACTGGTGTTCCCTCGTTGTCACCATCAAACTCCAGCCAAAGAATATGATCCTCCTCATCAGGGTAGGTGTGATCCCATGACAGCTCCTGGTATTGCAGGCCGAGGAGGACATGCTGGAAGCAAAAAAAGACATTCAGATTTTGAAATTAAAAGTAAGGTGGCAATTGCAACGTCCGGGTCACCAAGCGAGGCAGGAAATAGCTTTAACACCACAGCATTAAAGTCTAAGATGTGAACCAATCTGAAGGCACCCTTTTAAATACATAAAGAGGACAATATACACATTGACATACATTAAGTAATTTTCAATTTTTCCCACTGTTAATACTCTGCAATGGTAAAATCTGTCTAACATGATCAATGCAGAGGTAGCTCTTTGGTATGCATTCCAAAAACAGGCATATATCTCAAGCTTACTAGCACTTTCTGTGCGGTCTTGACATGAAAACAGAAATGGTAATGTGCCATCAAAATAAGTGGAGGGATAAGATTCACAAGCACTTTATATATGTGTGTGTGTATATATATATATATATATATATTTCATCCTTCTAGCACTGAGGGCGAATGATGTGATCAAGGACCAAGGAAAGCACTGAAATGCGTTTGGCATTGTAACCGCTCTTTGCACAATAACATTAATTGCTGCAGATGCCCTGGGAGTGCGTTTCCACCATTCATACAGTGTGCGAGAAGGAGGAAAGAGTGACCGGCTTGGCCCTAACGGGTATACACCCCCCCCCCCCCAATATGAAGAGCGCCGTCCCCGACCCGCGGGACCGCAACGTGGGGTCTCGGTCTCTCTCGGTCTCTCTCTCATTGGCAAGAGGCCATTTACGGTGGTGCATGCTATAATCATTATCAAAGGGTACGAAGGACAATACATAGCTTCTCTAACCTTATTTAACATAAACTTGTTCTGAGAATAACCCCCTTAACTCTGGTACCTGTGGCTTATCTGTGTGGGCCCAAGAGGTAGGGTTGTTTTTTTCTTTTTTCTGAAGAGTGCGCCTGAGCGAGTCTACTCCATTAGGTTTCAGCATGCATGCTTAATTGCCTGGCCAGAGATTTGAGGTCCAAGTGGCACATCAGGCAAAGAGCAGTGGCGTAACGCAGGTCCTCGCAGCCCCTCAAGTGCGGGGGGCCCAAGCTCCAGGGGGGCCCTCAGCACAGTAATCTGACAGGAGAGCTCCCGATTCAGCACAGTGGCAGGCCCTCCAGGTACCTTGCAGGGGGTCCCCTTCAAGTTTCGTTACACCCGTGGCAAAGAGCATGTATGGGGAAGTCCCTCAATAAACAACAATCCTCCAGCTCCTCTTTGGTGGTCATTACCAGCAGCTTCAGCATCTGGAGCTAGGATTATGGTAAAAAGGCGTGAATGGATGAGGACTTGGCACATGGACAATTCGTGAAAAAACTGTGATGCTTCCCCATCCCTGGGGCACAAGCTTTTGGCTGCAATTAGACGAATGGAGAAGCCAGTGGCAGAAGAGAAGGAGCTGAAGCCAGTTATTGGGCCCGTGGTCAAGATCTAGTACCACTTCTCCTACAAGGCAGTCTGTGATTTAACTACGTCAAGGCTTCCATTTGAGGAGAAGCTTGAGGTGGGGTAGCTTTTTCAGATAAAACCTTTCCACCATTAGCAGCTTTCCAACAACTCTACAAGGTATGACTATGCACAGTCAGAGCGCTGAACCCATCCTTTCGAAGCAGGCTTTGGAGCTTTCAGACCTGTGGTCCACTGCCAGATGCTAGCGGTGGTTGCATTCTTTGACACGTTTGGACTGAGTATTCTGAACTGTTCTAAGAAAGAAGAAAGATCCTTTACTGTGTGAACAGTAACAAGCTACAACAGAATTGCAGCTGGTCTTTCGCTCTCCTGGATACACTAGAGGGTCAGGGCAGGACAGCACGCTAATGGAGGTAGGACTGTAACAAGAAAGACAGGCAAGCTGGTAATTGCCCACCTGTTTAATAACATCTCTCGGTTTGTGCAGCGCTTCACAATGTAGTTTTACTGTATCTATGCAGCGCAAGTAGCAGGTGTTATTACCTAATTTAAAGTTACTTAATATTATGTAAGGTTGAGGTGACGTCGCTAGAATTCGAATATATGACAACAGGCGTCAGTCATCTTCCCAACCTTTATTGGTAAACGCGGTCACTCTAAGGAAAGTGGGACAATGATGCAGAAAAGTTGGACTAAGCTCCTTTTCTTGGAAGATGGAATTAACACATTCCTGCTTATTGGATATTGGATGGATATTTCTAGAGCGCAAACGTTCGCTCCCAAGGGAGCATCTTGGTGCTGTAAAGCCTGGGACCAGAACGACGGGAGGGTTGTGGTGGGCTAGATGGCTGCTTTAGTCCAGTCGTCGGAGAGACTAAAGATACACGTTTTGAGGAGCTTCCTAAATGGCTTCTCCTGCGTCTGAAGTCTGAGATGCTTTGGCATGTTGTTCCAGGCTCTAATAGCAAGGGAACTGAGTGTTTTTCCACCCTTGGTCTTCAGGTTGAATTTGGAGGGGGTCATGAGGTTTTCTTGTGAAGATCTGAGAGAGCGACCCGGGGTGTAGTGAGGGAAGCGTCTTGACAAGTAAACTGGGCCAGATTTGTTGAAGGCTCGGAAGGCTACAATGAGAATTTTAAAGAGTATTCTCTTGTGCAAGGGGAGCCAATGCAAGGATTTAAGGGCAGCGGAAATAGAAGATTTGCGTGGGAGTTTGAGGACAAGCCGTGCAGCAGAGTGCAGGACACTTTGAAGTTTCAGACGGGTAGATATTTTTGTCCCTGCCAGGAGGCCATTACAGTAGTCCACTCGAGAGAGTATGAGGGCTACCGCAACGGTCTTTCTCGAGTCGAGCGGGAGAAAATCAAAGAACTTTCGTAGGGATTTAATAATGCCGAAGCATTTACCTGCTACAGTTGCGACGTGGGTATCGAAAGAGAGGTCGGAGTCGAAAATAACTCCGAGGTTTCTGGCCGATGAGACTGTCTGAGGTGGAGCAGCAGAGTTGTCAGGCCACCACTGGGCTGGGCAGAAAGAGGCATTCTTTCCAATGGGCAAGATCTCCGTTTTATTGGAGTTGCAGCGGAGATGGTTGGCGTCCATCCATTGAAAGACCGCTGTGAGACAGTGCTTGAGGTTAAGTTCGGCCGTGTTTGAATAGTCGTCGAGGGGGATGACAAGCTGAGTATCGTCAGCATAAGACGTGACAGTTATGCCGAACGATTCTATAAGAGTAAGCAGGGGGATGAGATATATATTGAAAAGGAGGGGACTGAGAATGGAGCCCTGAGGAACTCCACAAAAGATCTTTTTCTCTTTCGATTGAAAAGGGCCCAGTGAAACGGTTTGAGATCTGTCACTGAGGAATGAACTGATCCAGGCAAGGGCCGAGTTAGTTATGCCGATGTCCACAAGCCTGTTTAGCAGAATGGAGTGAGAAATAGTATCGAAGGCCGCCGTGAGATCAAGAAGGATCAGGATGGCCTTCTTCCTTTGATCTTGGAGACCTTTGATGGTATCAGTCAGCTCGATCAGGGCGGTCTCGGTAGAATGTTTGGACCGGAAGCCGGATTGCTGGGGGTGAAGTAGGTTGTGGGCATCAAGGAAGGACTTGAGCTCCTTATGGACTAATTGTTCTGTTATTTTGCCCAGCGCAGGTAGCAGGGTGATGGGACGAAGGTTGGTTAAATCAGATGGGGGTTTGTTTGCCTTTTTCATAAGCGGTTTGACCACACCCTTTTTCCAAGTGAGAGGGACAGAGCCAGTTTTGAGGGAGAGGTTGACTATTTCGTTGATGATGGGGTTGATTTCATCAATGATGGTGTGGAGGATCTTGGGGGGACAAGGATCAGAGGGTGAGCCAGATTTGCATGAAAGGATCGCTTCTCTGGTCTGAGTCAGGGTCACCGGGGTGAAGTGATTGAGACTGATAGCGGTCGGGCGAGATTGGTCTAGCTCCGAGATTGAGTACACCGGAGGGGGAGGGGGAAAGTTTTTGTGGATAGAGCTGATTTTATCTTCAAAATAGTCGGAGATCTTGTAGCACAGTTCTTGGGAAGGGGGGATTTCTGGTTGGAGTGCTTTTGGTTCTCTCAGAGCAGTCAGATTATAGGGTCTGTTATGGTGTTTTCCACTGAGGCATTGGTCACAATCAGGAATAGTCACTGCTTCAAAGCTAGGGTCAGAGAGCTTGGCCATTCCTCTCATTTGAGAGCAATGTAGTCCTCCTCACTGCTTCAAATGTGTTTTTAGTAAGTAGTAATCAACATGTCTCATCAATCAATGGAAGCAAAGCCTATTAAAGCAATATATTGCACTACAATTTCAACATGTTTAAGTTGTGCATGCTGGCAGCAAAGGGTCACATGTACAAAGATGTATTGCAATTTGCAAATACTGATTAACGAGAAAAACAGGGTTTGCGACCGCAAAACGCCTTTTGGAAATGTATCAAAGCTCTTATGAGGGTTGGATATTCTTTCTGAATCGTATGAGGAATTTTGTGATCCATTACGAATTGCACATAGGAGGGATGTGTGAAAGAGGGGTCCCCACCCAATTTTAGATTTGCAACAAAACGTATCAGTGACTGGTGACTGCAATTCTGGTTTCAAAACACTGAGCAGATACTTACCATTTGGAAATCCTGCTGGCAGCCACCGGTTGAGCAGAGTAGTCTTTTCAAAGCGGAAACATTTCCTTTTTTTTTTTTTAACTTAGCACCTGTCCTTCTAGTAGGCCTTGGCTGCCATTAAGAACAGGTTTCTTTTTTGGGAAAGCAAATAGAAGAATGGAGGTCTACTGTTCCTTTAATGCTTAAATGCACACATTCGCTACCAATCAGAGGGTGTCGCAAATTCAAACCGGTCTTATTAATATTCATTAACAAGGTCATTCTGGACCTCTCATGTAAAAGTAACATTTTTCATGAGACTTACACATAGGTCACATTGCATTCCCATTCACAAACCATTTGATGTGCAAATTGCACCTCCATGTTTTGAAAAGAGCAATAGTACATCTAGCCCAAAGATCGTTGGCTGTAGTTTAAACCAGGCTGACTTCTAAGGGATGCTTCAGAAAATATCATACCATTCAGTATGTTTTCTTGAAAAAGCATCTAACACCATGATGCTGGTTTTCCTGAGCCACCATGGACAACTAGTTTTTCCCTAACCCCTATGGTATCATGCCATGGATCATTAGACATTGGTTAGGTCGGTTTCCATAAATTCTGGCCGGTGGGATAGATAAAAAAAAACTGCAAGCCATGTTGATGTACACTTTGGCTGTAAGCCCTCACAGTTAGAATGCTAACATTGGGTATCAGTCTCTTCTGAGGGGAAGATTAAAAATCCTCCACCACAGGACAGGACACCTGGAATTGATGCTAAAAGATGGGAGCTGGTTGGCTCTCGCTAACAGAGCGTCTGAGAAAATTGGTCAACTATGAGAAAGAGTTAAATGCCCTATATTGACAGAAAACAAGCAGTAGGTAATACAGTTAGGTAAAGACTACTGAAAGCCACTTCAGGTTGTATAGCAGTACTTTGCACAGTAAGACTGAGTTTGATTGAGAATCGTTGTAACACCCAATGTGATGGCAAAATTGGAATCTAAAATAAGTAGGTACATTGTAGGTTGAAGTGAAACACAGAAGGAGTCTGGCCCATCTCTACAGTACATATCAGGCCTGTAAGAGCGATCGATCTCCTTCCAACACCTAAGGAGCGGGCAGCTGTGATATCCAGTTTGGTTTCAGCCTTGATGAATCTGCAGCTAAACCTCTAATCAAGCACAGATTTAAAGCTTGTGGCCAGAATATTCTTCCAAAGAAAGACATTTTCTATGAAAATGTCCACATCACAGATCATCATTAAAGACTTTCACCCCACAACTGAGATAGAAGTATAAAGCAGCGGATGAGAAAAACTATTAGGGAATGTTATGTTATGTTATTTGGGTTCTTCTATAGCGCAACGGCTACTCCAGTAGGAGTGTCCCGGCGCTTTGGCGAAGAAGTCCTTTAAGGAAAGGAAACATAACTGCAGAATAAAAGGAACAGCAAAATTAACTAGTAAAAAGCCAGGTTTTTAATGCCTTTCTGAAAGACATCAGACTGGGGGCCTGTCTAAGAAAAATAGGAAGTTCATTCCAAGCGCGCGGGCCAGGTAATGAAAAGAACGCCCCCCTTGTCTGGTTCGCTTGATGGACGGAACGACCATTTTAGACAAGGAGGCAGATCGCAAAGCTCTGCTCGGCTTGTAGAGAGCAAGGCGCTTCCTAATGTACCTAGGGCCTGAGTCATGAAGGGCCTTGTAGGTCAGCGTCAGGCTTTTGAAGAGAACCCTCTTGGCTATAGGAAGCCAGTGCAGTTCCTTCAACAAGTCAGAGGCACTAGCTCGTCTAGGGAGTCCATAAATAGCCCTGGCAGCTGAATTTTGGACTACCTGAAGTCTCTTCACGAGATATTTAGGGAGTCCTAGATAGAGGGCATTTGCATAGTCCAAACGCGACCCGACAAGTGCTTGGACAATGACCCTTCGATGGTTCACAGAAATCAAGGGGAGGAATACTCACTTTTACGCCTTAATGATATTTAACAAGAGGACTGGATACTGTAATGGTAGTCAAGGACAGAGAAATTAAACATCACGTAAGATGAAAGGCAAGCATCAGAGGGCTGGATGTGCTGAATTACTAAGACTGGCAGGGATGATTCATTGTGTGCAGCTCCCTTCTCTCTCTGCTCCCCATAATTGCCCCACAGAACCTGGCCAGTCCAATGCTGATACAGTACCTTTTCTTTGCTATCAATCACATACACCCCGTCCATGCTGATGGCCACGGACACTGGCCTGCGTCCGGCCCTCTGCAGGAAACCTTGCGACGGCTTGTCAATGGAGCCCACAAAGAAGGCACACCTGAAGGACAGAGAGCACACATAAGAAAGAATACTTTAGAATCTAGCACAACACAAACTACACAGGCTTCTGCAATAAACAAGCGCAGTAACATACATCCAGCACTCTGAACAGAAACAGTATGATAGAGCAGACAGATAGGAATGCCCCGATATATAAACTGCACTGATATATCAAACAAACTAAACCTTATCCATTCAATAAACTGTCAACAAAATGTTAAAAGAGTCATGGTGAATAAAGTGGGTTATAAGAAAAGGGCAGTGGAAAACAGATGTTCCACAACTTGACCTTTTGTCAGTTCTTGAAACCAACCTCTTCTGCATTAATGATGAACGGTAAAAAAGAAAACGTTGAACAAGTGTTTTGGGAGGTCATAAGTAACTTCCAATGAAGTTGGGCTACACATTTCTGAGGATCACTATAGGGTTGGAGAAGGTTGGAACGTGGAAGGCCATCATGCCTCCTTACCAGAAAAAGACGAGGTATTGCGAGAAGTTGTGGAGGAGCCGGGAAGTTCTAGAGGGTTCACAAGGTCATGTTGTTTAAATGAGGTTGTGATACATTTTTGCACTGAGTTTTAAATGATGCAGCTGGAATATTGTTGCTAAATCCTATGACATGATTAAGACAATTAGGAATAAATGTGCAGCACACCCTTATATTAGTAAACACAGTCAATGGTAAGACTTTAGATATATGACCTCGATTCTTCATGGATTCATTTCAATCACAGTTTCTTTCCAATGTTTGGAAAGTTCAAATAGAAAAGGAGAGTCCACATCAATGGATATCTTCAAATTATATATTTTCCATTATTGTTCTCGTTTCTTTTCTTTTTTTGGTATTCAATCCAGACAAAATAATATTTCCAATTCAGACAAAACTGCCAACACATGTTTCGTCTACCCATAGACTTTGTCAAGGCATACGATGTAGTGTAAGTAGATTGAAAAAGTAGATTGAGGCCCCGCGGCTCAAGCGTGGTGAGTTGCTACGACTTGTCTTTGCAGCTACCGTCAATTTATAAAGTTTCGATGTTTTTATGCACTGTAAAATGTTAGGTTTCCTGGAGTCAGTGAGAACGTGCCCAACTCAAGGGATCTGAATAATCTGGTAAACCTATGTACACAAAGCTCCACTACTATTTGTAGGCTGACGAAATTTACACCTTGATAAGTTGAAATCAATAATGTTTGCGGAGCGACTGAAATCCTGTCCTTCAGCGCGCCATGCCTCCTGTGATTCAAGTAGTGGGTACCGGAAGGATTATATTAGCACCCAGACAACAGTGATTGATTGTTTGATTGACTAGCATCACTTCCATATACACTGTAAACTGCTTGATGTGCAATTCCATCCCTTATCTTTGTATAAGGGAACACTACTACCTCTCGTGTTGTGTAACAAATCCTATGGCATGTTTTGGATTAGTGAATTTATTTACAATGTCACAATTCAAGACGTTTTATTTATCAGTAGGTTTTATAAAGCGCTAGCTAGACCCAAAGGTATCAAAGCGCTTTACATATAATGCGAGATCGTTTGAATTGATGTATCCTTGCCCCTCTCCTCTTCACTTTATACATAAACACCTTGGAGCCGGTACTCTCCGCCTTGGGCACCGACGTCCCGCGTGCAGGAGAGACAAACATTCCAGTCCTCCTGTACGCGGACGACGCGGTCCTCCTGGCAAGAACTGGCGTTGCCCTGAACAAACTTTTGGCCTCTTTTGGGGACTTCACGACCTCATTAGACCTAAAGGTGAATACACAAAAATCCCACGTCATGATCATGGGAGTAAGAGGGATAAAGAGGAAACCAATAACCATGGTTTGCACAGGAAAGGAGGTTCAGAGGGTTCCCTCTTTCACCTACCTGGGTGTCCTATTTGATGATAAAGGCACGCGGGGTCCCCAGCTTAAGGCCAAATCCAATGCACTAAGTAGATCGGCTGGAGCCATCCTGAATTTTGCTAGAAAACTGGGTTCAAGACCGACGAGCGCGATCCTCAAAGTATATAATGCTAAGAGCATCGCAATCGCCAACTACGGGGCCTCAATCTGGGGATACATAGAGCCTGCCCTTATTCAAAGGGCAGAGAACAGGTTTTTAAGATCATTACTTTCTGTTCCCCAGTCCACCCCCACTTTCACTATTCATTCAGAACTGGGGGTTGGGTATGTTTCTGACGTCATAAAATCTGCCCCTGTTATTACTTGGTTAAAAACCTGATTAAATTAAGAGATTTCTTTAAATCATAAAATTCTAGAAGATTGTTTAAATATGGATGGAGTATTTAAGATCCCATGGATGTTGTATGTAAAAAACATGTTAGCACAGGTGGGACGTATCGACCTTTTTAATTCCCCCCATGAGTATAAGGAAGGAGGATGTTAAAACAATCAAGGAATCACTGATGAACCTTTTTAACTTCGAGCGAGAGGAAATTGAACTTAAGAAAATCACTGTGAGAAGGAATTTTACATTGAAAACTGTCCCAGGTCCAGAACCTTACCTGGTATTTGTAAATAATTCATCCCACCGCTTTCTTTTAATTAGATTTCGTTTGAATTTAATTCAAGTTCAAAAGATACTTTATTCGGTTTAAATCACAAAAACCATAAAAGTGTACAAGCATTAAAAAGGTCCACAAGTCACCAGGCTGCATGATAAATAATAAAATACAACATAAATACAAAACAGGGGATACCCCCTAAGATATGCAGTACATGGTGGCAAGAATTTAAAAACAACAGCATAAATATTGATAACCTGATTGGGGAATTCATACAGTAGTTGATATTTATGAAGAGTCCACTAAGACCAAGCGATCTTTTTGCCAAGTCTCACTGCTATAGTTAAAAATGTTGCCACGTTATAAATGACCCATATTTCTGTCAAAAGTTGAAGGTACAACAAAGCTGGCTTCACTTGCCTAAAGCCTTTTCCTTTTAACAGTGGTATGATAAATTTTAATCTAATACCCTTAAAGTGATCACAAAAGAACAAAAAGTGAGCAGTGTCCATGACTGAGCAGCCATCGCAATTGCATAGATCTAAGTCCATGCTCCTGGTCCAGACAGGGCGGCCAGAAATTAAAAGATTAATTTTGTTCTATTGGAACCTCGTTAGCAAGTACCTATGATTGGCATTGTTCACAACTTTAAGGTACAGTTCCGGTTCGGGGCCGAGGGAAACAATCAGCTGGTGGGTCCTAACAGAGGGTTTTAGCAGCTCCCTGCCCTCTCTGTCCATTTCTCTGTTCAGCAAAAAAGTATTCTTGACCCATTTCAAATCCCCTTTCACCAAGCTAAAAGGTTTATCGAACAATTCGGGCCGTCCCAGCTTTTCACACGTTTGTTGCACATACTTCAACCAGGGGATCTTTTCCCAGTGATCCAGCAATAAACAATCTTTTAAAATTTCATGGTTCACTTCAAGCTCTGGGTTTAGCCAGACTGCCAGCCATTTTAATAGGGGGGCCATGGCAATTTTATCCTCCAAGTAACCCACGCCACATTCCTGGTGAACTATGTAGCTTGCAGTGGATCTTGGAAGGGAAAGAAGTGTTTTTAAAAAATTGTCCTCTGTAACCTGAAGCGATGTGACTGGCCTAAAGCCCCACAAATCGGCCCCGTACATGGCGATGGCGGTACATTTGGCAGCATATACTTTTAGTACTGCCTCGATAGGCTTCACCCCTAATTTACGGGAGAAGCTCAGCACCGCCGAAATCGAGCGTGCCAGGGATGTTTTTTTCTCCACCATTTGAGGATGCCACGTGGAGCCTTCATCAAAAACCACCCCCAAATAGGGAAATCTGGAAACTCGTGACAACTTGTGTCTATTACAGAATAATGACATCACATTTTTTTGGGTCTTTGCTTTGTGGCCTACTACCATAACATGGGATTTGCCAAAGTTAACGCTTAAATCAAGATTATACATAAAAGCATAAAAAGAGTTCAACAGGCATTGGAGTCCTACTGCAGTTCTAGCTAGGAGGGCAGCGTCATCCGCATACAGTAGGGCTGGCAGTAAATATTTCCCTGCCTTCGGGATATCCTTGCAAACTACACCCAAAACTTTACCTAAGTCATTGTTATATAATGTAAAAAGCAGGGGAGCAAGAATTCATTTTTTATTGGGCACATACTATAGATGGGAGACCCCTGATAATAACAAACCTTGTGATTGTGATAACTTCTCACCGCAGGACACCTTACATTTTACTATGTTCTGTGATCACTACGATAAAATCAGAAGGAAATATCTTGTCCCCATCCTTAGAGAGGCCCGTTTCTCACAAGTGAGGCCTGCACTCCTATTCCTGCAACTTTTGCACAATGCACATGTCACTTTCCATGTTGCAAATGTTTTAGTAGCAGGAGTACGCATTAATAAGAAGCGCAGCAAAAGTAATAATGGATTGATTATAAACAAAATTTTTTTTTTTTAAATGTAACAGTTTAAAAAAAAAAAGTAACCTTTATAAGAACATAGATATATTGATGGCTCAAATGTCTTAAAGGTACTTTTTAATCGTTTTAATTGTATACTTAAATTGCTTGCGCACATGTCGCTTTACATTTTGATGTTATGAATTATGAATTATTATGTATATATATTGTGTAAATATTCCTGTGATTATTTAATTTTTTGTATGTGTAATTCCTGAAATGTATCCTGTGTCTTTTTATGATTTTTAAAAAATCAAATAAAAGTGATTGACTGACTGAATTGAAGTACATGCACATATACAAACAAAGAAAACTGTTAGGCAGTCAAGGTAGCTACAATATGTGGATATTAGAACAGCATAAATTCAGGGGGTAAATGAAATAGTAGACATCCGAGACAATCAATCGAACGAGGCAACAGGTCAAGTCAGATTGGATAGGAGCTTTGGGGCATAGCTCAGTTAGTGTGCATCTTAAAGAATTTGTTGAGCAGTTGGGTTTGGTAGCGTTTGAAACAGGAAAAGGAGGAGTTGCAGCCAAGATCTCTAGCGAGCGAGTTCCAGATCCTAGGCGCATTTCCAAAGAATGAACGGAGGATTTCTTTTTCAGTTTGGGAAATATGATAAGAAGTGAGTTGGAGCTTCTCAGAGTCCTGGCTCTTCCCGCTTTCAAGAATTTGGTATCTAGATAGTTGGGGTTGTGAGTGTGAAGGGCTTTGTGGGTCTTGTAGATATATTTTCTTCGATGGGAAGCCAATTGAGGTCCTTGAGAGCAGGTGAAATTGTTTTAACCGTTTTAAACGTGTTAGGAGCAGGGCTGTCATGTTGAGAACTGTTTTTAGGGGGGCAAGGTGACTTTTCGGAGTACTTGTGAGGATGGTGTTGCCGTAATCCAGTTTTGAGACTACTAGGGATTGCCCTACCATCTTAAAATTATCAGGGGAAATGAATGGTTTGGTTTTCTTGCGGTATTTTAGTGTGTAAATTGCTACTTTGGCTGAATTGTTGATGTGGTCCTTCATGGACATATTTTTGTCCAGGGTGAATGAAGCCCAAGGACTTACAGAGTTGGAGTGCGTGAGAGAATAATTTAGGGCACCCAAGTTCTTGAGCCAACCTTGGATTGGTTGAGAGTTGTTTACAGGGCAGAAAAGTAGTACTTTCGTTTTGTAGGGGTTCAACTTTAGTAGTTGTTCAGCCAAGTTTGTATTTTGTTTAGTATGGTGTTCAGATGTAGGATGTCACTGGGTGATTGAATTTTGTAGTAGAGTTGGGTGTCATGTAGCAGAGTTTGGGTGTCATTGGCATATAGGTGATATTTGACCCCTGCTTAATTCTAGATAACAGTAATGGCTTTCATGAAGAGATTGAAAAGAGAAGGGAGAGAATTGTGCCTTGGGGTACACCATGAGGAACTAGTGTAGGTTTTGAGAGACAGTTTATTTTAATTTGTTGCAAGTGATGTTGCAGGTATGATGTGAACTGTCTTAGGACTGTGGCATTAATACCAGTTGGGTTCTTGAGTGTCTTGAGTAATGCAGGGTGATTTACGGTATCAAAAGCCGCAGATAAGTCAAGTAGGATTAGGAAGCATGTGTCCCCTTTTAAATATGACACTTTACGCGTGTCATTACAACACATTTTTTACATCGCAAAATCCATTACAACGCATGCCATTACAACGCAATTACTATTATAACTCCGCTGGGGCGTTACTTTAGGGAATGCGTTGTAATTGATTATGCGATGTAATGACATGCGTTGTAATGGATTTTGCAATGTAAAAATGCGTTGTAATGACACGTGTTTTAACACGTGCGTTGTAAACGATGTTTACTGTCACCTTTATCTAAGGATCTGTGAATGCCATTTGAGATATTGAGCACAGCAGCTTCTGTGCTACAGCCCTTCCTGAATCCTGATTGGAAGGCGTCATGGAGGTTGAATTTGTCTATATGTTGGCTAAGTTATAGTAGTACGCACTTCTCCATGGTTTTGGCTAGGAATAGGAGGTTGGTGATAGGTCTGAGGTTATTGAGGTCATTAGGGTCTGCACCTAGTTTTTTTACTATGGGTTTGATGGCCAAGTTGGAGGGAGCTAGGTACATGGCCTGAAGAGCGAGATGTGTTGATTTTTGTCCAGAACGGGCGATGATATGGCTGAGATTTTGAACTATTGTGGATGGGAGGGGGTCAGTATTGTGGGATGTGGGTTTCAAGTTCGCAATTATATTGGAGACTTCATTTTCTGTCATGGGTTTGAAATCAAACTAATTAGCATTCTTTTTCAATTGAAGGAGATCATAGTTGACAGTTTCTCTTGGGGTCTTTCAGACATTGGTTAAATCTGGAGGGAGGGCTACTGTGGAAGGATGCTAGACAGTGGGAGAGGTTGCGGGAAGTCAGATTTGTGACATGGATGATTGCTCAATTTTCTCGACTTTATCAGTGAAGATGTTGGCAATTTCTTCAAAGAGTTCATGGGTGGCTGTTATTTTGTCTGGGGAGGTAAGGGTGGTCTGCTGTTTAATGATGTTAAAGAGCTACCTGGACATGTTCTTAGCGCTGTCAAGTTGGTTGCAAAAGAAAGTTGCTTTTCTTGAAAGATGTGCTTCTTATAGGAAAATCATGCAGTTCTTAGGAGTGACAGATGCACTGTAGAGGGGTTCCGTTTCCGTTTCCATATCCTTTCTGCCGGTCTAAGTTGTCTCCTCGCACTGTTAAGAACTGAGTTGTACCAGGATTTTGGTTGGATTTTTCAAGATGGTTTTAATTTGAGCAGTGCCAGTTGGTCAAGAACATCAGTCATCACTGTATTATAGTGGGTGGTGAGGTCATCAAAGGTGTGAGTGAGGGGTTGATATTGTAGTTGGGCACAGATCCTACATTCCAATTTCACTATTGGGTTTGTTTGAAGTTCCTAGTCCAGTGCATATATATTTGTTGGATGGGCTTGGGTGGGATCTGGAGTGGATCTGGATATTAAACAGTATGAGATGGTGATCTGATCAGGTCATGGGTGTGGTGTATCAAAATGAGATAAGCCTTTAATATGAGTCCGCTTGTTGCAGAGTTGTTTGAGGTCATTTATTTCAAGGAGGTTTGTGGTTAAGGACTGTGTTGTCTTCTGCGTTACAGTGTATATTGAAGTCGACCAACAGGAGGGTGGCAGATGGTGTGAAGTTTGATCGGAGTGGTGCATTTGGCAGTAAGTTCTACTCTGAGGTACTGGAAACTTGAGTATTTTGAGGTTTTTAAGGTGGAAAGATGGATACTTTCTTCGTGGATGATTGCTAGTCAGCCACCAACTCTCCTTGGGCTGTCCAGTCTAATGATGGCGTAGCCAGGTGGTGTGAGCATGTCTAGTATGGGGGTAGAGAGTGCATTAAGTCAGGTTTCAGTGAGGAATTAGATATCAATTTCCTCCTCAAGTATAGCTTCGGCGATATCTGTGGCATGTTTAACTGCCCATCTGTGTGGCATGTTTAACTGCCCATCTGGAGTGGAGGAGCATGCATGTTAGAGTGCAAGGACTATTGTTTGTGGTATGTTGTGTCTGAATGGTGGTGTGTTGAGCAGGCGGTCTAGGAGAGGAGATCATATGAGGGATTCTATTTGTGACCACAATCACTGGGATTGTGGAAGGAGGCTTGTAGACCATTTTCTGGTTCATTGTGATGCAAGATTTGCTAGGAGCTTCAGCTTCCAGAGCGGATATGGGGCTCAGAGCTTGGTGGGGTCTGTGGGACAGGAATCGAGGACCTATGGGAGTGTCGACTGACATTTGGAGAACCTATAAGAGGAGAGCTCTTCTACATACCATAAGTGTGATACAGGTTAACTAAGCTTGGATCCAGAGGTCATTTTTTCATACAAGATGTCTTTAGCTAAGAAATCAAGTTTTTGTTCTATTAGGTTCAGGAGCTGGGTAAGTGTGTCAAAGTAGCTTCCATCTCTTAAAGTGGGAGGATAAGTGGCATGTCTTGAGTTTGAAGAGGGTAGGTGAGCTTCGCTATACAAGGCCAGTGTCATGGAGGTTGGACAGGCAGAAAATTTGTGCGAGCTGAGTAGTGTCTACATTAGGAGAGAGGGTCGAGTCCACAGGGGAATCGGTGGAAGATGGTTTTGATTTGGGGATGTGACCATAAGGCTCGGGGCGTGTGTCAGCGAGTATAGTTACCATGTGTTTCTTGTTAGGGGTGGGTGCAATTGAAATCATTCTTGAGATTACTTGGCAGGGCGTATGTCCATGGGGCAGCAATACATTTAGGGATTAAATGTTGCTCCTTTCCTAATCAGGTGGACTCTAAGTGAACCAAGTTAGAGAGACTGCCTGTATGAACTCTGAGGCGAGCATGTCTAATTTCCTTGGTTTAAAAGTAATATATTCAGGGTTTCCGGACATAAACTTGGTGGCTCAGAAAACCTGTCCACACTGAAGGGTTATTTGCTTGAATAGAGTCATAAACAAAGGGAGCCTGACTAGAACAAAAGGAGCACAGGTTTCCTAAAAGAGAGAGTCCTTAAATCGGTCTGGGAAACAAGGGCAGCTTTGTTTGAACTGCACCTCAAATTAACTATAGTGTTAGGAAGCCTTTCTACCATCGGACAGATAAGCCTTCAACTTAACTGGGGGAATAACGGGGTTCTGGCCTGAAGGAAGGGAACCCAACCTGGATTCCAGACTAAGGAGATTCTTATGAATGCACAGGAAGGGGATCTCTCAGCAAGAAACTGATCGGTTACAGTTTTAGTGAGGAAGTCCTTGCTAAATGTAGGAAATGGCAAGATGATGTGAAACAAGGCTCTGCTTTAATTTGTGTTTGCAGCACAGCCTCTAGAGTACACCTTTTATCCCCCACACTATTGGCTCCCCTGCTTGCAAGGACCCTGAATTCACCTTACCCATAGTATGGTAGCTCATGGCATTTCTGTAGGTAGTCCCGGTAATGTTTTTTCAGTGCCTCCGAGACATCACATGCTTCATCTTCCTGGACCTGTTTGTAAGTGGCAAGTAATCGCTGCTCATGGCTGGCTTGCTTGCCACTCCGGCTTTTAAAAGCGGTCAGGAAACTACCCATTCTCTTCTTACAAAGGTGATTCGGAAGGAATAAACACAGCTTCTCTCTAAGAGGGGAAAACATATTTGAAATCAACAGACAAAAATAACCAACTCAAAAATAGATTCATAAAGTCCCTTCTGTTTATTTGTTAACCCCTTCCACACTCATGACGAGCTGGGCTCGTCATGATGTAGCCTCCTCGTACACTCATGACGAGCCCAGCTCGTCATGAACAATGGGTATTTTGGTTCTTCAGCACAAGGGGGGAAAACGCATAGCAGCCATGGAGTTAAACAAATAACGGTGACATATAAAGAGGTGGGGTAAATGTCAGATTTGGGTGAAGAGTGAAACATTGCTATACATGTACCCAGAATTATTAGAATTTATATTATTTTCACCAAATTAGGAATCGATCTACTCCAGTTTCATTTTAGTTTTTTTTGGCAACAATAAAAAAAACTACTGATGCAAACAGGCAGCTGGTACAAAGCAGTATGTGGAAAGTCTGATATTAATACTAAAGTACATAATTTTTAAATAATGTTCCTGACGATAGGTGAAAGATGTGCAAATGGTTTAGGACAATGGATGCAGCCGAGAGCACAATGCTACACCTCTCATCATCTCTGTTCACTTAATCAGAAGGCAGCGCCTACCAACTTTCCTATCCCTCACTACTGCTTCTGGAAATAGAAGGTAGTCAAGACAATAGGGATTGACACTAGAGAGATAACATTTCCTGTAGAAAATGCAGAGAGAGATTCTAGTTCCAACCAAGTGAATGTACAGGACTTTCTTTCCAAAACCATCATTCAAAATGGTGTCTCTACCAAAAGTGGAATTTGACTTTCCTGGTTTGAATACAGGAGTACTGTATGGGATCAAGCAGATGTTCTCTTACCGTTTGTGAGAGATGGGGTTCGGGCTCTTGGGCCTTCTAATACAAACATTCTATACAGAAACTTCCTTTCACAAAGAAAACTCAGAGGACTCAAAATTATGTAATTGAAACGTGCACAGATTCATATAATACTGAGTTTCGATGCGGCCCACCAGTCTCCGTCTGTTCTCAGTCCCTCAAGTCTCTCTGTTGGGACTAAGATCCTTTCTTCTAGGATCAAAGAAGTTCACATAAAAATTCAGGCTACCAGAAGACGTAGCATTTTGCCAGATAAGCCAAAGGTCAAGTGATTCAACTGTGCCAAGCTAAGCCTCAATTGTAGACTGCAAGATTGGTTACTTCGTCTTTCTGCCCTTTAACTGGATCAAGTAATGGAGATACGCTAGTCTTCATATGATGCCTTTTCGTTCTTCTGCGTTACGGTTAATTTTGTCCTTACACACCAACACATGCCTTACTAGCATAATCAGGCCTTTGTTAGTGTTGTCTAGATGCACATCATTTCAACTTTGTACCACTGTACTGGATCGCTTGAATCAGTAGGCAAGCCACCGCTATCAGCACCCTTTCTGTGAGCTAATGTAGGATAATATGATTGGGGCCGGAATATTAAGCTTACATGTGGAAACCAGACACACACTACATTGAGGCGATCTGATCAGTTTCAACATGTTCAAATTCCCCATCAATTTACAAATGTTGCTTTCCTTCATTTTTGCAGACTGTTTCTGTACTCTTTAATGTAAATGTAAATGTGGCGTATTTGTATAGCGCGAACAGTGACCCGGAGGCATCCCGGCGCTTGTACTCCTACCACAAGGGAACCCCTCCTGGCTTTTCCTTGTGGGGTGTCCACTCCTGGGCATCCCATGGTGAAACCAGGCATCCCTTGTGTATCAGGTGGCCTTTGTGGAGACTAAGCAAGCTATTGCCCAGAGTTGCAGCGTAGGACCCATGCTTAGAATCGGCACTGAGGCGAGAATATCCGGTCAGAGGAATTTATGCCCTAAACCCGCCGAGGCGGGAATCGAACCCTGGTCCCTGGCCAGCGTTCTGCATCAAGGTCTGCCGCTCGAAGCATTGAGCCACACTTTAATCTGCTTCTCTTTGCATTGTTTCTTCTGAATGCTGTCTTAAGTTCTGTTTACCCTCAATTCCAATTTAACAGCTTCTCCTTCAACATTACTAATGTTGCATTTGATATAGCAGTTGTTTGTTATATATTCTGGAGCATTTTCATTCTTACAAATGTATTGGTAAGGTTATATGTCAAATGTTCATAATAGGAGGCCCTATCTACCTTTCACTGATTAGCCACCACTTGCGAGGTAGTTATTGAAAGCCTGGGGAAATCTCATCGGATGTACCATATTCAGGAGTCTACTCTAGGCAGGTTCCCTCAAAGCCCTAGACAAAGTTAACACTCCAGAAGCATAAGTGGTGTTAATTATTTATGACACTTTGATGTAGCGCTGGCTAGACCCGACGGTATTAGAGGACTTTACAGACATGTGAGCAGAGACCATGGCATTAATACAAGGATTCAAGGTTGACATAGCATACCCAGAGGGAATATAAAACAGTAAAACCTTATATATGTCTACCAAAAAATATCACATAATACAACATTAGCCATCAGAGGCATTAGTGACATAATAAACGCTGAGTTACAGTTATTATTCAGTAATAGTTATTTGAAGTTCTGTTTGAAAAAAGGTATAGGTAGATTACAGCTGAGATCTTTAGGAAGAGAGTTCCAAATGCATTGTGAGTTACGTGTAAACAAGGTTTCTGGGATTTTTTTTCTCCAGCTTGGGAGGGATGAAAAGGAGTGAGTTGGAGCTTCTTAGTGCCCGATTTCTACCCTTTCTCAATAGTTTCCCTCCTAACCCCCGCAAAATGTCAACTGCCTCCCCATATACATAGCAAAACTTGCAGAAAGTACACCACTATTTGAGGCAATTTGAGGTACCTTTAGGAAGTGAGTTCCAAATGCATGGGGAGTTACGGGTAAACAAGGTTTCTGGAATTTTTTTCCAGTTTGGGAGGGATGAGAAGGAGTGAGTTGGAGCTTCTTAGTTCCCAATTTCTACCCCCTCTCAATAGTTTCCCTCCAAACCCCCGCAAAATTTCAACTGCCTCCCCACATACATAGCAAGACTTGCAGAAAGTACACCACTATTTGAGGCAATTTGGGGTACCTTTTTAGGTCGAGCCTGGGAACACGCATCCGAAGGATGCGGTCCAGGTGGAGAACTATAGCTAGCTGACACGGGGGAATGACGGACAAGAAACTGCCACGCGCTTCTCCCCGGCTGGATTCAGCTGCGTGCACGCGCACCCACACTCACGCATGCGCACATCACAGCCACACGCATACACAGCCACACGCATACACAGGCACACCCCCCCGCCCCCGCACCTACACACATACTAGCGCACCTACACGCACACACAGAGACCCCCCACACACACACCAGCGCACCTACACACACGCACACACACATACAAAGACCCCCTCCCCCCCGCCGCCGCCGCAATCGCACACATACACATACACACACACACCAGCAACGGACCCCACTCACCGGCTACGCAGGATTTCTCTTCTCTGGGGCGGCCCCGGGGCGCTCCGTAGCTCACGGGAGCCCCGGGAGGACTCGGCTTCTTTGCTTCATCCCGGCGGGCAGCCAATCATAGCCCAGCAGCAGGCGGGACTTCCTTCTTTCTTCTGTCTTCTCTCCCGTTGCCTGGCTTCCTGCCTCAGGGGTCCGCCAATGGCAGCGCGGCCCAAATTCAGCTGGGTGCACACAAAATATCACTCGTTCTTAATGTCGCCTGTTTTGAGTTTATTACCCAGGGAGACATGAGCACATTCCTCTTGTGTGCTTTGGTCTCAGGCCGTTAATTGTTGGCATTGTCATTGTGTAGGATGTTTATTTTACTTATGTATCCAGACGTGAGCGCATAAGTCCTATAGTGCAGGTTACCTAGGTTTCAATCTCTAAAATGTTTGTCTAACCCCACGGTTCGTGTTTACTTGGATTAATAACGCTTTCAGGCGTCACGTGATTACAAGGACGACTCGAGTTTTGTATTGCCATTCTGCCTCTTTAAATACAGATCGTATCTTAGAAGAAGGTGGAGCGCGCGCTTTCACGTATGCGCGTCACGTCTATCTGTTCACGAGACAGCCGCCTCGCGGCTCCTTACTTTGGTGAGCGCAAATGCGGCTTTGCTTTTTATTACTTCGGCGTTTGGTAAGCGGTCTCGGTCAGCACAGTATTAATCCGGTTTCCAATGTTTACTTCGCAGCAGTTATTTAACGCTTCGGGCAGTTGGATCACGAAGCACCATTGAGACCTTACGTTTGACTCAGGTAAGATGCGGATCACAGTTCACATAAGGGTAACTAGCATTGTAAAGTTGTTTACGGGACACTACATTAGATTTTACTATCAATACTTATGTCTTTTTCAGTCTCGGATTGCGTCGATAATTTTCTTTATTCTGATATTTGGACAGGGTAAGCCGTGAGTGCATGGTTTGGATTCTATGAGCACAGAGAAAGCATGAGGTTGCATAGTTTTTTTGGGCATCTTTTGTCACTTTTTCGTAATTTTGTATCAGTCACATGTGACACAGCATTTGATTCGTGATTTTGGAGCATCATACGGGTGAGGCTGACATCGTCCACCCATATTTTCATATTTTCGTATACTGCAGTGAGCACAAACAACCTGGTCTTTAGCACCTTACTATTAGCCACGTGGGCATTTTTCCGTTTTCTCATTCACATCTCGTTAAACTCAGAGTGCAAATCCTACTAGCATTTTTGATGGTATCATGTTAAGTGCATGTTTTTACGAGACATTTCCATGTCTTCTGACTGTAATTCTGTACCTTGTGTTGTAGATCCTTGAGGAGGACACCATTGTTTTGGAGAACTGCTGATATTTTGCATATTGTATATCCCCTGAAAAAGGGTTCATTCAGAACCCGAAATGCATTGGGATTGAAATTTACACTTTTTTTCTGCAAAAAAAGCTGCATATTATTTTATGTTCATGTACGAGTGTCATTGTTTGTTATCATTTTTTTGACACAACTTGAACTGTTGCGAATGATAATAATTCTGGATTGTATCAAGTTCTACTATTTCATTTCTAGAAAGGAAAACATTTAGCACTGATAAGGATTTATAAAAGCAAATTTCAAAACGTTTGAGTTTGTCTAATATTCAAGGAGACTCTATTAGTCCTTAGCTGTGCTTCACATAGACAGTGGTTGTCCACTGTCTCTAGTTTTACTCAAAGTCCAGGGTGGCATTAAGACAAGCATCCAGAGTAAGGACAAGACTAAAGAGTTAGAAAAACACAACTTAATTTATCCCAAAGTACCAGTTTTATGATGATATAATTTACTGTTATTCAAAGCCCACATGAGCCTACAGGTTGAGAACCATTTTTTTTACAGCTTTCCTTGTATGTAGAAATCTAAATAGCCGTGGTGGTAAAACACCGAAACAGTCCTAGTTGGCACTTGACTAATAGGTCATTATTTCCAGTCTCCACCTTGATGAACTATTCTCGTCGGGCTTCTGAAAGAAGTAGCTGTCCAGCTGCCTAGAAATAGCTCTGCTGTGCAGCCCAGGCTACTAAATGTGAGGCTTTTGCTAGGCTGAATATGTAATTCAAAATTCAAAACTGAAAAACGTTGATGCAAAAATGTCTGCATTTCAGAATTTATATGCTGATGTTTGAAGAAAAATTGTTTGATTTGAAAAATATATTTAAAGTGGATATTTGAGTGATAAAACATGAGGTGTTGGAGTTACTTAGTGTGAACGTTACTTTGATGACAGGAGCATTGCAGCTATGGCCGTCATGTATTAACTGCTGAGAGGCATTCCAAAATCGATAAACCCTTTTTTTCCCTTTACTGCTGGCAACCTTGAAATAATTACCGCAGTAATCTTACA